>NW_024425341.1:31114056-31672576 GCF_017311325.1 Ursus maritimus | reverse complement strand
ACACACACACACACACACACACACACACACACACAATTGCAACTATCAAATAACAGTAAACCACCTAAATGAGATAGCAATTCAGACAAAAATATATGTCTGTTTACAAAGGATTCATTCAGGAATGCCACAGATACCAAAAGAACACAGTATGGCTCACAACAGGGTTTGCTCAAAGACCACCTTCGAATAGACTCTAGTTGAGCCAACTCAGTATGCACAGCTGTGAACTCAAATGTCTTATTCGGAGTTTTTCAACCTCACCCGTACTGACATTTTGGTCCAGATAAGTCTTTGTTGTGGGGCACTTTCTGTATATTGCAGGACTATTAGCAGCAGCTCTCGTCTCTACCCACTCAAGGCCAGTGGCGTTCCCCTCGTTTTAACGACTGAAATGTCTTTAGTCATAGCCAAATATCTTCTGGGGGGCAAAATAGCCCTCAGTTTAATTTAATACCCCTTGGTTCAAGTCATCTTGAAAAGTGCTACTAGCTATCCCAGTGCACACTGGGTCCAGTTTATTCTAAAAATTCTATGGGATATAGTGTGTGTGTGTGTGTGTGTGTGTGTGTGTGTGTCTTTAGGGAGCCGTGAGGGTAATGGCAGATCACCAGTGGGTCTCACAAAGATCTCACTTCAGTAACGTAACTGTCCTGTGCTATTTTAGGGTCTCTTTGTCATACGAGCTTATTTATAACTGAACAAGTCACATTAAAAAAGAAATCTTCTGGTTTACATTCAATGCCTCTTTAAACAAAGTTTTCATTTTCTGGAAATAGAATGGTGTATGACTTCTTAATATCAACACACCTCGGTATTGTTTTTAAAGTTGGGGGCACCTGCCTGGCTCAGTCAGTAGAGCATGCGACTGAATCTCAGGGCTGTGAGTTCAAGCCCTACCTTGGGTGAGGAGTATACTTAAAAAAAAAAAAAAGCTTCACATGAGAACAAATTACTAGATTGCCTATTCACTGCCTAACTTACTAAAGCGGAATTTCTGAGTCCAGAGCTTCTCTCCATTGGAATAGTATATAATGGCATGGTTTTCTGATATTTCTATTAATGTTACTACAACTAAGCAGTACATGTACTAGAAAAATCCCAGGAGAGAAATTTAAGTTGCTCCTAACTGACCTGACACTTTGAGCTCCACTGGCGGTTCCCGTGGTCATAGCCATGGTAACTCTGATAGATGCATTCAGCACTGAGGGTCATTATTAACTTCCCTGGAGATTGGACTCAACTCCCAGAAAATGACCACAAATGCCATGTACCAGCAGCAAGATAGGATTACTAAGTAGGTTAGCAGAGCCTCTAGCAGCCTTTATAGCTTTCTCATATCCAGAATACAAAAAAGAAAAAAAAGTTTACATCCATTTCTGCATTTTTCAGTGTATACCTAGAATATGATGGTTGCTTCGGATGGCATGTTTTAAGAAGGATAAATTAGAGTGTGTCCAGAGAAGAATCACCAGAACAGTGAGTGTCCTAGAAAATACACCTGCTATTCATCACGTTCTAATTATTAATATTGGCGTAATGTGTGCAAACCCTATTCAGCAACAAAGAGAACTCACTATGGTAGGAATAATGCCATATGGTGCCTCAATATATAGTTGGTTAAAATCCCAAAATACAGAGAACATATCACGTGATGTAAAACGTGGCAGGGTGGCACACAATTGAAACGCAGTCTTTGGGGAACGTCAGTGAGTCTGAAAATATTTTATACGTGGCCAGCGTGAGCACGTTCCGGGTTTTTCAACCAGGTTATCAACGTGTCTCTTGAATCCGCTCAAACATGCCTGCCACTGCTTGCTGCTCATTTCCTTCCAAGCTGGCCTCGTTATTTTATTTTTTTTGGATAACAATACTGAGCACCAACTGAAAAGAACTATGCCACGTAAATAACAGAAAAGCCTACTGAGCCCTTCCCCGTGGGCTTACGGGCCCCATCCTGAACCAGGTTAAGATTCACATTATGCCACAGAGATATCAGTGCAGGGGATTTTTTTAGAGGCTGAAGGAGGTTTTGCGGGTTTGAAATTTAATTTAAACATGTAAGTGTGCACAGTAGTCCTCTTGTATTATGTATTTCAACATTGTTTAACAGAGAAAATGTTTGTTTGTAGTGACTGAAACGAAACCCTCCCTAGCTGAATGGTGAAGGTATCTAAACTCAGAACTACGTATGAGTGCTTTATGTGAAGCATACTAAAAAAAATGTGTACTCATTATAAAATACGTTTAAAAAATCCATTAGCACGAAAAATGACATGTAATACAAACATGGGAATAGATTATATTCATCAAAAAGCATTAATTTGATTTAGCATTTTCCAGATGATTCACACACAATATGTTTATTTCCCTGAAATATATTTAAGCATGGTGGCTTGCAATTTCTCTCCTCACAGACTTGCATTGCTTTGATATGCACTGCACATTTTGATACTTCATTATTTTCCTTCGCTGACAGAATAAATATCTCCAGAAAGATTATTCTTTTCTACATCCTTCTGAATTTAAAACTATTTAAAATCTATTTGAGTACGTTGAAAGAAAAAGCTCTTTAAATTATAAATCTTACTTGATTATCTCAAAGATTTTTATTTAATATAAATGCAAGCCAAAGGGAAATAAGAACTACCCAAATATTATATTATCAAATATGCAATTTGCAATAGAGTTCCTTTATTAAAACCACCAATTATTATTTCACATAAAATTTAATTGAGGTCATTACCCTCCTGGCAAGTTATTTTAAAATTCTTTCTTATAATAAGATTTGTTATTGTAGCGTTTTCCACATCAATGCTTCTTTCACATATATATGCTTTTAACAGCTATTTATAAAGATAATAGGCATCACCCATAATTTGACTGAATTAATAATCATGTTATATATTTAAATGTCTGCCTAAGAAATGTGGTCCTTGTGTTTCCTGTTGACAGAATGAGTGGTTAGTGACTCCCAATAAGCCAAGATATCCGTACATTTGAACAAATGAAACAGGTATTCTAATTATGTTCCTGGAGAAACATTTCCTCAGAATATGGAAAATTTGAATATTACCACATGAGTTATTCAGCATTACTTACTTCGATATGAACACAAGCCTTAGACTTGTTTAGGGAGAAGTTATTTTCTGCTGAGGACCACTTGCCTGTATGAAGTACTCTGGTTTCACTGATATTGAGCATCTGTTGGTGAAGATCATTTCCATTTAAATACAAATAGTTTCCACGGTCCATGATCAAAATTACATAATATGCTGGGATTGTGCAGCCCTTTGAATTGACAACAGACTATTATGGTATCTGGAGGTCAATTACCAACTTCCTGCCTTTTCTTTTCTATAAACATTGATTATTTTTTACACCCAGTTACTAAGCTCTATACCCAGGATTAAACAATTAATACAACACAGTCCCCAACCTCTAAGAGCTAAAAGTCCATTAAAGCAGACTATCTTACAAATAAGCAGTTCCATTAAAGTGTTTAACATTACTGTTGAGATGCAAAGCACAAGAGAAGAGAGTGTGGTACAACTGATGTGGTCCAAAATATAGAAATGCAGAATATTTTAAGAGAAATGTCATCATTAAATAAGTAACAAGTCATCGGGGAAAAAAATTACACATTTCTCTTTTCATTTGAGAGGTCTGCTTTAGAAAAGTTGACAGTAATGTGAAATTCTGTAAAAGGAATTCTATTTTCCAAGTTCTATTTTATTTTATTTTTTTAGATTTTATTTATTTATCCAACAGAGATAGAGACAGCCAGCAAGAGAGGGAACACAAGCAGGGGGAGTGGGAGAGGAAGAAGCAGGCTCATAGTGGAGGAGCCTGATGTGGGGCTCGATCCCATAACACTGGGATCACGCCCTGAGCTGAAGGCAGACGCTTAACCGCTGTGCCACCCAGCCGCCCCAACCAACTTCTATTTTAAATGGTAAGTTTATTTCCCTAACAAGAAATGTCCCTCACAAGTGATAAAAATAAGTGCATTTAAAGAAATAAAATCTCATTAGGCATAAGCATACCAAGTTCCATAAGTGGTAGTGTTTCTGGAGCATCTGCAGATTCCATTCTGAAATGTCTCAGTTCTGACCTCTTATCCCAGGCCCCTATGCCCTGATTCTTCTTTATCTTTCAATTGATTCACCTTGTTCCTTGTTTGCATCTAATGAGAACTGCTCACGTTTTTCCTGACCCCACAAAAGCAATAAATTATAGTTACTATTATTATCATTGCTTTATTACTATGTTTATGCCTAAAAACTGGGGCTCAATCTCCCACGATAGCAGTAGATACTGGTTTCTAACAAAAGTTCTGTGAAATCACAGCTACTCTTTACCACAGGCATCTATTCTATTTTATGAGACTGACAGGTAAGGAAATTTTGGATAGAATGAGTTAATAAAATGAAGGAACCAAGGTCAGACAGCTAATTGTTTCATTCAGATCTAGTTTTGTTAACAGTATAAAATACAGAAGAGAGAGTAGAAGCTTTGGAGTAAAAGACTGATGTGTCCAAAACCCAGATCAATCACTTCCTAACTTTAGGTACTTAGTTTCCTTTACACTTCAATCCTGTTATCTGTAAGATAGTTCCAAGTGTAAGTTAGTCATAAGGATTCAATACCATTTGATACCCAAAACATTTAGTACGATAAATTGTGCACAGTTTGTACTCAGTAATGTATACTTTGTTTTCTTCTTACGAGTTAATAATGTTATTTCTCTATGTTTCTTGCTAGCCTGAATATTCTTAAAGTTTCCAATCCAAAATGGGATTCCTACAATACTCAGTCAAGTCTATTAATTCTAAATGCTATTCACAAATAAAATATCTACTATTTAAATAGCCTTAGGATCCTAAGAATTAAGCATTCAAGTGACTGAAAAATAATGGCTATCAGAACAGAGTTTAATGCTTGAAGGAAGGAAACTTTACATATGAGAACTTCTTAAAGCTATTTCAAAATACTTTGACTTCTAACTACTCATCTAACAAATTGTCCCACTTAGTGCTGTTGAGTAACCTCTACTGGCTATAAATTTTAAACTCACACAGGAACCTCAATGCTTCTTGATAGCTGAATAAGAAAAAATATGTTAAGATTCAGAAGTGAAGAACAGGCTCACTGTAAGAGTATCATGATCACGTAATGAGTACAAGAGAAAGAGTATTGATATATGTTTTACAATTTGTCATTCTTAGTCAACAAAAGTATGGAATGAAATTCTTATTACAATAGGTCTTCAGTCTATTAACCAAAGCTTATTGTCCTGAACTCTCATTTGCCTTTTATGATAACTTAGTTTCTTTAACTCACAAGTGCATTTATCTATTTATTTATTCTGGAAACAATAAAAAAAATTGTGCTATCTAGTCATTTTATTTGAGGTTACAGGGTACGGTAGAAGAGAACTTATATTTTTTAAATGTCTACTAAGTGAAGATTTTTATTTGTAGTGTGTTTAATGGTCAGTCTAATTAAGAATATATTATTTTGTCTGTAATATATAAGAAAAAATTCTGATGTATGAATTCCCCCAACATTTTAGATGAGTAAGCAGAAGTAACAATTTCAACTCAATCTGTCTGATTGGAATTCTACATTGTTCTGCAGCATGTGGATTGATATTAAAATATTTACCATGTTTTAAGCAATGACCTAGCTGAAATAAAAGTGACATAATGGGGTTCATTCATTAATGGATACATTAATTCAATATATATTGATAGTTTTTGCACTGATTTCCTAAAATAGCACATCTCAGGAATTCACTAAGATTCCCCCACAGATATCTAATAAATCCTGAAATTTGACCAAAACTTAACTCCCGCTGCTCTTTTTCAAATTCCCAGCTATGCCAGCAGTCTTTCCCATCTCAATAAATGGAATTCCAACCTTCTAACTATTCCGGTCAAATAATTGGGCTCATAGCAGAGTACTCTCTTTGTCTTATACTTCACAACCAACCAACCAACCACAGAGTCTTCAGTTATCCTACCAAATTACATTTCTCACGCTGTGCGACCTTTCCTTCCATGATCCTGATCTAAGTCATCATCATCTCTAGCCTCATTCATCCCAGTGGGATTCCTATAACCTGTTTCCCCACTTCTACAGGAAAATGCTCCTTCACAGTCCATTCTCAACACAGTGCTTAGAAAGAGTATTACAAAATTCAAGTCAGATGCTTCCATATGCATGGCCTCAGTTCTAGCAATTTCCCATTTTGCTCAGAATTAAAGTTGAAGTCCTTACCATTGCCTAAAGGTTGTTCCGTTATCTAATTTTTGGCTAACTGTCAGCCTCATTCTAGGCTCTGCCCTCACTTGCACTACTCCAGACACATAGGTGACAGTTCTTCAAATATTTCAAACATGCTATGGCACCATGGCTATTGTTTTTTCTGCATGGAATGTGTTTCCTTTTGGTATCTTCAGGACTCTTCCTCTCTTGGGCTTTTGTTCAAATGCTACCACTTCACAGAGACCTTCTCTGATCACCTTCCTTACCCTGTTTATTTTCTCCATAGCTTTTATCTGAAGGAATGTATAGAAGATATGTATTATTCATAAATCCCATATTTTCAATTTTACCTACTCATTAAAATTGACTTGTAACCCCAAAGTCAATACCGTGGTATTTCTGCACTCATTCACAGACAGGGGCAGTGTGGTGAAAGTTTTCTGCATCCGTGGTGTACGTTCCCACTGACATTGAATGAGGTAGCACTCTGCTTTCTTGTTTGTTTTCCAACTATAAGCAAGTGTTTTCATAGCCAGATTTTCACATTTTTGTGCTATTTGTTGGTGATTGTACTTTTTAAAATGGCCTCCAGGCATAGTGCTGAAGTAATGTTTAGTGTTCCCAACTACAAGGCTATGATGTGCCTCATGGAGAAAATGTGTGTTAGGTAAGTTTCATTCACATGATTTATAGTGATGTTGGCCATGTGTTCAATGTTAGTGAATCCAAAGCATAGAGATAGAGCTGTCTTTAAAAAGAAACACACATAAAACAAGCTTATATATTGACAGGTTGATGAGAATAGTATGACCAGAGGTTCACAGGAAACTAACACAGTATTTACCCCAAGAGTAACAGTTCATGAGTCATTAATTCAATGTCCACAGCAACTTTACAAAACGTTACCACTGCAGATAATGAGAATCAACTGTATCTTTCTTTATCATGTACTGTCTAATCCTACTAGAATGTAAAATTCATGAGGACAGATACTTTTTATCTGCTCGCGACTATATTCCCAGTTTTGAGAAATAATAGAAACTGAAGGAACATTTGTTTAATATGTAAGTGAATAAACAAACCAATTATTACTATAAATGAATTAGTAAGGAATAAATATAAATAAGGTAAATATCTAAATATAAAAGTAAATAGGAAATAAAATAAATTGAAGATGACACAAACAAATGGACAGATAACACCATGCTCATAGATTGGAAGAATTAGAATTGTTAAAATGTCCATACTACCCAAGGCAGTCTACAGATTCAATGCAATCCCCATAAAATACCAAAGGAATTTCCCACAAAATTGAAACAAAGAATCCTAAAATTTATATGGAACCACAGAAGATCTCAAATAGCCAATGCAATGTGGAAAAAGATGAACAAAACTGGTAGTATCCTATTGCCTGATTTCAAACTCTAATACAAAGCCATAGTAACCAAAACAGTATAGTACTGGAACAAAGATACACAGAGTAAAAAAAGAGGCGTGAGAGGCCACAAATAAACCCAAACATATAGGGCCAATTAATTATGATAAAGGAGGCAACAGGCAACAATACACAATGGGGAAAAGATAGTCTCTCCAATAAACAGTGTTGGGAAAACTGGACAGCTACATAAAAATAAAAAATAAATAAAAATAAATAAAAAATAAAAAGAGCAAAACATGAACTAACAAACAACACTGAACCACTATTTTATGCTATATAGAAAATGGATTAAAACCTTGAATGTGAGACCTGAAACCATAAAACTCCTAAAAGGAAACATAAGCGGTAAACTCCTTTGACAACAGTCTTAGCAATGTAAATAAATTTTTGGACCAATCTCCTCAGGCAAGGGCAATGAAAGTTAAAATAAACAAATGGGAGTGCATCAAACTAAAAAGCTTCTGAACAGTGAAGGAAACTATAGACAAAATGAAAAGGCAACCTACTGAGTAGGAGAAGATATTTACAAATGATATATTTACAGATTAGTATCCAAAATATATAAATAACTTATACAACTTAATATCAAAAAACAATCCAATTAATAAACTGCAGAAGACCTGAACAGACATTCTTCCAAAGAAGACATACAGATGACCAACAGACCCATGAAAGGTGCTCAATATCGCTGATCACCAGGGAAACACAAATCAAACCACAATGAGAAGTCAACTCGTGCAGATTAGATTGGCTGTTATAAAAAATAAATAAATAAAAAAAAATAACAAGTTTTAGGGTACCTGGGTGGCTCAGTCAGTTAAGCCAGGTTTTGGCTCAGGTCATGATCTCAAGGTTGTGAGACTGAGCCCACTGTTAGACTCTGTGCTCAGCGGGGAGTCTGCTTCCCTCCTTCGGTCTGTCTCCCTCTGCCCCTCCTCCTGCCCCCACTCATGCTTTCATGGTCATTCTCAAATAAATAAGTAAAACTTTAAAAAATAACAAGTGTTGATGAGGACGTGAAAAAAAGGGAACCTTCATACACTGTTGGTGGGAATGTAAACTGGTATAGCCACTGTGGAAAACAGTACGGAGGTTCCTCAAAAAAAATTAAAAATTGAACTATCATATGATCCAGCAATTCTACTTCTGGGCATTTACCCAAAGAAAATGAAAATGCCAGTTCAAAGAGATGCATGCACGCTTACATTCACTGCAGCATAATTTATAGTAGCTAAGATATGGATACAACCCGAGTGTCCATCAACAGATGAATGGATAAAGAAGATGCGGCAGACATACACACAGTGGGAAACTACTCAACCATTAAAAAAAGAAAAAAGATAGAAAACAAATAAATCTTAACATTTGCAACCCCATGGATAGACATAGAGGGTCTTATGCTAAGTAAAAGAAGTCAGAGAGAGAGAAAAACAAATAATGCATGATTTCGCTTAGAGTGAAATCTAAAAAACAAAATGAAAACACAAACAGTCTCATAGACACAGAAAATTGTTCGTTACCATAAAGGGGAGAAGGTGGGAGGCAGGCAAAATGGGTGAAGAAGATTAAGAGGTACAAACTTCCAGTTATAAAATAAATAAATCATGGAAATGCAATGCACAGCATAGGGAATATTGTCAATAGTATTGTAATAACTTTGTGCGGTGACAGATGGTAACTAGACTTATTGTGGGATCATTTCATAATGGATGAAAATATAAACTGCTATGATGTACACCTGAAACTAATAGGATATTGTATGTCAATTATACTTCAATTAAAAATAAATAATTGTGCTATAAATGAATAATGAATGAATAAATAAACCAATTATGACCAATGCATTAGTCTTTATGCTAGGCTAGGATCATAGGATTAAAAGATAGATGTGTGGTTTTCACAATTAAGAAAGTTTAAAAGTTTTCAGAAAACAACCAGCCATCCTTCCCTCTTCCAACCTAGTGGGTGTATTTCATGCCTATTTAGAAGACTGATTATTGATCCTACATGTGAATCTATCTAAGGTAATAAAGAAGGTTATCATTAGCATCTGCCTTTAGTACCAGAACATAAGTTTTAACTCAGAATGTTTGACTGTTTTATTCATTACCCATTACTTCTTTGGTAAGNAGGAATGTATAGCTTTATAAATACACAGATTTTTTAAAAAAGATTTTATTTATTTATTTGAGAGAGAGTATAGAGGGAGAGTGAAAGGGAGAAGCAGACTCCCCACGAAGCAGAGAGCCCGATGCAGAGCTTGATACCAGGATCCCAAGATCATGACCTGAGTCTAAGGCAGATGCTTCACCAACTGAGCCACCCAGGCGCCCCCAAAACAGATTTCGTTTTTTAAGGCTTACTTGTTCTTTACTGACTACCTGCGCAATATCGCACTAATGTCATTGGCTGTGTGATCTAAAGCAAGTGACCTAACCTCTTTGGGTTTCAGTTTGCTTGTCTGTTAAATGAAGAAAATCATAGCACCTCACTTAAAGGGTTCAGTTAATAAATAAAAACCAGTTAGAATGGCTATTATACATGACAAGTTAACAATTAGAAACCTTTCTTCAGGAAAAAGCCCATACCTTTCTGAAACTTAACAGAAAAAAAAAAAAAAGGTAAACGGTACTATACGCTAAGTTGAAGATACATGGATATAAATTTGATTCCCCAGGATATTTCAGGAGAGTTCACTGTATAGATTTTGTTACATGGAAGATTTTTTTTCCTTTTTTTGTATTTAGTTTAGAATAAGTTTTATTAGAACTTCGTAATTTTGTATCAACATATGCAAATGTGCTCAGATGTTCCATTTCGGTGGTTACATTATAAATTGAGAATGATTACTATGAATAGCCATTTTCTCTCAAAAATCTATCAGCATGAATTTTACATTTTTAAGCAAAAGTGGATAATGCTGAGGCATTAACTCTTCAGGTACTGTCCATTTCTTTAATTTTCCTCATTCAAAATTAATGTTAACATTATAAATGGTTCTCAATAATTTAAATTTTTACTTATTTTCTTGGTGTCACACTTCAGTAGAAAGAAAAGGATTCCCAAAAGACTTCCTCCATACCCGCTATAGAGAAAGGACTACTCTCTAGTCAGTTCAGTCTGCTGTAACAGATTATATCGGTTGGGTGACTCAAACAGCAAACATTTTCTTCTCACAGTTGGAGAGGCTGGGATGTCCAAGATCAAGATGTGGGCTGATTTGGTGTCTGACAAACCCTTTCCTGGTGTACAGATGACTGCTTTCTTGCTATATCCGCCCATAATGGAGAAAGAGATCATCTCTTGTGTGTCTCTTCTTCTAAGGGTACTAATTCCATTCATGAAGGCTCCATCTTCATGACCTAATTATCTACTTTAGGATAGACCCTACATCCAAATACCATCATAACACTAGGGCCTTAACATATAAATTTGGAAGGGAGACAATACTCAGTCCATAGCATACACTCTGATGATAGGAGATTTCCACAGGCTGATATTTCCTTCCCAGCAGTCTTTTCACATCCTTCCCTTGCATGGTGCAGTACCATAATAGAGGTTCTTTTTATAGCTCTACGATTATTCATTTCCATTCCTCGCCCATCAAAATGTTCCTTGTTAAAAACTATTTACTTGACAAACTTTATATTTTGTTGTTGTTGTTTAAGGCTCTACTCCTATCTACTTCAGTAATGTTTGCAGATAATAAAAAACAATTAATGCTCTTACAACCTCCTGCAAGCATCCCAACACCTGCAAAATTATATCATTCATGAAAACTGCACATCTTGGAGTAAACCTAATCTGATATAGAGGATAAAAACTCTGCTTTATTCCACAAAAATTGAAGCTTTATCTTTAAATATGTAACTGGCAATAGATTTGTAACATTGGCTTCGAATTCTGCTGACTGTAATTTTCCTTCCTCCTAATAGCTTATTATTGGGATGAGGGGCTGGAGTGGTCATACTGTAGTGATAATGTTAGGCTTATGTCTCGATTTTGGGAACTAAATTTTTAAGGAGAGAAACTGTGTAAGGATTTGAATTTCAGTAGAATTTGTTTGTAAAATTATTTGGGGTGTCTTTTCTAAAAGCACAAGGATATTTCAAACACAGATTCAATAGCTTTAATAATTACTGGTCTCTTCAGATTTTTCTATTTATTTATGAATCACTTTTGGCACTTTACTTTTTTTTTTAATAAAGACCATTTCAACAAAGACTTAAATTTATTGACATACGTGGTTATTGGTATTTTTAAAATCTAATTGCCTTCTTCATTGCTTACATTGTTTATTTCAGTTTTTTATCCATTCTGACCAGATTTACTAAGAGTTTCTATCTTCTTATTATTAAAAAAACACATTTTTTATACATTTTATGAATTTATCCTCTTTTTTTTTCTTTTACTTTTATTGAGTCAACCCCAGTGTTTTATATCTAACATCTTGCGTTTTATGCTCTATCAACTCTGCTCAATGTGCTTTAGCCACACGGAGCTTGTTTCCAAACCCATCATAATGGTCTTTTCACTTTTAAATATTTCCAATTTTCCATTGTGGAATTGTTTTCTTATTGAAAAGTACAGTTGACCCTTAAACAAGCTGGGAGTTTGGGACACTGACACCTCCCGCCTCATGCGGTCAAAAATCCACATAGAACTTTTGACTCTGCAAAAACTCAACCACTAATAGTCTACTGTTGACTGAAGTCTTGCCAACAACAGAAACAGTTGATTAATAGCAATTTTGTATGCTGCATGTATTATATGCTGCACTCTTACAACAAAGTAAACTAGAGAAAAGAAAATGTCAAGAAAATCATAAGAGAAAATACATTTGTAGTACCGTACGGAAAAAATCTGCATATGAGTGCACCCACACAGTTCAAACTTATATAGCTCAAGGGTCAAATACATGTTTCCTTTTATGGTTTTGCACTGATTTCTAATTCTATTGCATTATAGTATGAGAACAGGGTCTGCGCATTATCAGCTTCCTCATGGCTGAGAGGTGTTCAGCTGTTTTTTAATCCATATAGGATTGAAAGTATATTTATCTCATGTGGGGAAGATGGCTGCAGAGTTCAATATATGTCATTTAGAAAGAGCTACTCATCCGTATTATTTAAAATTCCTGTTTCTTTATCCTTTCCTTTATCTGCTAATATATTAGACTCGAAGAGAAAGAAAATTTTCCCTCTGTGATTACAGATATATCAACATTTCTTAGCATCTCTGTTCAATTTTCCCCTAAATAAATGTATATATACATATGATATTAGATAAAAACATGTTCATAAATGTAGTATTTTTTTCTAGCTGATGTTTTTATAACTGAATAAAGTTTTATTTCCCCTACTGCATTTTGCCTTAAAAATTTATTTAGATTGATAAACTATTGGCATTCTCCTCCCCCATACATTTACTTACAAAGTCTGAGCGATGTATGTTTTTACGAGAGACTTTTGCAAATACCGTTTAGATGAATTTTTAATTTTAAAATGAATCTATCTTTTTTTAAAAAGTATAGTCAATTTACATTAATTGTGACTATGAATGTATTTGACTTTTTCTACCATTTTGTATTTTCACCTTGGGATAAAATTGTCTTGCTTTTTTCTTCTTTCCTGTTTCCTAATGGCATGACCAAAGGCTTTCTGGTGTTTTTGTTTGTTTGTTTGTTTTGTTTTTTATTCCCTCTACTTCATGTCTACCTTCTAGATTATATTTCTTTTCTTTAAACATTTCCCACATATATTTATTGACTTAACATCTAAATTTAATCAAACTCTTCCAATATCCTCTGATTTGTTATTAATGCTTTTGAAGCACCTGTCAATTTCCATTGTATTATTATTATTATTATTATTACTATTATTATTTTACTTCCATCTTTCTTTTCATTTCCCAAAGGCAGTTTTTTTTTTTTAATTTGTTGTTGTTAACAGTCAATTTTTATTTAGGTTTAAACATCCTCTTTCCATGTCATTGCATCTTCAACCTGTTTCTGCCTTCTGCTTCAGTTTCTGTTTCATTGAAATATGTCCTTTATTATCTATTTCATCCAGTACCAGTATCTATAGCACGGGTTCTCTACGCCAAAACTTCGTGACTAAAAACAACCACCTTTTCATTCTAGGTTATGCATTATGGATAAGGATTTTTGGCAAGGCTTTGGCTAGCTGATTCTGCTGCTTTCCGTGGTAATCATTGGATCACTACCTACCATTCACTTGTCCCTGAGCTGAAGAAGTTTGAAAACCATGTCACTTGCCAGGCTGCTATTGCCACGGACATCTAGGTGGTTGAGCCCAGCTGGGCCCTTCCTTTCCCATGCAGCCTCAGGATTTGTCCAGCATTCTCTCCAGCGTGCTGGTCAGAGTTCCTACACTATGACTCAAAGCCTTAAAATCCAGCTTGGAAGCTGCAAATCCTCCGAAATGTTTAACTCAACTTGGTGTAGTGTTACTTCTACCATACTCAACTAGTCAGGAAGCCACAAGCTAACCTAGATTCCAGGGTTGAAGCAACACACTCCACCTTGCCAGGGGCAATGGCTAATGTACACAGAGAGGGAAGAAATGATGGGGCATTCTAGAGACAATCCCCACAACCAAAAAACTCTTAGTTTTTGTCAGAAAATATTTTATATCTGCCCTTATTCTGGAAAGAATTACTTATCTATGTACAGAATTTTAGGTTGAACATCAGTTTTCATTCATAGTTCGAAGATACCATTCCATTGTCTTCAGTATCTTATTATCTTTTTTTTTTTTTTTTAAGATTTTATGTATTTGTCAGACAGAGAGAGTGAACACAAGCAGGGGGAGCCACAGGCAGAGGGAGAGGGAGAAGCAGGCTTCCCGCTGAGCAAGGAGCTGATGTGGAACTCGATCCCAGGACCCTGGGATCATGACCTGAGCCAAAGGCAGACACTTAATTGACTGAGACTCCCAGGCATCCCTTCAATATCTTATTGTCAATTCTGAAAAGTGTGTTGTCAGACTACTTCCTACTCCTTTTAAGTAATTCTTATTGTTTTTTTTTTTTTTTCCTTACAGATCTATGACTTTCCCTTTTTCACCAAGCATTTTTAATTTCTCTGTAATGTGTTTAGGTGTAGATTGCCTTTTTCTTACCTCGCCAAGGAGTCAAATCTATTTTAATTTGAATTTCATTTTTGTTTTGAATTCTAGAAAAATAATTTTGTATTACTGTTGGAAAGTATTACTCTCTTTTGGATGATCTCATTATATAAAATTTTTCCACTATTAATTATCCTGTTTATTGTGATCACTGAATTTTCTTCATAAAGCATTCAGTCAAGACTATTCAATATTTGCCTATGTCAGGATTCCACTGGTTTTATTGTTTTCATACAAGTTTTCCTCATTATCTTGGCACGATGTCCTCAAACAAGGGGAAATGTAAATTCAGCCCACACTTGTGCAGACACAAGACTGCACATTTGTGTGTTGCTTCCTCAGGTTGGACAACAGAACTTTTCTCATCCCTGCTTCACACATGAATTATGCTTTGGGTCTCCAGCAGTTCCGAGACCTGTGTCTATTTCCTTCAGACATATTAAAAATAAAGTTTCTAGGGATGCCTGGGTGGCTCAGTTGGTTAGGCGTCTGCCTTCGGCTAGGGTCATGATCTCGGGTTCCTGGGATCGAGTCCCGCATTGGGCTCCATGCTCAGTGGGAAGCCTGCTTCTTCCTCTGCCTGCTGCTCCCCCTGCTTGTGCTTGCTCTCTCCTGACAAATATATAAATAAAATCTTTAAAAAGAAAACTAGGGGCGCCTGGGTGGCACAGCAGTTAAGCGTCTGCCTTCGGCTCAGGGCGTGATCCCGGCGTTATGGGATCGAGCCCCACATCAGGCTCCTCTGCTATGAGCCTGCTTCTTCCTCTCCCACTCCCCCTGCTTGTGTTCCCTCTCTCACTGGCTGTCTCTATCTCTGTCAAATAAAAAAAAAAAAAATCTTAAAAAAAAATAAATAAAAAAATAAAAAGAAAACTAAATTTTCTAACCACCGAGGCTTATGTTCACGGAGTTAAGCCTCCTAAATCACTGGGATTTAGAATCCATGTCCCTCTTTGTGGAGTTTTGACTTCTTTTCCTAGCACCCTGGTTCCATTTATGGATGTGTGTGTGTGCACCCAAGTTTGAAATAAGAAGGGGGTTGTTTCATTTCAGGTCAGACTATCATATTTACTCAATCATCACTAATCTTGTGTTTCCCTTTCTCAATTTATTAATACTTATCTGGTAAGAGAGAATATATCAAATGAAGGGAAATATCTACTGTTTTTCCACTTCACTATGCATTCAGCTTATAGATTTATGGTTCTTAGTTTTGAAATGTGTAATCCTAATCAAAATTAAAAATCTATCTGATTAATAAAAAATATCTGAACAAATTTATACTAGATATTAATCTGGAGATAAATGTGTGAAATTTGATGATTTGAAAATTATGAAATTACCCCTCATATTTACCATGATTAGATACCCTTTACACTGAGTTTTTTTGATTTAAGGGGATAATCTTGTTAGAACCAAAAGCATGAGCACATTTTAACATATGTGTAAAGAAACCTAAACTAAGGGTGTATTTTGCTCATTTTCCTGAATCCTGCGATTCAGGATTTGCCCTTAACTTTGAGAAATACTGGCCAGGACTCACAACCAACTTTAACTGTCTATTCACTTCCATTTAACATATTGTGAGAGCCAGAATCCACATCCACACAGAACTAAAGAAAAAAAAGAAAAAAAGGCACAACTTGGTGACAGAAATTTGTTTCCAGTCCCATTTATATTCCTCTAATTAGAATGTTATTCGGATTTCTGCTTTCTACTTCTTAGAAGAATAAATCATTTTGGAGTTCACCATTATATATATATATATATTTTTTTTCTTTTTTCAAATGAGGAAGTGGCAGAAGAGGGGAAACAAAGAGTAGTGAAAAACAAAATCCTTAAGATATATCTCTTAAACTTGCTTTTTCTATAAGGTAAAATTATACATGTCCTTTTTGAAAGAGTATGTGGCAGGGACAGCAGAAAACTCATTTATATCTATGGTTCCTGATGTCACCCTGATCAGAATTTCTATCAAAAATATTGAGGCCAATATCAAAATCACAGAAAATAGCCGCCGTTAACAGAGGGCTTTGGTGTTTAATCTTTTGAAGCATAGAAGAAGCAAAGATATGCCATATGCAAAGTAAAATCCTCTCCCGTCTTTGAAATACCAAAGGTAACTCTTAAGTGCACTTACGATTTTCATCTTTAAAGATAAAATGTCTAGTAGGCAGACTCATAGATGGTCATGGGTTTTCTCTAAGATTTAAATGTTTTTGAAATGAAAAACAAAAGTAGTTATCCTTTTGAAAAGTCAAATAGCACTTTAAACTACCTCTGTTATATGCATTTTTTTAACATTCAGAGTTGACAAATATTATCCACGGAAATACAACCTTGTGTGTAGGTATATTTCTTTAAAGCCATACTGCCTAAACTATATCCATAAAATTTGCAATTGAGTACAAAAATTGGCTAATTATAACTTGCATATTTAGTCACAAAGTTATGAATATGCTGCCGTGTCACAAGTGACATTTAAACATATTAAATGTTTTATTATTTCCAGAGCTTTTTTTTTTTTTAAGTTTTATCTGAAAACTACTTTGTATTTGCATTTCCCTGATGATTAGTGATTTTCAGCATCCTTTCATGTGTCTATGGGCTACCTGTATGTCTTCTTTAGAAAAATGTTTATTCGGGTCCTCTGTCCATTCTTAAATCGTATTATTTGTTGTTTTGGTGTTGAGTTGTAAGAGTTCTTTACATATTTTTGACTATTAACCCCTTATAAGATATATTATTTGCAAATATCTTCTTCTGTTCAATAGGCTGCCTTTTTATTTTGTTGAGGGGCTCCTTCCCTGTGCAAAAGATTTTTAGTTTAACGAAATCCCAGTTGTTTATTTTTGCTTTTGTTTCCCTTGCCTGTGGAGGTACATCCAGGAAGAAGAAACTATATATCTGTGTGTGTCTATGTGTGGGTGTGGGTTTGTGTGTCTGTGTGTATGTATTGCTAAGGCTGATATCTAAGAGATTTACTTCTTGTTTTCTTTTAGGAGTTCTATGGTTTCAGATCTTACATTTAGATTTTTAATCCACCTTAAGTTTATTTTTGCATAAAATGTAAGAAAGTGGTACAGGTTTATTCTTTTGCATGTAGCTATCCAGTTTTCACAATATCATTTCTTGAAAAGACTGTCTTCCCCATTGCATATTTTTCCTCCTTTTTTGTAGAAGAATTGACCATACAGACCGCAATGAAGTATCACCTCAAAACAGTCAGAATGGCTAGTATCAAAAAGACAAGAAATAGCACGTGTTACCAAGGATGTGGAGAAAAGGGAACCCATGTGCACTGTCCATGGGATTGGTAACTGGTGCAGCCAGTATGGAAAACAGTTTAGAGGATTCTCAAAAAAATTAAAAATCAAAATACCCTAGAATCCAGTAATTCCACTTCTGGATATTTACCCACAGGGGAAAAAAATGAAATGAATCTAAGTTTCTATTAATAAACGAATGGATAAAGATGTGGCATATATACAAAGTGGAATATTACTCAGCCATAAAAAGAATGAGATCTTGGCCTCTGTGACAACATAGACGGAACTGGAGGGTATGATCCTAAGTAAAATAAGTCAGACACAGAAAGACAAATACAATATGATTTCACTTCTACCTGCAATCTAAACAACAACAACAAACAGACTCCTAAATGCAGAGAACAAAGTCATGGTTACCAGAGCAGAAGGGGCAGAGGGGGGAAGGGTTGTTAGGCAAAATGAGTGAAGAGGATTAAGAGGTGCAAAAAAATTCCTGTTAATAAGTCATGGGGATGAGAAATACAGCTTAGGGAATATAGTCAATAATACTGTAATAACTTTGTATTTTGACACGTGGTGACTACACTTAGAGTGGTGAGCATTTCATAATGTCCATAATTGTGGAATCATTCTTGTACACATGAAACTAATATGTCCAGTGTACCTCAGTTAAAAATAAAATAAAATAAAGCCTGTACATGAGCTAGAAACGTTTATATGTACTATATAAAGCAAACTTTTCTAATGACTACTTTTTGGATATGCTATCATATTATATAGAAAATGACCAGATTTAGTTTTCCTAGAATATATTTTATTAATATTGATACTTCAAATTTGAGAAAAGTGGCTTTTCAGAAAATATATTTAGTTGTCTTTGGGGGCCATGGCAGAACAGGGACAGAGAGCTGGTACCTTTATACAGGAATCATATGGCCTCTTTTGTAAAATGGACTTTTCCAAGCTTAGTGAACAGTACAAACAACAAATGCATCTGTTCCATCAACTGGCTACTGTGTTGTTATAAACTGGATGTGGTGGACAAACAAAATTCCAGTTTCCTGATTTCTACTGATGCTCAGGTTCAGTGTCATGAGGAATAAACTTACTTCTCAATGCTTTCTCAAAAAGACTAAAGAATGCTTCTGCTCACATAATTTTTTTGCTTTATTGAAGTGCTTCAGACTCCAGCAGGCATCAGAATCACACGAAGGGCTTCTTAAAACACAAATTGCTGAGCCCCACACCGAGTTTCTGTTTCAGTACATTTGAGGTGAGGCCAAGATTTTTTTTTTTTTTCCTTTTTTGAGGCCAAGATGTTGCATTTCTAAGTCCATCTGTAAGTGCTGCTTACACGGACCACACTTTGAGAGTCACTGAATTACTGGATCGTATCCATACAGGGGAGCTACAGCTTCCTAAACTTCCAGAAGCAGTACTGGTAGAACTTTCAAAAGGATTACATTCTCTACTATCAGATGTGTCAGAAAGAACAGGGGCCTGGAGTTCCAATTTTTTTTTTTTTTTAGAACCTCCCTGAGAGAGAGTAGAACTAATTAAATTGGTAGAAGATGTAATCAACGTGATGACCAGGGACATACTAGGTGATACATTGATTCATATGAATCTATCCTAACCTTTAGTTGTTGTTGTTGTTGTTTTTACATTTATCTCTATCAGCAAATATTTACTCAGTGAAAAGGGAGAAAAGTGAGTGTAAAAAGGATGTGCTGGGCTCAAAGGTCATATATTTTTTTTTTAAGATTTTATTTACTTTTTTGAGAGAGAGAAAGCATGAGCAGGGGGAGAGGGAGAAGCAGGCTCCTCACTGAGTAGGGAGCCCAACGTGGAACTCGATCCCAGGACCTTGGGATCATGACCTGAGCATAAGGCAGACGCTTAACCGAATGAGCCACCCAGGTGCTCCTCAAAGGTCATATTTTAATTGCCCTCCAAACTGACTCAATATCCCCACATAACATCTTAAGATAGTTTGTTTGGGGGGGGGGAAGGCAAAATATAAATAAATTAAAAATAAATTATATCCCCAGTTTTTCACCTAATCTCTATTTTCAGTCCATAAGCTACTTATTAGAAGATATTTGTGAAAATAAGTTGTCTTTGAGAACTGCGCTTCTATTAGTTCTGAACTAACAGAGACAGTATCCGAAACATGAGGTTTGCATGGAGGAGAGAAGGTGAGACTCAGTCAGGGGGACGCATGAGGTCTGTTTTCTTCCTTGTCTTTGGCATTTATCAGCAGTGTCTAGTCTTAGCAACTCTTTTAACCTCCAGCTGAACTCAGTTTCCTTATTTCTAAAACGGCAACAGTAATTTCTTTCTACCACCAGATTGTTGAGAAAATCAAATTAGGTAGAGTTTTATTTTCTTATAGATATAATTAACTACAATCTAACATATTCAATGCTGTAAGAGGGTTGGATGGGTGCCACTGTTAATAAGAGGAGAGTATCATTAGATCTCTTATTCTAATTCAGTGTGTCCTCCTAGCATTGCCTTGATTTCTAAAAAGTAACAGTGGTCTAGAACTGATTAACAGAGTACCTACTTCAAATCCTGATTTTGCCATGTGTCAATCTTATATCAGTTCTGTGAAATTTGGTCTTCTTCATGTGAGACAATACCAGACTGGATAGCTTTGAATATCATTTTTATCACTTTTTAATAATAGTAAATATGCAGAAAATTTTCACTGGAAATGTTATACTGTGGATGAACAAATGTTAATTTTCAAATTAACATTAAAATAATATTGCTCAAGAATGAAAGCCCCATTTTCAGAGAACTATATACTGTGTGTGTGTGTGTGTGTGTGTGTGTGTGTGTGTGTGTGTGTTTTCTTTTCTCTTTTTCTCTGTGTTTCTGTGTATGTGCATGATTGCACTTCTTGGCTGCAAAACCCAGCATAAATATGCCCAGAAGGAGTGATTTCAGATTTCCTGTATTAAATAATGTAGATATGGCAGGGGTGAAAGTGAAATATCTTACTAGGAAATAAAAGAGTCTTCAAAAAAGACCCTCTGTCAAGAATGATGTCCTTTGTGTGCTCTTTGCCTCTGTGGATGACAAAGAAAGTGGCAAGTCAGTGCTTCTGAATGATGCTGCTGAAAGCAAAGAAATAGCTTTGCAGGTGAACTTGGGACAATGTGTCTGCACTGCTTCTCTTTCTAGAATGAGCAGTCTTATTAGAGGTAGCATATTACTGCTCTCAGACGGTATTTCAAAATACACATGGCTACCTCTAAATGTCCATGTAAAAATCCTTCACATTTCTACATATTACAACAACATTCAGATGAAAGATGAGGCGTGACTCCTCATCATCTCTTGTTTTTCTTTCCAACACTCTCTGAGTTTTAGTCTTTCTCAAGCATTGGTTAGAATTCTGAGACGACATATGTCTTCCAGGGCTCTAGTCTTGGGAGAATACAAACAGCACCGGATACAGTAATTTCAAAACCAAACAGAAGGGAATCGGAATTTGATCTTAGGGAACCTTTCAAAAAGAGAACCACATTGCCACAGATGAGTTCTCGGATTCTCGTTAACATAGAATTCTCAAAGACACAAGTATGTCTGATGGGGATGTGCAGACACATAAAATCTGTGTTCGCTGCAACCATACTGTGAACTCTCATAAAATTTTGAGATCCATGTAGTACACTCACAGTTTATTGCTGTCTCAGCCCTGGACAGCCGGAAGTGTCAAGGGCTTCCTTGTATATGTTTCAGAGATGTTTAAAATAGGTATATAAGAATACACAGACTGGAGAGACTAAAATATATGAATTTTCTCCGTGAGGAAATTAATGTGTTAAAAACAGTATGTAGGGGTGCCTGGGTGGCACAGCGGTTAAGCGTCTGCCTTCCGCTCAGAGCGTGATCCCGGCGTTCCAGGATCGAGCCCCACATCAGGCTCCTCCGCTATGAGCCTGCTTCTTCCTCTCCCACTCCCCCTGCTTGTGTTCCCTCTCTCGCTGGCTGTCTCTATCTCTGTCGAATAAATAAATAAAATCTTTGGGGAAAAAAAAAAAAAAAACCTGAGCATCCCTGAAGCATTTCTGACCCACCTTCTACTTTCAGATAGCCAGGAAAATAGAGAATGCCCCATGGCAAATTCGAGACATGTTTGAGGGTTTAGAGCACTGCATTATTTCACTGTGTGAGATTTATTCTGTTCATTAAAGAATTATTCTTAAGTAGTGGGATATTTGAACCAGTAACTGACTATTAATTGTAGCTTATGACAAATCAAACAGGAAAATGTAGTATTAGCTATTGCTGGCTAAAATATTTCTTTAAAAAATAAAGTAAGTAAGCGTCCATTATTTCCTTCCCTAAGAAAGATCAAATTTGTTTTTAAATAAATATTCACATAACTATTTAAATGAATATTCACAATTTTGATAATTTTGAATCAATCATTAAATCCATTACTCATGAGAATAAAACTTTTTTTTAAAGATTTTATTTTATTTATTTGAGAGAGAGAAGAGTGCAAGAGAGCACAAGTGGTAGAGAAGGAGAACAAGGCAGCTCATCAAGCAAGGAGCCCCACACATGCCTCGATCCCAGGACCCTGGGATCATGACCTGAGCCAAAGGCAGACGCTTAACCAATTGAGCCACCCAGGAGCTCAGAATAAAACTTTAACAATCCACAAGCTGACAGCGATAGTCTGATAGTCTTACAGTCTAATCGATATATCAGCAAAGTGGTATTACTATATTATAATAAACATTTGAAGTGCTACACTGCAAATTTTACTAAACAAAAGTAAAAAGAATTAAAGGAAAGGGGCACCTGGGTGACTCAGTCGTTAAGCATCTGCCTTTGGCTCAGGTCATGATCCTGGGGTCCCGGGATCAAGCCCCGCATCGGGCTCCCTGCTCATCGGGAAGCCTGCTTCTCCCTCTCCCACTCCCCCTGCTTGTGTTCCCTCTCTCACTGTGTCTCTCTCTGTCAAATACATAAAATCTTAAAAAAAAAAAAGAATTAAAGGAGAAATAATCTCTTATTACTATTAATAATTATTAATAATTATACAATCTATTGTATAATATATAATATATAGTATATAATTATAATAATAATTATTAATGAAAGAAATTATTTCTCCCTTAACTCTAGAGCTTTATGTCTAGAGACACAGAGCAACAACACACTCTATGTCTGATCCACTTTTCATTTCCCACACATTTGTTTGTTTTTCTCTTCTTACCCCTCCCTAAAGTGGACGGGTTTAAGGTTGCTATCTCTTTAAAAGCTTAAATGGCTTTGTGACATTTTATGGTGGTGTTTCTTTAGGTAGTTCTCAGCAGAACAGAACTCTGTCGATACACAAAGGCAGTGTGTTTGCACGTGTGCATGTGTGCACATACAAATACACTTATATGCATAGAAGCACAGAATATTCTCTTGGACAAAACTAATGGTTTTAATCTATAGGTGGTCCTTCAGGCATTGCTTTGTGCTTAGAGTGAACAAATACATAAAACTGACACCCCAATATATTTAGTAAAGAGACATTTGAGGTAGAAGATGTGGACATAGAGGGATCATGACGCTACGTATCTGTCACTTCAGTTATATGTGCAGCTTTGGTGAGAAAAACAGAATTCTGAAGCTTCAATTTCTGGTCTGCTGATGATTGTCTAATTTAACATCTTGAAACCTTCTTTGCTTTTACATCAATAATGATCTGATCTTATAAATAGCTGCTGTATATTTTTACTCCTCTCCCAAGAGAAATATTCCAGTCTAAGGCTACTTATCACTAGTAGGTAATATATACAGACAACCACAAAAGTCTTACGGTTTAGATATACGTTTATGTTCTGGACAATAAGTCACATAATCTTGACATATAAACAGAAAGCTGAAAGAGTTTTCAGTAAGAAAAATGTAGGCTATCTATTTAAGGACTAGGTTTATAGTCTTATATTTAAAAATATGACATAGTGAATGTGGTTGACATCTCTAAAGGGAGACTATTATCAGGTGAAGGCACAGGACCTAGAACACAGCTTCCTAAACTTTGTTAACCTGGACAGCTGGTTCAAACTAATATATAATCTCAAGGATACCCATGGGAATTTTAAAAACTAGCTTACAATTTGGAGTGGTCACAATTTTTTAAAGAAAACTTCTATTTTAGCCATTATATGACTAAATATTGCATTATGATGAAATAGAGAACAAACAGCAAGATGGTAGATTTAAATCAACCCCATCAATAATGACAAATGTAGGTAGACTAAAGATTTCAAATAGAAGGTAGAGAACATCACAGATTTAAAAAATGCACCCCATTATACTTTCTGCAGGAAATGAACTTTATTTTTTATAAGATTATTTATTTATTTATTTATTTGAGAGAGAGTGAGAGAGAGACAGAGACGAGAGAGAGCATGAGTGAAGGGGAGGGGCAGAGGGAGAAGCTGAATCCCCACTGAGCAGGGAGCCCAATGAGGGGCTCTATCCCAGGACCCTGGGATCATGACCTGAGCCGAAGGCAGATGCTTAACAGACTGAGACAAAAGTAAAAGGCTGATAAGATACACACACACACACACACACACACACACACACACATACACACACACACCGTGCAACCTAACTAGAAGCTAGCTTGCCTATTTTAGTAGTATCAGACAAAACAGACATCAAGACAAGGAATAACAGGTCCACAAAGGCATCCACGTGGGGGTGGGGAAGCAGGTTGTGGATCAGCACGGTGTTAGAGCTCGTGTCCAAAGGAGATAGTCCTCAGGGGTGAGTAGCCTGATTCAGTTTGTTGGAGCCCAAACAGCTCTATGGGGTGGTATAAAACTAGAGCACGGGTAATGGGAAGTGAGGGTCTGCACAGCTGGAGGGAGGATGGCTGTGAGATTGGCAGACTGACTACTTATAAGAAAATTGATCAAATAAGTAAATATGCTAATGATAAAGGGAGACATCTCATGCCTGTGAATGGATCCAAGAATATGAAAAGGTAGAGAACATTCTGAACTCATGGTTTTCAACATATATAGATAGATAAATATAAACATTTCATCTATCTATCTATATATCTATCTACCTATCTATCTATCTGAATGTGTATGGGTTCTGTGCAAGCAGATGCTAGCCCAGATTCTGACATGTAAGACATTTGTAAGGGATCAACAACTACAGAAGGTGGTGTGGGGAGAGGTGGGCAAAGGGGAAAGTCCAACTCTCCCAAAGCCTTGTTCAGCCTCAAGGGAAGCTTTGAAGAATATATGGCCTTCCAGACTTATCCCTCAGTGGGCTGAAATGCCCGGGGCCCTATTACCGCTGAAGTGATAGGTCATTGGATGTGGGTTTCTTCATGAAAGACATAGACTTGGGTGATGTAGCTCTCTGTAGTTGAAGACTAATGGCCTGAGACCTGAAGGATTCATTTCTGGGTCCATTACACACACACACATACACATACACACACACACACACACACACACACACACACACACACACACACACTACTTCAGCTATAATGCTTGTTTTGAAATGCAAATTTGTCCCCCTCTGGTTCATGTTCTTGGGAATATTGGAGTACAATATGAATTTTAAGTGAGTTTGTGTGCTATTTCCTCACTAAAAAAACCTAGATGAAAGTAGAAAACTGTACTCAGCTCATCTGAGATGGCAGGAACCCACAAAATGCCCACCTGCTCACACCACATTTACCAGCTATTTCAGTTCATTGCACGTATCATCCTACAAGGTTGTGTTTTGTTATTTTTTTCTTAGGTGTGAACCGTCCCCTATGTATTAAAACAAAACCAAAAACCAAACAAAATGAAAACCCACCTCATTCAGAATCTCAAATGTATTTCAATGCCCTGGTTCAAAATGCCAAGCAGTGAATGCAACAAGGAAAGCACTTCTTCTGTGTGAAGACCTTAGGGGGACATAGCCAAATCCTGTAGAAGTGGCTCCTATTTGTGCTTGTAGTGGCTGGTTTAGTAGTTTGAAATGTCCCTAGTATTTTCAGAGCCTTTAGCTGTTGAGTAAAGCCATGGATTCAAGGGAGAAAAGAGTGGGGGGGGAAATCGACAGTAAAACAGAAGTTAAAGAAGGCTATGACATTGGATCAAATCTCGGTTTTGATAAAATCTTGATAAAATATCTATTATAAGCACATGGCCCAAAGGACTTATAAAACAAAGACAGAAAAGTCTGCCCCAAGACTTAATGCTGTGAAAAATGGCTTAACGGTGGTGTTTGGAACGATGGAATGATGACACAGGTCAGCCTACACCAGGCGTTACAACTTTCTTTCCAATTTCACATCACCCAACCTTCCACCAATTCACAGTAACTGAGAAGCTACATCTCTCCCAATATCCACTTCCACAAAAGACCCCCAAAATTTTAGTTTCTTTTTTTAGGTGAAGCATCATATTTACTGTAGTAATTATGTATTTTTAACCATTTTTTATGTGTCAAACTATGCTATTTTTATTAGATTCTTATCTTTCTTTAATATATCACTGATGGAAAAGTAGAGTGTTCCTGCTCTAACATTTTTCCATAAGCCCTGTGGTTTTTATTGCCTGATTATGCATAGCATACTGATTTTTAGGAAAGTGTGTAACATATAGCAGAACTGACTGCATATACATATATACTTACCACACTCATCTATGACATGAAAACTGTATGTGATTATATAAGCAAAAAAAAAAAAAAAATGACCATATAACTACATATGCTTCAGTTAGGATCATGCAATTTCATTTTTTTTTTTTAGTTTTATGCTTTCTGATTTTTAAACAATTAGCTATAAAATAAATGAAGATTTTTTTCATTATGAAAAACAAAGTAAAGGAACAAGCACAGTGAAATGCTGAGTTGTTCTAGCAGCAATTTCTTATCTCCTAGGAAAGGAGAAAACCCCATTATGGGAGCAGCTTAGCATAGTTTAAAAGCACAGTTGGATGATATTTAATAGCAAAAGCATCCAACTTGGGACAGCAGTGGGGTCCTACAGCACTAGACAGCTCACACGTTCTGAAGTGTAATGATGACCTAGTCCTATTTCTACACTGCATTATTCTCCTTAGTGCAGAAATTTCATGAAAAAGGCATAAGGGTACATGGGAAGATGTATAGGTATATACGCTGTTGCAGTTCTCATGAATTTTAGCTTCCCACCTCCATGCTTGTCATAAGACATCCCTGAGCACTTCTCAGAAGAGGTCTGTTTTATTAAACCCCAAGGAAAAAGTTGTCTGAAAGACTCTTCCTGCCCTGGCCTTTGTTTTCCTGCAATCTGCTATTTAAAGCTTGTTCTAAGTGCCTTTGAAAGGACAAGAGGAGAAAGGAAGGGATTTCTTACAGATCAAGGAAAAAAAAAAAAAGAGAGAGAGAGAGGGAGGCTAACAGGTTACAGGTTATGCCTGAGTCAATGAACCCTAGACTCTCAGCTTCACCAAAGGTTCCTGTGCCTCGTGACCTGGAAAAACAGCCAGTCAAGAGCTTGCCCAGTGACGGTATCCTGGATAATCTTCACAGAACAGAGGTCAGAGGCTCCCGTCTTACCAACAAAGTCAAGGAGCTTTGTGACACAAAAATAAAAGCAGTCCGCCAAAAACATTGTCACTTTCACGATTTATTTCTTCATCCAAATAACCTCCTTAATATTTTCAATCTATATCCATTTCTCCACACACTACCTCTTAGTCTGTGTCCCTGTGTCTGACTCTTTTTTTCCATCTTCTATGTGTCCCAGTTGGTCAGATGAGAGCTATAATTCAATAGGAGTTTATAACTGTCCTCATTCTTCTCTTTTCTATAGGAGGCAAAGAAGAAAAACAACATACCTCACAACAGTAGATCCTGCCAATTCATGATTAGGAAGAGTAATGGGTTACAGATTAGAGAAAATTCCAGAAAGTTGGCCCTTCCGAGAATATGTGCAGCAAAAACTATAGAATGCATTAATTCAACTAGAACTTTTATTGGAACCATTATCTACAATTAGAACATATCTGTGAACCATGTGGGAAGATTTCTAGTCTCAAATATCTGTAGCCTATATACATTAAGACAATAATGGTACCACCAACTGTCTTCCATCATGAAGATTCTATCCATATCTGTTTATTAATTCACTGGGATTTCAAAAGTGTCAAGGAATAGGCATTATGCCTTGTCAGGCAAAGAGTATAAATGTACCCCACAAAAGGTTTTGAAAACTCAAAACAGGGGCACCTGGGTGGCTCAGTCAGCTAAGCGACCAACTCTTGATTTTGGCTCAGGTCATGATCTCAGGGTTATGAGGTCAAGCCCCACGACAGGCTCTGAGCTAAGTGTGAAGCCTCCTTAAGATTCCCTCTCTCTCTCTCTCTCTCTCTCTCTCTCTCTCCCTCTGCCCCTCCCCTGCTTGTGCTCTCTCTCTTTCTCTCTTCACCTAAAAATAAATAGAATAGAATAGAATAGAATAGAATAGAATAGATAGAATAGAATAGAATAGAATAGAATAGAATAGAAACTCAAAACACTGAATGGCTTAGCTCGCCTGAGAAGTAACTTAGCCAAAGTGGTTCTCTCTGTTGTCTGGAAACATGTATTTGAATAGTCTAAGAAAAAGTGAACACAGTGTATATTATGTCTGAAAGTCTGCTCTACATTACTAAGTCTGAAAGGCATTCTTCTGCCACAGAAGATATAGTCGCTGTATTTTTCAAAACCTGTGTGACATATACCATCACCAAGTTTGTTAAAAGTAACACACAGGGCAAGATGTGTATTTTCCAATTGTAAAGTCCTCTTCTTTTCTTTGAGATCAAGAAAAGGATAGAACAGCAGACAGCTCATAAAATTTAAAAGTAATGCACAAAAGTATATCAAGTCAACAGATATTTTCTTCACCCTAGATATGTATTTTTTAGACACAGTTCTGTAGCTTTCTGGAATACATTTTATCATGAAAAAATTTATCTTTTGTTGCCTAGAACAATTGGCATCAAAACAAATTTAAATCTCTGTGCTCTTAAGCATAATCTGAAGAAGAAAACAAATTTGCTTATTATTTTGAGAAAATTTTTGGAGTAAAATTAAGTGGTTGCAAATGAGAAAGCAAAGATTGAGTCTTACCCTCATAAAACTTTATTTTCTGTAAATAATATTTTCAAATCCTTTTATTTGAATATTAAGATCATAGCTATGTACTTATTTTACTGCTATATAATTTTATTTTCCAATAACTCTGAAATATGAAATAAATCATAGGCATACTTCAAAACCTGAAAGGTTTTTGGTGCCTTTTCCTTCTCCTTTTAGGAGTCTTATATTCCTCTTAGAACTTCCTAAGACTGACCATCATATTGGCCTTCAAATATTCATGATTACCTTTAATATTTACAGGTAATACCTGCATTCCATGTGACATTTCTAAAGAAGCTAATTTTCAGGTCTCTACCATGGTTCAAAATTAATCATCTGAAATATGAGCTGACAGCTGCTAATAAAGCTATGATACTACCTAGATAGATTTCCAGTTTACTAAGTTGCCTTATTAACAGAAAATTCTTTAAGATGCAAAGAAAGACTTTGTAATAATGGAACTCAGTGTGATGGGGGAGGGAATTTCTGGATGTCAGTTACTTGCTTTTTTCAGGATGGGTGGGGTAAGGGCAAGCAGGCAAAAAGGGGCGTTGCTATTTGATGTCCTCAGAATCATTCCACTTTCAAAGCCTTGGTACTTCTAATGCATGCCCTCATCAAAGTTACTAATAACTGGAGAAAAATACGAACTTCAGTAAACCTCATAAAATGAAGATTTATGTCAATGGATGAGCTTATCTTACCAAGCCTGTTTTGGTGAAATATAAATGGACTTGATATGATTAAAAACTTCTAAATGCCACATAAAACAAATGTGCTGCCCTATATAAACCTGAAAAGAGAGGAGAAATTACATTTGCATATTTTCAAAAGCTCTGGTCTCTTCAAGTGTGGTTTCTCTGGTTCCTTTCTTATATTCTAGATCATCGATGCATCGTACCAAGAAAATATATACTTTTTAAATTTTTGAGCATACTGTGAAAATTTGTATTTGGAACCTCACCATTTTACATTTAAGTGCACTAATGATATTAAATACATACTTAGTGCTTTGCTTATTTGGAGAGAAAAGTTGGAATCCCTATACACATCATAATTTCAATAAAAATGATTGCATATCAGTGATGTCGTGTGTGGGAGGAAACAGTACAGTACATGCAGAAATTATTTTGAATTATCAATTTGTCTACCAATTTGTTGTTCATTAGCTATTGAACCGATGCCAAGTTCCTTGTTTTATTTATCTTCTAATTCAAGTTGTATTACATAGAGAGAGTATAACCAAAGTTTGTTGATTTAACACATCGATAAATTTGTCTCTTGAGAGAAGAGCTTCTTCACATACAAAATATTTTTTCACTTACATATGTTTTCTGCGATCTTATTACAACTTAATTTTTGTTCCTGTTGTTATTTGTAGACTCTTTGCCATGTTGAATCCAGAATACAAAATGGAATACAAAAATAAAATTGATAGAGAATATACCAAGAGCATACAAGAAGATGTTGAAGTAACAAACATTTCTTGAGTGCCTATTTCAACCAGTGTACGTACCTTACCTAATTGATTTATCTTGACAATCGATAAAGGTAAATAATATTATCTAAATTTTAAATCTGAAGTAAGGAAGTCTCAATGAGGTCATATGATTTGTCTATGACCCCTCAGATATTGATAAAAATTCACAGTGATATCTCTATGCACTCTTTTTAGTTGGTGACAATACAGACATATAAAATTTATCTAAAACATGTTGATCTGTACTTATGTAAGAAACAGGGATGAGAATCAGGGCACCTGGTTGGCTCAGTTGGTTAAGCATCTGCCTTCGGCTCAGGTCATGATCCCAGGGTCCTGGGATCAAGCCCTGCATTGGGTTCCCTGCTCAGCAGAGAGTCTGTTTCTCCCTCACCCTCTGCCCTCCTTCCCACTTGTTCTCTCTCTCTCTCTATCACACTCTCTCTCCTTCAAATAAATAAATAAATTCTAAAGAAAAAAAGAAATCGAGATGAGAATCTATACTATCTCCAAAATAACTTTTCCAGACAGAATCAAGGAATTATGAATATATTAGCAGACCATCCTCACTTTGGAAAGATGTAAGTAATTGGCATGGCATCTCAGTGTCCCTTTCCTAAGGGTGATCTACACTCCAGCTTTATCTCCACACTGCGGTCCTCACACACACAAAAAAACAGCCAGACAGCTTCCTGCTTCCAAGACATTCCCCAAACCATCCTGCATTATTTTATTCTCTTTGCTTCCTCTGCCTCAAAAGCCCTATTATTCTGACCACTGGCAGGCAAGCCCACACTATTTCTTATGATGCTTATCATACGTTCAGCACAAAATGAAATATTTTCCAATCCTTGTTTACAAGACTATAGACATACTCTCTTAGATGTGTCTTTGGCCAACTCCCTCAACTTAACGTCCTTTCTCAAATGTCACCTTCTTAATGAGAACCACTTTAACCACCCTATTTAATATTTAAAGTTTACCCATCTCTCCCTCAGTTTCTCTTACTCTGCTTCTCTTTTACATTTTCCATTGCACTTCTAATGAACTTCATAATTAACTAACCGTGTCTGTGCAGTCCCCAATGCCAAGTATGAATAAACAGACACCTAACCAAAACTGGGTGAAGATTGTATTCTTTCCTTGCTTGGATGCTCTCTAAAGTTGGAACTAAGAAACCCTAGTGCTGGCGGCTACAGAAGAGGACATAACACTTCAGGAACTGTAGAGGGAGCATCTTTATATATGGGAAGAGCAGGACAAGTCATTCTGCAGAGAAAACCAGAGACAGGATACCAAGCTGGAGGATAACAGAGGGTCAGAGCAAGAAAGGCACTAAGCAACTGACAAAGAAAGAGTCCGGTGTCTGACACCTGGTGATATATTATTTATTTAAGAAGCCCAGGTTAACATTCATGCTTAGGGATGGACCTTTACCTTTTTGTTAGCCTCCATGTTTTGCTTTCGCTGGCTTTTCTAGTTTTCTGTGAAACGAAGAGCATCACAACTAATAAAATATTAACTTCCATCTTTATTATAAGTAATCTGAACGGAGTTAATGTGCATTTCTCACAAATTATAAACATCCTGCAAGTACCACTTCTCGTTCATTTTTTTTTTCTTTTTTCCAAATATGCCAAGCATTGGTTCAGTCAATGGTTGGTTTTGGTAAGTTTGGTTTTTAGTATGTTTTGCTTGACCTACATTTCTTAAATGAAGACACTGCCCATAGATATTAACACTGGTAGCTATAGAAATACCTTTCAAACTTAAGCCTTCTTCCCTATAACATGAACAAAAAAAATCACTTTATAGATTTCTTATAAATATATGAAAATTACTCAAATAAAAAAATTGTAAACTATTTATTGGGCACAGAACACGTTTAGACAAAGGGCTAAATGCTTGATACTTGGCCTCATGTAACCATGCTAACAACCATCTCCCACAGCTCTTCTTGCTTTCCTCTTATTTCACTTGTGTATGCTTGATGGTATAAGACGCAGAAACCAAGTTAACATGGCTAATCACCTAACTAGCCCAGAGGCAGCCTTATCTAGAGGTTAGGGGGCAACCTCTGGAGCCAGACTGCCTGGATTTGAATCTCAGCTCTGCCACTTCAAGCTGTATGACCCTGAGTAAGTTACCTAACTTCTCAATGCTTCAATTGGCTCCACTCCAAAATGGACTTTTAATAAGAACACCTGCCCCAGAGGATTGGATCAAAGGTCAAGTAAGTCTCCAGTATGCTTGGGATAGTCAAGACATAGAGTAAATGCTGCATAAGTATTTGTTGATTTAAAAACTTCTCATACCAAATTCTATGGGCTTTTTTTCAACTTGTTTTTTGCACAGAACCTGACACAAGGTGATGATAATAGGTACCATTTATTGATTGCTTACTATATAAGGGGAATTGGGCTAAGAACTAACTTAATCTCATTTGATTCTTATGACAATTTAATAGAAGCATTTTCCCATAAGTATGGCATGTTTGGAAAGCAGAAATAGTGGGAAAAGAGGAAGAGGAGAAGGAGGAGGCAGAGGGAGAGGCTTTTTAAAAAGTACTTATTCAACCTAAATACTTGAGAAAGAATCATTACAACTAACCTAGGAGGTGGTTGCTCTTATTCTTTACAGTTTACAAGTGAAGAAACCGCCAACATTTCAACGCTTTGAAATGACAACATTTCAAAACTTTCAAGCTTAAGTGTCACACAACTACAATCTTTAATCATTGTACTTGTTGAATTAAAATATTCTTTTAAAAAGGAGAATGAAAGCACATCTATTTGCAGAATGCACTGCCCAGTGAAATTACTATTTATTTTTCATAATTAAAATACAAAAACCATAGGATTTTAAGTCTATCAAAATTCTAAGTCCAACAAAAGTATATTTTTAGTTCAACTTTGGGGCAAAAAATCAGGTTCTTACTTAAAACTCATCAGCAAGTGTTATTAAAAATATTCTCATGACTTAATTTTTTTTTCTTTGATTTACAGATCTCTCTACTGAAGAAAAGTCCTGGTTTACCAAATAAAATTTTATGTTCAGAATAGTCTGAAAATAACACTTTTATTGAATTTTCAGTAGCCCTACTAATGCATTATGACTCTGGATTTCCCAAGAACAGTTTGATTCTCAGAAGGTAATTTTAACATTTTAGCTAAAATTCAGAGACTTTCTTTTATGAGATTTTTGTACAATACTGAGATGGGTAGATACATATTTGGATGATCAGATTTTAGTACTGAACATCCATCAAAAGAAGCATAAACTAATCATTTGTCAAGGCTACCATGAACTTGAAGGTGTCTTGCATATAATTTTTGTAGTGCAATCTCACTTAACCTGTGTATGAACCTTAAATTTAAAAATCATTATTGGGGTGCCCGGGTGGCTCAGTCGTTAAGCGTCTGCCTTCGGCCCAGGGAGTGATCCCAGGTTCCTGGAATCGAGCCCCACATCGGGCTCCCTGCTCCACTGGGAGCCTGCTTCTTCCTCTCCTACTCCCCCTGCTTGTGTTCCCTCTCTCGCTGGCTGTCTCTCTCTCTATCAAATAAATAAATAAAATCTTTAAAAAATAAAAAGAAATAAAAAATCATTACTGATGTTTGAAATATAAATCATCATATCTAACTGCTCATTCTTTTATTTAAACTTCAAGTTCTTAATAGTGCTACCTGAGAAGGCATTCTAACTTGAACATACTGTACATGTTCATATCTGAGCTTTAACTGGACAATAGCATATGATAATGTCATTCAATTAATGCTTATTTGCAAGGACTAGCTTAGTGTAGCATTAACACTGACAACTGACCAGGAAAAAAAGTTTCCTTTATTTTTTTTTTCCTTTTATATTGTATGGTTCTCCAAGAAGATATAACATTCATTGACATTTATACATCAAACAAAAGAATGGCACTGAGATATATAAAGATACAACTGTGATGCATGTAAGGAATGATGTTCAAAACTGTAGTCATGTGACTGTGCAATACAAAACTCTCAGAAAATGTTAGGTCAGGTAAGACAAAAAATAAGTTACGATAGAGTGTCTGTGAATAAAAGCAACAGCATTGTTCAGCTATGTATAGGGAGAAAACTTCTGCCTGGAATCAAAAAAGAAAGCATATTTATTTCTCATTCTAGATGAACATTTATAAGAAGTACACCAGAGTAGAAAGAAAATCTCAAAAAATCCAAAAAGTAAAACCATCAAGGTTGTATTCTCTAACATAAATGTGATGAAACTAGAAATTAGAAACATCAGGATAAAAAAGTCTATTATACTTTTTATGCTTTTAATACTTTGGCAAATATTAAATATAAATATAAAAATGCAATAATTCACTCTCTTTAGGACATTTGGGATATTTAAGAAATAAACAATAAAATTATTATACGTGTAGAAATTAACAATATGAGAAACATACAGAGTATGTCCACATAAGTACATACGACAAACACATAACCTAAAATGTATGCATAAAACAGAAAGTATAAAAGTGACGTAAGTATTCCCTTAAGAAATGTGGACGAAACTATTAAAGAAAAAAGTAGAAATGGTTAAGACAAAAACAACAACAAAAAAGTAATTTCATCAAACACTACTTTTATGAAAGAATTCATAAAATTACTGGCTTGTTTGAGAAAGGGTCAAAAAAGACATGAAAAATATAAACCATATTAATAATAAAAAAGTCTACCATACCAGGGAGGAGGTACTTAAAAACATTATAAAAGGAAAAGGTTTATATACATCTGAATACACTAAATTGTATTTTACTATCTAAATAAGTATCAATCTAATGGACCTAGATCTAGAAAGCACATAAATTGTTAAAGTTCTCTGAAAATGGCAGATTTATATTTCAACAATAACCAACTTTTGAAAGTTTTGGCAAAAATAATATATATTCAACATCTCAATAAAAACTACTTACTTAGAAGTGAGTTTAAAGAAAGGTGCACAGTCTACACTATGATCACACAAAATTTAAAGGACACATATATCAAATAAACTCAACGTGTTCCTGAAAGGGAACTTTCAATCTTTTGAAGATATAAACTATATCCAAATTAGTCTACAAATTCACTGCTACTCCAATAAAAATCAAAACTGTCTTTACTACTATTTGTAATGAAAGCTGCTAATCCATATAAGTTCACATAAATGGAAGAAGAAATACTAGTAATAGCTAAGAAATATTTGTAAAGAAAGGTATAATTAGGAGAAACATGCTTGAACAAAACTCCATAAAGTTCTTACAATGAAAATAGTTTAATCCTAACAAATGAAGACACACAATAGCTTAGAAGCAGACAAGTAATTAAACAAAAATAGTATTTAAAATGTGGTCATAATGATAAACTATTATAATAAATGGTACAAACATAGGGAACATGATTTTTAAAAAAAGAGTATTTACCATAGAAATGTATCAATATACATTAAAGATGTATTCATAAGATAACGGTAAAAATAAAACCAAACTAAAGTAGGCTGAGAAATGATGCACAGAGATGGAAAAGTGTGCTATGTTATGTTAAATTGGGTAACCTAGTATCTTCAAAGTACAGATGGAACCTAAATTGTGGAAATATGTGGTTAGGACCTACCTAAAATCTACTCTCGCCTTCTTTACAACTAATAAAACTTCTATATTATCGGGCGATAGCAACACATCCAGCTACACGTCAACATTTCTCAGCCTTCCATTTATCTAGGTATGGCTAATGACTATGCTCTGACCAATCAAGAAATGAATTGTAGGGAAGGATTTCATGAAAAGCTTTTTTAGGAGGATTAGACAGGTATGGATAGACCCCATTTTCCCATTTACCTTTCCTAGCTTTCGCTACCTGGAACTCAGGTGCTGTGGCTAAAGTGTCACGAGTCTAGGAACAAGGAACGGAAGGGTACAAGGCTTACTCGTGGGGCCTGATTTATTCCTGGGTGTAACAGGATGGCATAGGTCATACACTCTCTGGACTCCTTTTGCATGGGAAAATAAACTCATGTGTATTGAAGTCACTGTTATTTTTGGATTTCTGTTATGTGCAGCCAATCCTAACAATAAATCATGCAGGGTACAAGGGATTCTGATATAATTGGAGATAATGATTTAAGTCTAAGTATAAACATGGTAGAACATAATGTTAGAGAGAAAATAAGGATTTGACAACATTAACACAAACCCCCGCATCCTTCCTAAGGAATGAGAGCAGTTATTGTATTAAAGGAGAGAGTAAAATTCAAGCAATTATATTGGAGAAAATATTCCACTAATAAGACTGAATACATCTTAGAGTGTTCTCAGAATAAGTGTACTTTTGTTCCATCCTGACCTGAACATCATGAGACATTTTTTCCTCCCTAAATTATTCCAGAATTTTAAGGGCAGAGATTCTATGGGGAAACTCCAATATTCAGTAAAAACATGGTGTAAAACATCCAAAACCTTACTTTTAAATCATTTTGGATGAATCACACTTTTATGAGAATTTCATTCAAATATTTTTGCTCAACAAGATTATGTAACTACTATGAACAAAACATAGTGGATGTGTTCTGAGATATTATTTTTAGCCTTTGCTCGTATTCAAAACACTCTCTCCTTTTTAAAAATTTATTATTATTATTATTTTAAAGATTTTATTTAGTTCTTTGGCAGAGAGAGAGTCAGCATGAGAGGGAACACAAGCAGGGGGAGCGGGAGAGGGAGAAGCAGGCTTTCCGCTGAGCAGGGAGCCCAATGTGGGGCTTGATCCCAGCATCCTGGGATCATGACCTGAGCCGAAGGCAGATGCTTCACGACTGAGCCACCCAGGTGCCCCAAAATTTATTATTGTTTAATATAAATTCAATTAGCCAACATATAGTACATCAATAGTTTCAGACGTAGGGTTCAAAAATTTATCATTTGCTGGGACGCCTGGGTGGCGCAGTCGTTAAGCATCTGCCTTCAGCTCAGGGCGTGATCCCGGCGTTCTGGGATCGAGCCCCACATCAGGCTACTCCACTAGGAGCCTGCTTCTTCCTCTCTCACTCCCCCTGCTTGTGTTCCCTCTCTCGCTAGCTGTCTCTCTCTGTTGAATAAATAAAATCTTTAAAAAAAAATTATCATTTGCTTATAACACCCAGTGCTCATCCCATCACGTGCCCTCCTTAATGCCCATCACCCAGTTACCCCATACCCCAACCCATCTCCCCTCCAGCAACCCTCAGTTTGTTTCCTATATGTAAGAGTCTCTCATGGTTTTTCTCCACCCTTCCCTAGGTATATAAAAATGCATTTTATAAGGTGACGCTCTAATGAACAGATGTGAAACTTGTGGTATAGCAAAACAGATTAAAACTCTCCATTAGTATTATACATTACTCATTAAAATGGAGACCATAATAAACCTATAGCTGAATATATGTTTCAAAGCATTTTTAACAAACAATTTTAATATTAGCATCAAGACTAGTGAATCATTTTAAAATGTTCTGTAAGTAGGAGGTGTTAATTTTGCTATACTGATTGAGTTGACTTTTTAATATGTGTATATATTAGCTTTGAAAACAAAAACAAAAACTCAGATTTCATTGAGTATGTGGTGGCAAATAACACCAGGCAGCTTTGCCGTCAAATACTCACAATGTAAGTGGGGGGAGTGTGTCCTACCAGGTACAGAACTGTGGAAGTTGGTAGCAATGCCAGGGACCACCCCCCAGAACTATCAGGTAGAGCTCTCTCAGTACTCAGAAGAACAGCAGAAAATGCAAAAGAACGGTGGCAGAAGCTTCCAGGAATTCAGGACAGGCCAGATCTGAGGTGTGGGTAATAAAGAAGAAAGGCAGTAAAGACTTCTCTGGGGAAAAGGACAGACTCCTGAAGAGAGATCAGGACTGAGCTCTACATACGGCCCAATGAACATTACAGACATTTACAAAATTATGTTCACTCTTGAAACTGTAATTTTCTGTATTATCTCACTCGTGACTCCTTTCTACCGTGGCTGGCTTAAAGGAAAAATTCTGAAAACATTCTCAAAACACAATGTCTGATTGTGGCAGACTCTACAAATCCAAACTTGAGGTCTGGAATTTAAAACCTCTCAAATGCAGACTCCTTTATCCTCTCTCCTCCACTGCCCACAGTACCTGCTAGTTCACACAAGACATTCATCATTTTCTGGATGTGCCTTTGGTGTTACTCTTCCATGTACCCATGGTTGATTATTTACTCTTTTTGGAATGACCTTCTCCATTTTACCTCAAGGTAATTCTAAACGTTCTTTCAGGGTCCAACCTGAATACCTTTTTTTGTATGGAAACTGAGCTGATCGTCTATTCTGCTCCATCTCTCTCCCATTCACACCAAGTACGGGGTTGATTCACTGTAGACAGAGTGTACCTCGACCTAACACACTGCACTACAGAAGTTGTTTCATTGCTTAGCTGACCCCCTCCCTCCACAGGGCTGAGGCTATTTCCAGAATATGAATGTGAGAGTACTGGAGACAGAACCGTAGTGCGCCAACCGAGGAAAGCATGGCCTGATCAGAAAGAATGGGGAGGCGTTGAGAAGAGCCCCCAACAGGCAGGAAGTGCATCCATTCATGTGTTCCTATTTGGCCAGGCAGACGTTTCCAAGAAGCTACACAGAAGGGGGAGCTGTGGGACTCAGAACACCTCACACCTCAAACTCTCTCTTCACTTCCTCCCATGACTTTCCACCTATCATTTATGTCTGGCTTTCCAACCCCAAAGCCGCTCTCTATGTACAACACATCCGTAGAGAAAACCTTGCCTTCATCTCTCATGTTCTTGGTAAGAGAAGTGAGCTACCCAAGTGCTCAAACCGAAAAAGGTACAGACTTAAAAACTGGAGTACATTCTTTTCTCTCACTAAGAGGGGTTTTCCTTTCTATCTTTGATGTGTCTTAAAGCTATTTGGATTTGTGAAAGAATTTGCTTTTATAAAAATAACATGCTCTGTTAGGTGATAACTGCATATACATATGATACAATACTACAAAGCAAGAGTGTGAACTCCATATTTTTTTTTCTTTGATCCATCCTCAGAGCTCCCAAGTACCTGGCAAATACTAGGTAAGTACTTCTGAATCAATGTGCACGTGAATGACGTGGTATATCATATTCAGAAACTACTAAGATCGGTTATTTTACACTATCTTTTAGAAAGCTAATTGTACAATATTGTACTTAATGTATGTTGAAGTTTTCTCATAAGGAGGTAGGCAAAGTAACAATAAATTGCGTGGACTATTGCCAGAGCATATGGTTGCACATCGCAGTGCCAACATTTATGAGCTCTTTGAACTTGGACCACTGTGACGCGAAGCCATGAGGATAATATCCTACTCTGTGATATCTCAATGTATCATTGGGCAGACTCCTCACCTAAAATCAGAAGACCCAGTGATACATGCTGAGTGAATAGTTAAGTTATGGATTGGGTGGTTTGCTACTCCTCTCACAACATCTTTTTTCTTCTTCCCTTTGTTTTTTTTTTAAACGTCTCTCTGAATTGGTTTTCTTCTTTTTTTTTAAATATCTTTTTTTTTTAAGATTTTATTTATTTATTCGACAGAGATAGAGACAGCCAGCGAGAGAGGGAACACAAGAAGGGGGAGTGGGAGAGGAAGAAGCAGGCTCATAGAGGAGGAGCCTGATGTGGGGCTCGATCCCATAATGCGGGGATCACGCCCTGAGCTGAAGGCAGAGGCTTAACCGCTGTGCCACCCAGGCACCCCTGAATTGGTTTTCTTCTTATTAATCTACTGACATTGTCACGTAATCAAGTGAAATGACATTTCTTATTAAAGATTGGTTTTATGCATGTTTTCTATCTTTTTTGAAACTATAAAGATATTAATTCAATTACCAACTGATTTAGAAAACTAACCCATGCTGATGTTATAGGTTTAATATATGTTTTGCATTTTGTTTCTATAGATATGAAAATTTTTAAACATGTATTTATTGTGCTTCTCCTTAGAAAGCTAAAAAGAGGGTTTTATTAATTACCTCTCAATAATTCCACCATAGCTTTGGCATGGTAAAATATGATTAATATTCAAAAGCTTAAACATCAAAGAGGCATTGATATACGTGGCCACGGAATTTGACAGTCAGAAATACTACCACTATCCACTGCACATACTAATTAACATACCTAAATCAACACAGCCCCACACATTGAGAATTATAACTTTCTAAATCATTATATCCACATCCCTGCCATGTACAGTTTTTATAATACAGATAATGGCCAAATGGATTTTATTGCCTTGACAGTGGAGCCTGTTTTTCATGTGTTTAATACTTTTTAAGTGTGCTGAATAAATGTCCAAGTCTGTTCTAAGAAAACAAAGTGATGAGAAACACAAACTTCTAAATTTTAAAAAATCCAGCTGACTTTAAAATATCTCTTCATTTATCTTACCAAAGAAGGCGATAACCCTAAGGCACTCTTCACAACTAAACTGTTAATTGGCATTCACATTTGACTTTAGAAAGAGGGGGAAAACAAAAACAAACAAACAGAAACTGTGAATCCGTGCAAAGTGCAATTTGCACTGCCCCTGTTCAGTTGTTTTTGAGAAATTCTTGTTGAGAATATTGAACCTAATCTATATTTTTATGGTTCTCGATCTACCAGGATACTGGGGGTGGGGGAGAAGAACAGAAAAAATAAATTGGGGGAAGTCCCTATTAATTCAGTGAATGGCTAAGTGTTCTTTGAATTCCTACTATGTGCCAAGCAGAGAGAAAAACAGCAGAAGGCATGATCTTTAATGTCCAGGATGCTCTTCATTTAAGTGAGGAGATCAATAAAACAGCTCTGGAGAGAGCTACTCACATCCCTATGCATAATTATACACAGCCTGGACTAATATATATTTAGCTCACTAGTTCATATTTGTGTGTATGTATGTGGACACACATACACACAGATATATAAATGCTAAGTTAATATAATGTATTAAAGATGTGCAGTCTACCATTGGCAGAAAGCTTTGAAGCCATGATTCGGAGATCAGCTAGCCTTGTGTAGTGCAGCGCTTTATAGCCGCGGAGGCAGAAACTGGAGATGGGTTATTCAGTATCCTCACCCCTACCAAAACCGTTACACATCATCACACCCTCTTGATAGGACCTTCACTGCATTTTTCAGGACCTTAAGCAACCTTCATTTTTCTTGTTAATTCTTCGTAACGATAGAGCTAGCATTACTATTTCTTTTTTTCTCTCTCCAAATGTAAACTCCGTAAGGGAAGAGACTTGGATATTTCACCACCATGTACCATACTGAGCAGAGAATTTGGGACACAGCAGATGTTTATTTAATATCTGCCAAATAAATACACATGCAAGTTAACACTAATTCTTTCTTTTTAAAGATTTTATTTATTTGAGAGACAGAGAAAGCCAGAGAGAGAGCACAAGAGGTGGGGAGGGGCAGAGGGAGAAGCAGACTCCCCACTGAGCAGGGAGCCTGACGTAGGGCTCCATCCCAGGACCCTGGGATCATGACCCGAGCCGAAGGCAGATGCTTAACTAACTGAGCCACCCAGGTGCCCCAACACTAATTCTTATTACATGATGGTCAAGGTAGTGGTACAGGGAGAGGAGAGGACTTCATGTATCAGATAGTAATAATAATAATACCATGCTAAATATTTTGGAAATATACATATACTTCTGCGGGTCCAGACACAATCCCTAGTTCGTACTGGCATTCACTTAGCTGGAATGACTTATATGTCATAGAAAGATTCAAAGAAAAATAATTAAGTAATATCCCGCTGCTGATATAGGAGTCTGGTACATAGTCCCTACCCCCACAACCCCATTAGCACATCAAAGGCCCAAACTAAGGCATCTAACTTATAGGTCAACATTGCACTTGTTAAAGGATATTTCAAGGCGTAGAAAAGTTGACCCTTTTCTGGCCTAAGTTATTTAGGAAATGATGGGGAGGGAGAGAAAGGGAGGGAGCATGAGAGATATCATCAAATGATCAAACACAACAAACTGTGAAATATTAAGCTAGCTGGGAAACTCCAGAAGTGGAAGATACCTACCCCACCCTTCATTTGGAGCTCACAGACTCTCCTCTCCCACCACTGTCAATAGGCAGGTGGCCACCACGTGGCTGAGCAAAGGAAAGCCCTAGGCCTCACTGACTCGAGCCTTCCTGAGGCTCTGCCCTCCGTTGCAATGCGGTTTCGAGGGGCGAAAGTGAAATGGCTGGCTCTGCAAAAGGGAGGGTAGTATAGCAGACCTACACTGAACCATGCCAAGATTTGTCCCTGCTGAGCTCCGAACACCCGCTGGGGAGAGGCTGGGGCTGAGGCTATTAAGGTAACTGCCCGAACAGTCCCCGATTTCAACTGCAAAACCCAACAGGTAAGATGTGTGGACAGGGGGCACCAACCCCAGAAACAACAGCAGGTAGGGGACATTGCACACAGAGACGCAGACTTCTCGGAGCTTTCAGAGGCTGTGTGAGAGTGTGCTTCATATCACACAACCAGCGCAGGGGCAAGAGGAGTGAAGCTGGAGTTCGAACCCGGGTTGCCTGACTCTGGGCCCTGACATCTTCACTCATACTTGTTCTTTAAAAAGCTCGGACTCTTTCTCTTCACTTCCTGTTGTGGGCATTACCTCTGCCACCCAATCTCATATATATATAACCACAATGGAATCATATTATGGGAAGAAGATGAATGGTGAAATGGGTAAAGGTATGGGTTTGGGAGTAACACTGAGCTGGGACTGAAGTGACATCCTACCTGTAGCTATAATCTACCTGTGACAGAGTATCACCTTCTAGGGACGCCTGCGTGGCTCAGTCTGTGAAGCATCTGCCTTTGGTTCAGGTCATGATCTCCGGGTCCTGGGATTGAGCCCCATGTGGGGCTCTCTGCTCAGCGGGGAGTCTGCTTCTCCCTCTGCCTCTGCCTCTCCTGCTTGTGCTTGCTCTCTCTCTCCCTATCAAATAACTAAAATCTTAAAAAAAAAAAAAATCACGTTTACCTTTGCGACGCTGACCAAATGTACTGTCAAGTTCATTATCCGTAAGTGAATATTGTAGCATTACCTGTTACATAGGGTTATCGTACAAGTAAAATAAGACTGTGTGTAGCGGTGCTCACAGGAGGAGCTGAGGAGTGTCAGCTGCTGCTGCTGAGGAAAGCGGACGGTCAATACCTTTAGGTGACCCAGACACTGAGGAGAGGCGTCCAGTCCAATCTACCCAATTACACCTCAACCAGACTCTTCTCTCTTTACAGCCACTGGGTTTACTCTTCTAATCTGCCTCCTCTCCAAATCTGCCATCAACCTCTCTGTCACATTTCCAAATCCTTTCCAACTCTTAGGACCAGAACCGATGACACTCTGTTTGTAAACCTTCCCCACACCTCTCACTGGACATAACCTCTTCTCCTTTTTTTTTTTTTTTTTTTTTTTAAGATTTATTTCTTTATTTACGAGAGAGAAGGAGAGTGAGAGCATGAGTGGGAGGCACAGAGGGAGAGGGAGAGAGAATCTCAAGCACACTGTGCACTGCGTGTGGAGCCTGACACAGGGCTTGATCCCACGACCCTGAAATCATGACCTGAGCATAACTGCACCACCCAGGCACCCCTCTCTTCCTCCCCTGAAGGACTGTAGCAGATGACCAGCAAACCCTTCATGGTATTCATCATTTTCTACTTTTATGACTATGCTTTAGTGGTGCTCGTGTAAAGAAATCACTTTCCTATTAGGAAATAAACAACTAAAGGCAGGGGCTGTATAATAACGGAAGTGTTCCCTCTGGATTCAACAGCAAATGACCTTGCATCAAGTTGACAACCACCTGACTTACCAAATGTGCTGGTGCTGCCCCCTCCTCACACGTCCCCCACCCCCCCCCACACACACTAATTAAGTCTTAAATAACACAAGTGTGGACAGGAAATATAAAACTAAAAAAAAAAAAAAAAAGTTCTTCATTTTTGACTTTTTACATGACTTTGCAAACAAAAAACTTCGACTTTTTACATGAAAAACACTTTGGCACAGTGCCAAGAGCTGAGGCTGGAAAACCAGAAAGCACGTGTAATAAAACCAACATTGCCACTAACTAGCTTTGTGACCTTGGACTCGTCGCTTAACCTCAGCTCACTTGGCTGCCTCTGTGGAGCCTTCCAGCTCTAACATTCTAGGTTGCTGTGATTTTACTTTATTTCAATTCTCTAATATAAATAGAGCCTTTCACTGTTAAACAGCACTAACCTTAGTGGAGAGTCTTCCTATTGGTTTTGTTCACATTGCTATTGGCATGACCTTTCTGGTGCAGTGCCCCCTGTGACACATGATAGAATACCAAAAGTCACAGTCCACAGCTCTCTCTAATGAAAAATACAGTTTCTAATTGCAGGTTGGCCACTATCACAATATTACCTTAATGAGACAGCAAAATGCAAGAACTGGATCTCCCTTGCAAATGCACGCTTTGGCTTGCAGATTTCCTAATACATAGCAACAGGATTGAGCTTAACTATAAATGCATTGTGAATATTTACAGTCCTGAAGCAACAGGAGACAATTTAATAAGAATATCCTGCAAGTTCCCAGCCTGTACTGTACCGCAAGCCAGCAATTCTGAACCGTTCTTCCCCTTGCTATGATATTAGTTTATCCTGAATGTATTTCTACCATGGCCTGGGATGTCCCATTTTCATCTCTTACTTCATGACAGTCCTTCCTTCAAGGTCTTTATCAATAAAAATGCCGATATCTCTGAAATCCTTCAAATGACTGTACTTAGTTTGCCTGAAGAATAACACACCTGTATCTCCACAAACTTGACAGTCTCATCTTCTTTGATAAAGTTAAGATCAGACCCACTCACTGTAATCACTCTCTAATTTGATGTGCCCTATGTCAATCTAACCAGGACCGATCTCTGACTTTCTTTTCCAAGGTAGAAGAAATTCCTTCTCTGTTATACCACACCCCTCTATTTTCCACTTAAAGCCGTGCTTTTTGTAAAGATTGTATATGCAACTTAATCTCTTCCTCCCTTCCCATTTTGAATTATAACATGTTTATTTCCTGCTGAGATGTCTCCGTAGCTTCTCTCTATGCTTAAGATAAATAAAAATGTATTCCTAACCTACAAGACTCAGTGTGTTTGGACAGCTGCCTGTTTCCAGAGCATTATCTCATTCCTTGACTTGCCCAGCCCCCTCCAATGTTCACTCTGGCAACACCAAACTTTCCTGATGGCTTAGATGCAACCAAAATAAGGTACTGGGTACAAAGTTATGAGGTTAAGAGGGATGGAAGAAAGAATGTATGTAAATACATGAAATCATACATTTGAGTGACAACATGGAGAGCATGTGGGCCAGCCAACGTTACATGACATGCTCACCAACCACTGCTAGTCCTCATGCATGTCATCAGTCTCTTTGCTTTGCCTCCTCTCTCTCTTTACCTAAGGATATTGTTTCATTAAGTGGTTCTTGGACCAGGAGACAAGGAATTCTGACCTCTTGATGGTACCTCCCACCAAGGTACAAAGAATAGAGTCAAGGGTTGTCAACACAACTCACAGGATGATACAAAATGGTATTTGCTTTCCATTTGCCAATGGGGGTGTTTTAGAATGACTGTCTTCAGTGGGTTTCCTGTTTCTTTATTTGCATTTTAAAACGTAAGCGTTCACTCGTATCTGGTTAACATGGGTTGATATAGCAAATAAAGTAGAAATAAAATGCCTCCCTCCTGGGAGTAAGAATGAAGTAGCATCTTATTAGTGAATCTGTGCCAAGTATCCGCACATTCTTTACTTCAGTGAAACACAGTCAGAAAAATGGCTAATGTTTGCTGAATACCCAGTATTATTCGAAGTGCTTTACAGATATTGGCTCATTTAATTCTCAAAATAACCCTCGATGAGGGTGTAGGGGAAAAAAATTCTTCTCATTTTCCAAATGAATAAAACAAGGCAGAGAAAAATTACACAACTTTCCTACCAAAGATACAGAGATTTGCATCTACGTACAGGTTTCCCCACTATCTTACAGTGTCCACATGAAATCTTCCATAAGTCAAAAAGGCATAAGGTGACATGTATACCCACTTTCCAGAAGTTCACCTTCCACCACTTTACTTTTACAAAAGACCTACATTGGTAGGTAACAGCTTTTTTCTGTAAAAGCAAAAATCCTTTTCAGACATCTTTTGGTTACCGTTACTAATGTAGGTCTTCTGTAAGAGCAAAGTAGTGTAAAGTGAGCTTTTGAAAGGAAGGAGACACCTTCCATGGTCTACCTTCATTTATGTATGTATGTATGTGTGTATGTATGCATGTATGTATGTATTTGAGAAAGACACAGAGAGAGGGAGGGAGGGAGAGAGAGAGTGCCTTGGGGGGAGGGGCAGGAGAGGGAGAGAGAGATCCTCAAGCCGGCTTCATGCGCAACATGTGGCTGGCTCTCACAACCCTGAGACCATGACCTCAGCTGAAATCAAGAGTCGGTAGGTCAACTAACTAAGCCACCCAGCTGTCCCTATAGTCTACCTTCTTAAATAAAATGCTATGCTACCGATCATACCTGACCAAAACCAGGGAGAATGTGAAGATCCTCCAGGCAAATGGCTTTCATTTGTCTTCTACGGCTTGACCAGACTCTGACTAAAGGGGTCATCTTCCTTCCATCAAGCATTTGCTGACTATTTGCACAAATACAATATAGCAAGAAAGGACAGGAACTCAGGCTCTTTTTAGCTTCTAGAATATAAAACCATTACTCATTTATAAAATCACTTTTGATTTAATTGCTTTGAATTATCTGCCCCTTTGGAGTGTTAATCAGATTAGGCCCAAGAGGGAGTCACTCAGGCTAACCCCAAAGAAGCAAACCAAACCTTAACTAAATTCCTGTGGTTGGATCTCCCAGGGAAGGAAAGCCTAGGCCAACCAATCAGCGATGGCCTGCTCAACACAGGTTACCTAACCTGGCTTCATACAAGGGAAGTAACCCTGCTTTAATCAATCAGTATATGCACAGTGTAACTCCCTTGTCCCTGCTCACTGGTCTACAAAACACTCTCAAATTATATGGCTCTTTGGAGCTCCTTTCTATCTGCTAGACTGGATGCTGCCTGATTCATGAATTGCTGAACAATGCCAATAAAGTTTTTAAAATAAACTCAGGTGAATTTTGCTCTTTAACAGGAGAAACACAAAATGTTTAACTATGAAATAAATTTATTTAATCATTTACAGATTTAATAGTATTGTCATAAGCAACATTAAAAGTATGATGTATAGCTTGTTAAAATAATGTTACTGAGACAATTTTGAATAATAAAAACAGTGTATGTGTGATAAGTCACTTAGCTCAAGAGTGAACTTGGACCAAATCCTAGTGCCTCCTACCTGAAGAAGCAGCAAATGCATTTTTACTGATGAATGAAACAACAGTACCTTGATTGTTTTCTTTTAATCATTGTGAACACAATGCCTCTGGAGAAGTGGTTTGAAAATCAAAAAACAAAGACTTCTCAATATCCTAAGTTTTCAGTTCATGTTACAAAAGAAAGAATGTACTACAATGTTTTAAACAGCTTATTTTGGTGGATAACTTATTTTCCTAATCATCTGGATGAATAAATAGAATCCTTTAAGAACGTAAATGGATCACTTACATTTTTACATTTTTAAATGTATGTTACTACATTTGGGGGCAGATTTATGTTTTCAAGAATTGGATTATCTGGGGATTTATGGGAGTGAACACAATAAACTAGAGAATGTCTGGTTTCTTCTCTAGTGTGATAATGAAAGATTTTAATTTAAATATTGTGAAATTAAATATTTTCTAATTATAATCATTGGGTTCTTTAGAATATGGGGGAATGACGGATGGAAGAGTTTAAAAAACATGAATAATTTACAAACAACATGGCTATATTTTCAGCTTCTAGTAACAATAAAGATAGACAAAATGTCTACTCATTACGTTTGTTTAAAACATGCTCTAATGGTAGTCTGGTGTTTTTCCATACTTTTAGCTCCTGAGCAGGTCAAAACAGGCATAAAGAGATAACAGAGGAGGGAAACCAGTGTGTTCATCCACCTTCAGTCTGACCTAGGCTATATTATGTTCGAACACAAGCACTAGCTAGAAACATTAGCAAAATTCAGTATCATTTCAAAAATGACACAATCTGGCCAAAGCAAAGTAATTTAAGTAATGTAATGAATTTTCCCCTTGGGCCCCAGGTCAGAACTTAGGGCTGGCTGTGTCTTTTTATCACTGCTTCCTCCTGCCCCTGAACATTATTCTCAATTCTCCTCCAAATCTGGCCTACTAGTGACTTCCCTCCAAAACACCATCCATGTCTTCATTTGTCAAACATCTTCGTACCCCTTTTCAGCCATTCTTATCCTGTTGTTAGTTCCTGGTGTCCACCATCTTCACTAACACCCCTATACAGCACTCATTCATGTATTCAATCATTCACATAAATGTATCCATGCCAACCCTATTCCTTGCTAATCGCTCCCCTTAATACCACTAACATGTATCATTGTACATTAGATTTAGCCCTCTTTTCCTTCTCTCCTTCTTTATTTTTGTGCATATGCATACCTCCCCAACTCAACAGCAAGCTTCTTTCAAACAATAATTTGGAAGAATAAACTTTTTTTTTCATCTGTCATTTGCAAACAATCTTTTTATTGACACAACTGATTTCGATGAAAATGCACGTTTGTGCCACAGAAATCAAGTGGCACAAACTCCCTCTGAGAGAGAAGTAAAATTGTCCTTGTCTTCTGAGGGATTACTTACTTATTACTACACACTGAATTAATGAATAACAATGGGTATCCTTTTTAGTTTATTAAAATTGATCATGCTCATTTGTAATTGCCAGGAATATCTTTAAAATACCAAGGTAACCTTGATTCCAGTATATGCTCAGATTTAATTATAAGAAATAAAGGTTAAATTATGTGAGAACACACGCTGAGCTCATCCTTGCAGACTGTGGCATGAAGAAATCAACACACTAAAGCAGAGAAGATATAAGTGGCACTTTCCCCATTTCAATTTAATTCTACTGCTTTTCTAATGAAAATTCACCTAAACACAAAGTACCTTACTAATTATCTAATCACAGCAGGAAAATAATAAATGTAAACTGTACAATTGTATTTAGAATTGTGCTCAGAACTGCTTCACACTTGGCTCTTGCCTAAGGTATGTTAACCAAGAGTGAGGTTTCAATACATAAACCTAAAGAAAACTGAACTCTGTTAACTCACTCTTCCAACCACTTTAGAATATCTACAACTTGATTTTGAGTTTTGTTTTGTTTTGATTAGCAAAATTTTTGGATCCCATGTTTTCCTTCCTTTTGCAAGTCTAGTTAAAGATTAACCGAGAATCACTGTGAGGTGGTAAAGCCAATGAAAAGTAACCTCAAGTTCAATGACTAAAGACAAAATTTACCATTTGTTGATGCACGTAAATTTTAGGAAGATTGCTAAAGTGACAACTCTTCCATGGCAGCATCTTAGGGAAATTTCATTTGTTCAGCAGTAGTTCAACTTTCAAAGTACAGGAAAGATGTTACTTAGAGACAAGCAGGGAGAAATGGCTGTGTTTCAAAACAAAGTGCCCCCCTACTGAGTTGTATTTCTTTAGTCATCAAGAAGAACTGATTTCTCCGTTTAAAAACTTAGGAGATTCTATATTCTCCTTTAGCAATATGCCTCCCAGTCCTCGTCAGAAAATAGAACCGTTCAAGACAATTTGTATAAGGAAAAATCTATTTTATATCCATCTCTTTTGGTTTTGTTTGTTTGCTTTAAAATCTAGCAATGAAAATAGCCCTTGCAATCAGGGGGTAGTGTGTGGCCTAAATTGGTTTAGAGACGCTAACAAGAGCTCTAATATTTTCAAATGAGTTCAAGATTTTAGGCCTCCGTGAATCAACCTTCAAAATGTATAAAAAGCAAAGGTGACACTCTTATAGTCACAACTAGAAATATTTTCAAAATATTGGCTATTAGAAAAAGCAAAAGATTAGAAATGGATAAACTTTCCTCATAGAATACTATACCTTTCCAGTATTTACACAGACACAAACCTGAAAAGTCTTGAAGAAACTATAGAAAAGTGAGAAGAGAGTTCAAAAATAAGTACTTTGAATACATGAAACAAACACAATATTCACTCGGCACCAGGAAGGGCTACAGAACCGTCGATGAGTTTAAGGTTATGATTGATTGGTTTATCACAGGGGATGCCATAGATAACTTTGATTTCAGTAGTGTCTTTGGCGAAGCATCTAGTTACAGTCTTGCCAAGAAAAGGGGAAGTTGTGAATTAGGTAATGGCACAGCTATGTAAAATTAATCGTACACTAATCAATTAAGTTCAAATTGTGGGCACTGAGATTGATGTCATCTAATGTAGATATTTCCAAAGACAGGAGGCTATCCCAGGCAACATTTTAAATCAACAACTTAGAAAAAAAAGCACTGAAAATTAGTTTTACAAATATAAACATAACACGGAAATCAAGATTCAAAATGATCTCTCTGGTACACTAGACTAAAGCTAACAAGGCACAGTTTAAGCAAAGTAATTACTAAGTTCTAAATATAGGTTTAAAAAGATCAATTAAATAAATATAAGCAAGAGGAACATGAAATTGCAATGGTTCATGTGAAAAAGATCTGAATGCATTTTAACACACAAACTGGGCCAACCCTGATACAAAAACTGTTTCAGGATGGATAAAAGAGTAAATAAGCATAAACAAAAATCAAATTCAGCCTTAGTTCCAATAAACAGACGTGTAGTTTCTTAGTCACAGAGGTAAGTCGACGCTTCATATTTTGCACTGATCAGACCAGATTTGTGGAATAGTTTCCTCTTCACTTAGTCATTTCTTGTTCATTTAATAATATGATAAGCATCTTTCATATGTAAGGTGAAATGCCATTAAGAAAAAATCCACCTGAAATATTTTAAGGAAACTGACAGTGGAAGGCTTCCAGGAGGAAGTCAATTAAAATGATGAGGATTCCAAAACCATGTCACATAAATAGTTAACGGAAGCTGAGATATTTTCACTGACACGGAGAATAGCCATAAAGAATAAACTCACGCATTTGGAGGGCTACTATAAAAACTGGGTTTGTGCTGTCTCTTAAGGCAGAACTAAGGCAAAGAGGGAATAATCAATTGCTAAGAGGCAAACAGGAGACCAAAAGAATAAAGAATTTTCTGACAATTTGAGTTGCAAAACAATAGAAGAGGCACCTTGTACACCCCAGCACCATGGACAGTTATAAAAAGCAGGCTCCCAGGGATGGTGTGAAGGTGTTCTCGGCCATAGGTAAAGGTGCATCAAATAGCTGTGCAGAATTGCCTTTGAAATTGTGATTCTCGAAAACTTCATTCAACGAAGCTATGCTATAGAGCTCACATTGTTTACATATCTTGGCATATTTTTTTTATAAGTACATCTTGTTTATTTCGGGACTGATCAGGTTCTCTGTCTTCCATTTACAGTTTTATTGCCGATCTCCAAGCCTCAGGGTCCTTTCCTGCCGTGTGTATTCTTGCTTCTGCCTTCCGGGGAATTATCTATTTATATTTCCTTGGTTCTTTAGAGGAATTTTTCTCCCCCAGGGTTTCAACCCTAACTGTTCAGCTTTAGGCTGAATTCTCTGGAGCTGCTGAACTCCATCCAATACACATTTGATTCCTAGTTTCTTTGCCTCATCTAAGCTCTGGGCATACAGTATCGCATTATGCTCCTCTGAACAGAGCCTCACTTCCAACAGTACATTCTGGGTTTTCCTTGGTCCTCCTTCCTGAGTTTGCTTTTGCAGACTGTCTAGGAATAAGGACTCGAGCCATCTTGACATAGTTCAACGTATTCACTGACAACCATTTTCTCTAAATTCTAGGATGTTTCACAGTACTGTCCCATTCTACCTTCAGCACGAACTTCTAAGGCATTCAATTTCTTTCTTTTTTTTTTTTTAAAGATTTTATTTATTTATGTGACAGATAGCCAGCGAGAGAGGGAACACAGCAGGGGAGAGGGAGAGGAAGAAGCAGGCTCCCAGCCCAGGAGCCCGATGTGGGACTCGATCCCGGAACGCCAGGATCACGTCCTGAGCCTAAGGCAGACGCTTAACGACTGCGCTACACAGGCGCCCCAAGGCATTCAATTTCTAATCAATGTTTACCACCTTGCACTGGAATAACAAACACAGCCTTTTCAATGTTAGCTTGCCAAGTACATAGATACACTGAAGACAAAAGAAAATATCATTAAAGTCATGAAAAATATAAATAAATAAATGAGCCAGAAACCAAATCGATTAGAAACGAGTGTTGAACAAATAGGAAAAATTAAATGGCAGTAAAAGAAAAGAGAGGGAGGAGTTATTATTTGCGTTAGTGTAAATAATTTGGGGAAACAATAAAATAAAAATCCACATTAGCTGGAATGAAGACTAGAGCTATAGATGAATTACTGGAAACACTGGCTGTAAGTAGAAAAATGAACTGGAGAGGATAGAAAAGCTGTTTGAAAAGGATAAGGCATCTTTAAATCAGGAGTAAGAAAGGATGCATTCCAACACTGAACAGAGGACATTTGATAGGACTCTTTGCTTATTTGTTTGTTTTTGTTCTGTTTTGTTTTGTTTTTTTCAGGAAAAGATTCTCGTACTCTATACGGGAGGAAGTCTTCTTTAGATATGTTATCTCATTTAAGCCTTGCCCAAGTGTAATAAAACCAATATTTCCTGTACCATGCACAAACCATATACTAGAAATCAGACATACATGCACACTCAACTCACACCGAATCCTCATTGAACAATGACAACAACAAAAGATAAACCTCTTCCCCTGGATTACTAAAATAAATGATAGCTCTCTGAGATAAGTACTAGCCTGTGTGTTTACTAACAAAAACAACTTCCTTTCTGATTTTGCAATTCTGATATCTGAAGATGCATGATGACTTTTAATACCAGATGAAAAAACTGCTGTTTTTCCACTACAAGTAAACTAATTGTAGCCTTGACAATTTTGCAATCTTTAAGTACACATCATATTTTTGTTTGTTTTATTGGTGAACAAGCATTCCAAAGTCGAAATTCCCACACAAACCTTCTCCCAAATAAATTAGCATTCTTTTGTAAAAGACTCTCCCCTTTTCTGGGTTTTTTGTTATTTTGTTATTTGTTATTGTGGTAGATATTCAGCTTTTGTTTATGTGGTAGAAAGTGAGGCTTATGGAGGTGCCGTAGCTTAATCACAAATGCACGACTAAAAACCACTGGAATCAGGATTTACATAAAAAGCCTAAATTTGTATTATTATCTATTGCTGAGTAGCAAATTACCCCCAACACTCAGCAGTTTAAAATAAGAAGTATTTATTATTTCACAGTATTTGTGGGTTAAGGAACCTGAACGTGAATTAGTCACAGGCCTGTGATTTAGGGTCTCTCAAAAGCCTGAAATCAAGGTGTTGCACAGGGCTATTGTCATTTCAAGGATTGGATGGGCATCCATTTTAAGCCCCCTCACACAGCTATTAGCAGGCTGCTAACACTGACATTACTGTTTGCCACAGACATTACTTCCTTGCCACAAGGGACCATCCACAGGGTTTCCTACAGCATGGCATTTCGCTTCACTCAGAGGAGGAAGGCTAGAGTGTTATCAGAGGATGTGCAGGAAGAGATGCTGGAGTATTTCTGTAAGTTTTTCTCAAAAGTGATATCCTATTTTATCTGTCACATTATATTTTCTAAAAGTGGGTCTCTAAGTCGAGCCCACAACCAAGGTGAAAGGATTATACACGGATGCATATCAAGGGGAGATCATTAGCAACCATCTTAGACGCTGCCTACCATAGGCTACGCACGAGAGACCCAAACTTACTTTCTTCCTCTTAAATTATAAAACAATTATAGATATATTCATGCAAGAATATTTACTCCAAAAAATGGTTAAATTTAAGCAAAGAAAAGTCAATAATATAGTTTGAATACAGCAACATATTTAAATGCATTTTTATCACAATATTACAAATATACATTTAAATATCTTAGTGCTGTTCCAGGTACAATATATTAGGTCAATGAAGAGCAAAGATACTTCTGCAAAAAACTAAATGAATAAATAAAAGTCATGTTTTTAAATGCATTAGATATCTGTGGAAGCAATCAACATTAAACCAAAATTCCATGCAGAGGAGTATTTCTGTGATGAGATAAGTTTTCAGTCATTTTTCTCTCTTTGAGGACATAGGCCAATTCTAGGTACATGCTGAATTGGGTTGTCCAAAAAAAGACCAAAGACAGAGAACAGCAAAACTTAAAAAAAAAAAAAAATAAATAAGATTTATTTATTTAGTTGAGAGAGAGAGAGAGACAACATACACACAAGGGGGGATGAGGGGCAAAGGGAGAGGGATAATGTCAAGCCAGCTTCCCTCTCAGCACTGATCCCCAGGTGGGGCTCGATCTCAAGACCCTGAGATCATGACCTGAGCCAAAACTAAGAGTCCACTGCTCAACCAACTGAGCTACCCAGGTGCCCCAAGAAGCCAGAAAAAAATTTAATATTACTACAGGGCTGATGCGACAAATTGAAAACTTGAGGAGATTGACACGTATGGCTCAAATTTGCTGAAATCTGTTGCTGCATGCAGGCTGTGGAGCTAGGTTGAAAGCTTCAAAACTACAGAAAGAAAATTTCCCAAAGTCTTGTGATGTTTAGGAAACAAAGATCTGACTAGAAGGGGCCCTGTTTCAAGCATGGTGGCTGCCTCCCCTTCAAGCATACGGTAGTTTTAAACCTATACAAATTAGATAATGAGGAGAAAGTCAGCAACATCTGAAGAGCAGAGGTATATCTCCCACAGCTTTTTAAGGTAAGGAAAAAGGCTCTCATCAGACTTTCAATCAAAGCTTGGAAATATGTTAAAGAAGACATATTTCCAGAAGACAAGATGTTTAAACTAAATTCAAAGATGAAGTATTTCAACAAGAAATTCTAAATTAGAAAGAGAATTCAAGGGACATCTAGAATTGAAAAGTATGACATTGCATAGTAGGAATTTGTTGCACGGGTTTAATCTCAGACTGAACGGAGCAAAAGGAAAAATTAGTGCTCTCAACATTAGGTAAATAGAAAATACACAAATAAAGTACATAGAAGTACATAGACTAAGGTGGGATGAAGGAAGAGAAGACTGTGTAAGAGATGCATATATCTAATATTCTTATAATTCACAGAAGGAGAGAAGAAAATTGGGCAGAAGCAAAAATTCTTATGAATAAGAATTTTCCAAAACTGATGAGAGGTAACAATTTGGTTCACGAGTTCAATGAGACTTAACTAGGAAAAACACATTGTGTATGTGTGTGTGTGTGTGTGTGTGTGTGTGTATGTGTATGTGTGTGTGTGTATGTGTATGTGTGTGTGTGCACACACATAGAACCTCTTGCACACAAAACATACACAGAGTATATACTGATATCCAAGACAAAAACAGACAAGCAAACAAAAACAAAACACAACAAAAAACCAAAAGATCTTTAAAAGAGCCAGAAAAAAAAAAAAAAAGCACATGGTCATCACAGGAGCAACAATAAGACTGGCAGCTGATTTCTCAATGTAAATGATGGAGGCCAGAAAACAATGAAATGACATCTTTAGGATGATGACACTTAAGCTTTAACTAGACCTCTGTACCCACGTGAAATAGTCTTCAAAACTGCAGTTGAAATCAGAATGGTTGGTTTCAGACAAACCAACACTAGAGGAATTGATCTCCAGCAGGCCTACAGTAAAATTAAAACTAAAAAGCCTTCTTCAGATAGAAAAACAGTAATCCTAAATGAAAACATAAAAACAAAATAAAAGGAATGTAGATACAAGAAGCAGTAAGTATGTAAATAAATATGAACTATACAAAGCAATAATTGTACATCTGACAAAATTCAATTTACATCTAGAAGTAAAATGCATCCAAATAAGAATGCAAATGTACAAAAAGCATTAACAGATTTTTAATTTTGTAAGGTTTGATCACTATGCGGTAGTGATTAAAGTAATGTTTTTAATAGACTGTAATAAGTCAATTATTAATGTTGTAAATTCTAAGATACCACTAAAAATGCAAGAAAAGAATACACAAGTACGTTAATAAAATACCAAGTAAATGTCTGATTAAGCCAAAAGAAGGCAAGAAGCAAAAGAAACATGAGAGAGGGAAACCAAATACACTCCAAATAGCAAGATGGCAGACGGAAATACAACCACATCTGAGCAATCAAATGAAATTAATTGTAAACAGACAAAATCTTTCAAGGAGAAGACTAAGATTATCAGAAGAAAACAACAACAAAAACTAAATACTGTACACAAGCAACTCATTTAAAATATAAGGTAAAGATATGAAATGTTGCAAGTAATAGAATGGAAAGAGATACACCACAAAAACACTCATCAAAATAAAATTTCTATAGCTATACTAATAACGGAGTAGATTTTAGAGTAAGAGATAAAGAGAAACTTTTTTTAAAATGAAAAAGAGATATCAATACATTAAAGCCATACCTAACTATAAACCTTATGACCTAATAAGTTTCAAAATATGTAAAGCAAAAATAGATTGGAAGGAATAAAAGTAGATATAGATAAATGCAGAGTATAATTTTGTATGCCTCTCTCCATAAACAACAGAATGAGTAGATTATATTAGCACAATTAACAAACTTAATCTGAAATAAGTGGAATATTTCACCCAACAAGGACAGAATTCACATTTGTTTTAAGCACATTTAGAATATTTTACAAAAATTAACCAGATGCTTGGATATAAAGTAAATTCACAACAAATTTCAAAAGTTTGATATTAATTAGACAAGCCTATCTGAGCACAAAGAAAAATTAAGCTAGAAACCAGAAACAAGAAGATGAGTAGAAAAATTCAGCTGTATAAAATTTAATATTTCTAAATAATATATGGATCATACTAGATGTATTAAAAATATTTCAAACTGACTGATAATAAAGCATTCAGTACTAAATGCCAAAGCATTCCTTAGAAGGAAATTTACATCTTTAACTACTTACGTTTGAAAAAAAAAAGGGCTTTAAATGAATGGTCTATATTTCCTCCTTAAAGAGCTAGGGATTAAAAGGAAAAAAAAAAGCAGCTGATGAAACTCCAAAAAATAAAAGAAAGATAACATAGGTTGAAGACTTTGAAAAAAAATTTTTTTAAATGAACAATATAAAAATCAAAGATTAATTTTTTAAGATTAATAAAATTAGTAAACTTTTAAAAAAACTCTAAGAAAAAATAAAGATAAGTAAGATTAATGACATCAGAAATAAAAATGAGAGGAATATATGAACAAATTTATGCCAATAAATTTAACATTCTGCATGAAATTGAGAAATTCTTCTAAGTATCCAATGTAACAGACCTAGAAGAAGAAATTTTAAAAATCTAAATGGTTCTATAGCCCCTAAAGAAACTGAATTTATCATCTAAACATCTTTCCACAAATTAAATAGCAAGCCCAGAATTTAAGTTTTCACTAATGGATTATTATAAACATATAAGGATGAAATAACAACAAATGTGCTAAACTTACCAACCTTTCCTGTAGACAAAAAAATGAAAAAAGCAAAAACAAACAACAAAAAAACCAAAACCAAAACAGCAACAACAAAAACACTGAATTTTATGAGACCAGCATATCCTTGATGTAGAAATCCAACAATGGCATTATAAGAAAGTGATCTATTTCATAAACACAGATGGTAAAACTCTTTACCTGAATATCAAAACCAAATTCTGACATATAAAGGTGAATAAGTCATGGTTTTTTCCAAGTATGCAATGTTATTTTAACAGTAGAAAATTCAGTCAATGTAATTATTTACATTAACAGAAAAATGAGAAAGAAATATGATCATTTTGATAAATGCAGAACACACATTTGGTAAAATTTTTAAAAAATCACTCTTAGTAAATAAAGAAGACAGGAACTTCCTTAATCTGACAAAGAGTAATAATTCTTTTCAATGTTTACTAGAGGTCATCCCAGTCCCTTAAGGCAAGAAAATAAATAAAACACATAAGGATTACAAGGAAGACTTAAAATGTCTTAATTTACAGATGACATAATTTTGTACCCAGAAAATTTCATAAAATCCACAAATTATTAGAAGTATTAAGTAAGTTTAATAGGGTCAATGGATAAAAGATTGATATACAAAAAGGAACCAGTTGCATATATATCACCAACATCCTCCACAATCAAAAAATATTTAAACACCAATTACCTTAGTATTAAAATATCAAGTATCTAAGAATAAATCAAGTAAAAGAAATTCAAGGTCTCTATACAGAAAACTATAAAACATTATTGAGAGAAATTAAAGATATTTAGAAAGACGCCCTGTGTCTTTAGAATGCTCACTACTATAAAGGCGATAATTCTCGCCAAATTAACATTCAATGCAAACACTTTCAAAACGCTTGGTTGGTTGTTTGGTAGAAAATTAAAGAACTAGCCTAAAATTCATTTGGAAGGTAAGAAAAATCAAGACAATCTTGAAGAAAAACAAAAACTGGAGTTATATACTACTAAATATCAAGACTTAATATAAAACTGCATTAGTTTGGAAATTCTGTTGATGGTGTATGAATAGACAAACTGACCATGAAACGCAACCAAGATTCTAAAACATATCAACACATATACATTCACCTTGTTTATGATAAAGATGATACTTTCATGTAGTAAAGAAAAATGGTCTTGGAATAATAATGGTGAGATAACTGGACACAAATCCCAAACCAAAAATCTATTCCAGAGGAACTGTGTACCAAAAACTTATAGGCAAAATGCAAAACAGTTAAGGTTTTTATACAAAGTATATGAGAATATTTGTGACTTTGGCATAGTCAAAGATTTCTTAAGCCGGATTAAAAAAAAAACAGTAATGATAAAAGAGAAATAAAGAATAATCGTACTGAATATAATTAACAGCATTTATTTGTAAAAAGAATGAAAATACGAGCCACCAATTGGAAAACACAATTAACAAAATACTCATATCCAGATGATACAAGGGAATGCCACAAGCCAATAAGGAAAAGACAACTCAGATAAATGGTCACAATTCTTGAACTGGCACTTCACAAAAGAGGATATGTAAATGGCCGATAAATATGAAAAAGTATTCATCTTCCTGGGTATATGCAAACTATATCCACAAGATAGAACCAAACACCAGAGTAGTAAAAAACAAATAAGAAGTAAAAAGTAAAGAGAGAGAGAAAGAATACGAAGTATGTGACAAAAGTATGGAGGCATCTGGAACTTGATACATTGCTGCTCTAAGTGTAAACTGGTAAAACTCTTTTGGAAAACTGCATGGCAGTATCCACTAAAGCTGAACGTATTCATACTCAGTGATCCAGCAATTCTACACGTAATAAATACACCCAACAAAAATGCATATGTTTGCTCACCAAAAGTTACGTGCTAACCTCATACTGACAACTACCCAAATGTCCTTCTCTCTCCTCCTCTCCCTCTCTGTCTCTCTCCATCTCTTTCCATCTCTTTCCATCTCTCTCTGTTTCTCCCTTACACACACACACACACACACACACACACATACGAAGTGAATGATGGATTCTAGAGACAAAACAGTAAATACTAATGATTTCATTATGGAAAGTACCAAGATAGATGAAATAAACCAAACTATTAGAAATCCCAAAAGTGGGCACCTTTCTGAGGAAGGGAGTGACAAGAAGACAACAACCATGAAGGAGGGGGCTTCTGGTGACTTGAGTGAGTTCGGTGAAACAAAAATTTATCGAAACTTTAGTAACATTCGTAACATTCGTAACATTTATATTTATATTTATATTTATATATATATTTATATTTTTCTTTATGTAAACTTTACTAAAATGAAAAAAATTAAAGTACAAAAATTATACTGTATATACTATACGTATAAAATACTGTGTACTCCATCTAAAAGTAGTTTTGAACACAAACTGCGGGTTGGTGTGCAAAATCCCTTGCTCTGCTTGTCCCTTCAACACAAACAGCACCCGATACAATAGAAGCTGGAGTTCATTCTTTAAAGTAGACAGTTTCAAACAGTGGACAGATGAAACAGTATTTTATATTGTTATTGTCTATATAGAGGAAGCAGGAATAGTACCGTAAGAAACATTACTGAGATTACAGATAGCTCCTCTCTTTGATCCATGATAATATGCAGGGAAGTAAATAAAAGGTCTGAGTAACCACCAAACTGATCTTAATTACTTACTAGCTAACGTGAAATCTTTAATGGCCAAATTTTATAGAAAATAATTTAGGAAATAAAAACGAACCCATTCAATATTAATTAATTCCTTCTTAAAGCAATGACAGTATTTCAATGGAACATTAAAGCATTAATGAAAATATATGCAAGAGTCACAGGAACAGCACATTAATTCATTCAGATTGGTGTTAATACAAAATAAATTCATAAAGTTGCATATTTGAAATGCGTTGTTACCCAAGCATATTTTGTAAACATAAAATAATTTCCATCCTATAAAAGCACTTTGTTTTTATATATTAGCTGTCATGCATTCAGGGAGAAAAAAACAAGATTAATGTGCCTGTTCTAAAAGACTGACCTCCTTCATAGCAAGCTGTGTTCTATCCCTATGGATATTTAGAAAAAAAATTAGATTAACTTATTGTTAATTTGCATAGTACATATATACGCCCAATCTCCTACTTCAAATATGATAAAAAGAGTAAAGATAAGATTTTGTATTAGTTCAGATATTCTACTGCAGTTTTCCTGTATTACTTTAACTTGCCTCAGAGTTCCTTCCTCCTGATTCACTGGGAAGTTCCCTCCAATATTAAAACACATATACACACATTTTAATATTTCAGAGCAATGGTCCACATGTTAGTAGAACTCAGGCCAGATGATAATTCGTATGGAATTTTCAAACAACCAAAATAACTTAACTTTGAAATATACTAGTACAGACCCTTTAAAACGTCTCACTCCTAGCAATATCAGAGGAAAATACTATCTTATTTTCATGGAAAATATGAAAAGCACATATACTACAGATTTTTATTATGTATGTGTGGATGTAGATGGATATTATATGACAATTCAAACAGAATGTAATTTATTGAGCCACGTTAATTGTAAGAAGACACTAAAACAATCGTTTTCTCCATAAAATTCAACTATTAGGCTGAAAGAATTCCTGAAATACCAAAGGAAAGTTTTACATTTGTTACTGCTATAAATGCTGCAAGTATTGTGAGAAATTATCTTCATTTCATAGCTGAGAACAGGGATGCTCAGAAGCCGTATGTGAACTGTGTGAGGTTAGGGATTCTGACATCTACACCTGCCTTCCAGCCACTCCGAAAGGTAGACTTTATTACAGCAACAGTTAAAGTGTAGTATATTTAGAATAACTAAAAATCAAACAGAACGAATGAGACTGACATAAAGACCATAAAAATAAACATTTACAGTAAATATAATGAAACAAATACAAGCATACATAAAATAAATACTTGCTATATTAAGGAACCTTCCTACATGAAGTATATGTTACTTAGATCATGCAAAGGTGAAAGTTTACATATCCTTTTATTTTTTAAATGGCTTGACAAACACCTTAAATGCTTTTTAGTAATAAGGCAAGGGGTAAGCAAACAAACACACACACAGCGTTCATTCATTCTAGTAAATGAAATGCATTTAAAGGGGATCGGAATATGTCACCCCTAAATATGTCATTTTGACATAAGGATTACCTAGCGGTAAAGGCAACTGAGAAAAAGCACAGATGGGAGGAGCTCTCTGCCCTTCCCTTATCTGCCTAAGGACATAAATTTCCCTTGTGAAGCCCTCCCCCACCCCATACCAGAAAGAAAACTACTTTTATCACCTGAGGGATGGTACACTCAAATCTTACTCCATAATCTTATCTACGGTTAGTTTCCCTCATATATTTTCTTTTCTTAAAAAAAGATATTATTTATTTATTTATTTATTTATTTATTTGAGAGGGACTGAGCACAAGAGAGGGGGAGGTCTAGCAGAGGGAGAAGCAGAGGGAGAGGGAGAAGCAGACTCCCCGCTAAACAGGAAGCCCGACATGGGGTTCCAGCCCAGGAACCTGAGATCATGACATGAGCCAAAGACAGATGATTAACCGAATGAACCACCCAGGAACCCCCCAACTCATGTATTTTCTAGTCATTTTTGCAAAATTTATTACACCTACAGGCTCGAATAGCTTTCCTTTATCTATTCACTTCCCACAGTTTATTACTCTTTGTTAAAATGGTATATAACGTCCTAAAGTCTAACTGCATCTTTGGGTTTTTTACTTTCTTCTGTGAAGCCCATGTGAACATGAAATAAAAAATACTAATAAAATTTGTAAGCCTTTTGTCCTGTTGTCTTTTTCTTTTTCTTAAAGATTTTATTTTTAAGTAATCTCTACACCCAACATGGGGCTCCATCCTACAACCCTGAGATCATGCAAGGTCTACCAACTGAGCCAACCAGGGGCCCCTCTCCTATTTTGTCAAATTAAATCAAAGGCCCAAAAAACAAAATTTAAGTGGGTAGAGGGAAAACTTTTCCTCCCCCATGCATTATATAAATGTCAATAAGAAACCTATGGTAGGTTTATAGAAATAATATTATTAAAATAAGAAAGTGAACCAACGGGCAAACTACTCAAAAGAAACTATTTGGAATTTTCAATATATGGACTGTGGTTTAAATGAAAAATTCTACCTAAAGAATCATTTTAATCTTTAAATATCCAAGTCAAATTAAACTACCAAAAATTCCAATATAAAGCATAGAACAAACACTCAGTTGTTAAATAATCTGCTTTGAATGGGAGTCTATTAAAAAACAAACTCTCACTTCATTTTATACCCAAATATTTGAGTATCAATTCTAGAATTATATTGCAAGGCAAAGAAATAATTTCATGCAATTTTTCTAAGTTCATAAAGATGATTTTTCAACCTGAAGAATAGCTATTATTAGCTGTCTACGTTTTTTTAACAGAGAGACAATGGCAATATTGATGTTTCTGGGAAATTGTGACATTCCTTTAGTGATCTAAATTTTGAATCCCTGCAGGCTCAGGTAACACTGCAAAATGTGTTCTCAGATCTGGCCTAAACCAACTCTAAATATAATACATAAGTCTTTATTTACTTAAACCAGTGTTTTCACCAACATCTATAAGACCAACTAAAATAAAGAGAATTTCAGATCCTTATCTGAACCTGACTGATTTAGAATTCTTGGCACATTTTAGCATTTGTTATTTGCCCTTATCCTTTCTGATAATATTTTTACATAAAGCTGAGATAAATTATGAGCTTCCTTCTCTAATTGTATTTCTACTTTACTGCAAGGAAAACCCACTGTTATTCAAATCAATCTTTACTCCCAAAATGGTTGCTAGTGACACCCTGAAATTAGCATCTAACAGCCTCATCAATTCCAGATGACAAAGAAATAAGTGCCCTATTGTATGATTAGGAGTTAGTTTCAAATCCAAAGAATAGTCTAGATTAATTTCAGCATATTTTGAATCTTAAAAAAGTTCATGTCTTTAAAAGAATAAGACAATTGTCTGACAGATTTTTTACATATCATATCTGAAATGGATACAACTTTGCAGTTATGTATATAAAAATTGGTTTTAATATGTATGGTTGTATTATACTTCCTGTTACACTCAGATTTAGATAATTATTATTATTACTTTTTTTTTTTTTGCTATTATAGGTGTCTTTGGTAAAGTCCAAAATCCATAACTTTTTTTTAAGGTTTTTGTCTTTTTAGAACTTTTAGAGGGAAGCTTGATTGAAAATTTTCAGGTTAACTGGGGCACCTAGATGGTTCAGTCAGTTAAGTGTCTGCCTTTCAGTCAGGTCATGATCCCGGGGTCCTGGAATTGAGTCCCACATCGGGCTCCTTACTCAGCGGGGCCTCTGCTTCTCCCTCTACCCCTCACCCCTGCTCATGATCTCTTTCTCTCACTCTCTCTCTCTCAAATAAATAAATAAAATCTTAAAAATAAAATACAATAAAGAAAAATTTCAGGTCAAAGCAGAGCTTTAGTTCACAAACACAAAGTCATACTCTCTGGATACCCCTCCCCATGGTGGAGAATACAGAACTGTTCTCTCTGCTGCTGCTCAAGTTGAAAGGGACCTGGAGATTTCCAAAAGGCATTAATGCACACATTTTGCCCGGCACTATGGAGCTTCTTTCTATAAAAGGATGTGTACTACTCAATTTTTTTGGAATAGGATTGTAAATAGAAAAACAGAAGTACAGTCAGAAAAAAATAGGGTTAGTTCTAATTCATGGTAGGTTCTCTTATTCAAGTGAGCGTGGGTTGCTAGAAATACTAACCTAGAGACTGTAAAATTAGGTTATGCATCTTAAAAAACTTAATCCCAAGGATCACCAGGGTCAGTTTTTACTGGAGAATTATTTGATGTTCACCATCTCTTTTCTTTAGAAGGCCACATTTCCAAAGACTTACCCTTTAATTAATTAATTTGGTGACAAGCAAATTAGCTGTTTCTTTCTTCAGATTCAGCATTCTAAGTTTTTACAAAACTATGGAGAACAAGTGGGAGAGTTTTGATGGGAAGGTTATGAGAATATTCTCCTTCTAAGATCACCTCCTAGTACAATCTTGGGAAACTGAAGCTAATGTTGCAAAGACAGTGTTTGGGACTGAAAAAGGGACACTTATTTCTCCCCCACCATAATCCATACGTCGGGAGCCTTTGCCCTCACAGTGTTCTGCATTTGGAGACACGGTTTTTAAGGAGGTAATTAAAGTTAAGTGAAGTCATAAGGAAGTGGCCCAAATCCAACAAGACTGGAGTTCATATGAAGGGAGGAAGAGAGACCAGGGATGTGCATTCACAGAGGAAAGCCCACGTGAGGACACAGTGACAAGGCAGCTGTCCACCAGCCTGGGACGGCGGTCTCATCAGAGACCAACTTCACCAGTCCAACCCTCCTTCTTGAATTCTCGGCTTCCAGAACAGTGAGAAAAAAAAGCTTCTTCTGTTGAAGCCACCCAGCCTGTGGTATTCTGTGGTTACGACATCCGGAGCAGATGAATACAGGTAATTGGGATTTAATCTTCGCAAGTTTACAGGCAACAAATCCACATACTGACAGGGGGGAGAAAATCATGGGGGTTTTAGGAACTGAGCCCTTTAATCCAGCTCCACTGACCAGCCACCTTAATCATTATGGCTTTTTATCTTTGACTCTTTCTTCTCTACCTGTAATGTTCTTAACTTGCCTAGGGAGATCCCCCCCCCCCCCGCCCCGACTTGCTTTGTCCATTAAATCCTGCACATGTTTTAAGTCTCCTTCTTAGGAAGTGCACACTGATGATTCCCACTTAAAAACTCTTATTGCTGGGGCACCTGGGTGGCTCAGTCGGTTAAGCGTCTGCCTTAGGCTCAGGTCATGATCCCGGGGCTCCTGGGATTGAGCCCCACATTGGGCTCCTTGCTCAGCGGGAGCCTGTTTCTCCCTCTCCCTCTGCCTGCTGCTCTCCCTGCTTGTACTCTCTCTCTTTCTCTCTGTCAGATAAATAAAATATCTCCCTTTGGCACTCATTTTGTGGTACAGTTTGGTTATGCCAGCCCTCTTAATGAAACAGGGACATACAGTGAATATACATTTCTTACTATTTCCTATGACTTACTAAACATTGGTAGGTTAGTTAATTTCCCACTTTACCTATTAATCCCACTTGATAAAAGCCAGGATTTTTCTTATAGATCTCAAAGCTTTTCTTGATACCATGCCCTCAAAGATACATCAATATTGTTGTGAGAGAAAAGAGCTTCTGAAATAGTTTCTTTCATGCCTTTATCACTGTGTGAAAATTTTCCAAGGTTCTCTAATTTTTGTTCTGTCTGTATATTAATTTTTGTCAATTAAGCCTAAATTATTGCAAAAAAATTCCAGGTGGTATTTGAAAAAAAAATATTTGACAAAGAAATTTACCTTCTTTTCTAATAAAATTACTACATATATATATTTGTGTGTGTGTATATGTATATATATAGTAATTATATATGTATATGACTTATTTATATGATGTACATATATAAATATATGGCTTATTTATTATCTGCTAGAATCTTTTTACTTTAATTTATGTTTCACATATTTTAAATAACAGTTTATAATTTGAATGATGAATCAATAATATGTGAGTTTTTGAAATCCTTTAGAGTAAGACATAATGGTTTTTTGCTAGGTAGGGAGAATAAACATGTTCTACCCCTGAGGTGAAATCGGTATATCCTATTTGGCAGTGTGTCTGGTTTTAGATTTGGAGACCCTTTATATATAGTGGCGTCAGGATTCTGTTGTCAACATAACCCCTGGAGCCAGCTTGGATGAGATAAATTCCTGAAAATGTAGGGTTAAGACGGTGGGTAGCAACACAGTTGGCAGAAAATATTCTGCTACCTTGTGCAGCTTCCTGGAAGAGGAGTGGACATCCAGATGTGCCCATCTAAACTTCTCTTCCATCTTGCAAACCAGAAGGGCATTTCAGTCCCCGTGTCTCCTCTATGGAAAGACCTGAGAGGCAACTCTGTTGGTTTCCTTGGGAGAGTGTGCCAACAAAAGTATAAAATAGAGATCACAACATTTTTACAAATTCCCTAGCCAGGACCTGAATTTCTTGTGGCCATCCCCCTTGGTAAAGATACAGAAAGAAAACAGATGTGGAAGTTTGTAGAATGATTTTTAAGTTGCCATTGTTTGTCTTCTATTCCTCAGATAATCAAGAATCAGAGACCCATCAACATCTTTAGCAAGTACATATGTCTTTAATCCAATGGTCTGGAGAAAACGTTAGGTTTAAAAATTCTCCAGTACTTTCCAATCATTGTTAAAATTGTTTTCAATTTTTTTTCTTGGGGGGGGTGGATAAGTTTTATATATATTTATATCAAGCATTTTATCTAAGACGAATCTTGCAATCATAGATATCTCTTGGTTGATCTGAATGAATTACAAATCAATACTCCTTCAAAAAAAATGCCATTCTTGCTAAGGATGCTTTCAATAAACCTAAATAAGAAAGAATTTAAACTTTTGTGCTAATTTTCTGGTTTCTAATAACAGAGTATTTGAACCTTAAAAGTCTTGGAAATCTAATTAGACAATGTTAAGTTCTTTCTAGTTGAAGCCACAGATGTTTCACACTGGGAAAATCAGCAAGCCCTAGGGTTTGTTTGGTCTAGAGGAGTGTCAAATTTTCATGGATAATTTAATAGCTAATAACTCTAATTCTTTCCCATAAACCAAGAGATGATAAATAATGATTGCACTAAAATTATAAAATTAACCCTCTAGGCTAATGAAAATTTTCAGGATCCATTGAGGAAATTAATTTCTGGTACTTAATGTTTCTTTATTGCCAATCTTTCTAGAGTTGTATTATACCTCGTAATGTGACAGGAAAGGCACATCAGCACAATGGAAAGATGCAATTCAAATATTGTTTATCAGGGGAAGCTTCAAGTGTCTTTCACTTCTAATTCTCACTGACTAATCTATTATGAAAAAAAGATTCTTCAATTTGAGATTGAGTGGCATTTTTATTTTTCCATAACTTTTTGATTTGTGCAGCATCAAATAATGTATTTCTGTAAAGAAAAGTATATACCCTAATGAAAAACAAAAAACCTGCATCAGAATCACATACCATTTTGAATACTTTGATTCAATGTATTTTATTAAGTGTATAATATAACTGGTCAACTCAAACTGTTACTACAAAATAAATTTCTGAAATTTATATAGAGGATTGGGGTTTCTAGGACTTAATAGTCATCATTAAAATGACTGCAAACTATTAAAATTTCCTTTATCCTCACTATTGATTCTGTCTAAACTGTAATATTTTAATCTTCTGCAAATATTGGATCAACTATAATCAAGCAACTTTGTTTTTAGTCTCTAAAGGAATAGTTACCAAAAGCTAGAAGTAGGAGTTAAGAGACCACAGGCTTGTTCATGGAACATAACCCAACCACAGAGGTTTACATCATGTGGTTTATTCTCAGTCCGACCTTCAAGTGACCTTGATGCATTCCAGCTTGAAGACAAAAGCGTTTGCTGCCCAAAAGGAACTAGGAAATAGCATACTTTTAAATCATGCATTAGCACTTAGCATCTGGAAATCCCAGTTGCAATGGCCAGAGTTAAATCAGTGGGTTTGTGTGTGTGTGTGTGTGTGTGTGTGTGTGTGTGTTTTAATAACTGAGTGCACCCATACACAGGGAAGCAAGAAGGCCCTTGGGTAAGGACAGTATCATCCCAGACCCAACGTTCCTCTCAATTAATGGAACACCTACAGTGTTCAACAATAGTGCTTCCCCACTAAGATTTATGACTAGAATTACCTCATTGAAAATTGGCCTGTAAATGGTAGATACTCTCTGGAGCCACAATTCTGGCCTCTTCTCTAGTGAGACAGGAGGGCACTGAGGAATTCCTCTAGACACCAATTTAAATTCCGTCTACCTGAGTTCCTGCTATTGATTTTTCACAAATGTTGAGATGAAAAATTTGATCGTAACTCCAATATAGTAGGCCAAGCCATGGATTAGGACAATAAAATGAATAAAAACTAAAGCTAATTCAGATATTTTCTGGATTATGGTTTGCAAAATTTCCCTTATCATGGGGGGATGGTGTCAGACCCATGGCTAAATCTGGAGTGCATTGAGTTACCAGGAAATGGGCTTTTCCTGTATGCAAAATCCTATTTCCTAGTGTTCTTTGCCATAAGGCTTTAAATATAATAAAACTGAAATAAGAGTAATAGTTATTTACGTCACAAAAACCTTTCTACTAAAACCTGCGTAAGCCCAGAAGTAACTTCATAATCTACTATACATGACTATCAATCAGATTTCTAAGATTTCTTTTAATCCTATCGTTTTAGCTTAATATATTTCTCAGTATTTACACAGACATGTAATTGCCTATTTTCTGTTTACCCGAGTATACTCAGAACCTATCATTACTCTTAAAAACTCTAAATATATGGTCATTTTTCTCTTTGTGTTGGGAAATGTCAATCATAAATGGCAGGTGTAGTGTTTTTTGTTTTTTGTTTTTTTTTCAAAGCTTAATGGGCACTTAAACTCAGCATCACACACAAAAACATAAGCAGCCAAACTTCCTTACGTGTGAGTGAGGGTGTTTTCTCAAGTTTTCTATTAGAGTTTGAACAGTATGGTTTCCGTAGCATGGGTGAAGTGATGCATCCATTGAGATACATGTTTAGGAGAAAGGAGTTACCTTTTTAAATGCCCTCTGAAGATAAAGGATTTGGACTCTCTATTGATTCTGAGGTAGCTACGGTGTCATGATTTGTCATCTAAAGAGGATTTCTGGATAGAATTAAGAAGCTTCTTCAAGAGATCTACAGAGACAGCCAATGTGGAGGGATAGCTGGGATATTTCTCAATTTATTGGCATCTTGCAGACTTGCTTGAGAGACTTAATATTTCAGCTGGGGTTCAATCTACTCAGTTCTGATCTTGATTCTCTTCCTCCACAAGCTAAACCCATTCTCCTGTCAGCCCTAGAAAGAGACAGCCCTGACATCTTTGCTTGCTCTTGTCTTCTCTACCTTCATAGTCCACTTCTACTGAAATGACTCAATGTGAACACCAGCCCTACGTCCTCCTAACAACCAGGACTCCTAAAGCTGCATTCTGACACTGCTTTAAAGCTCATAAATGCTTAAAGTATAACTTACTACCTCCTTCCCCAAAAAACAAGTTCCCTCCCCATATCATTCACCATAAAACTGAATTTGTAAACTTACTGGAGGCAGGAAATGTCCACTCTTTGTTAACATCTGGCAGTGTCCTATACATTGTAAAGTCATTAAACACTCATGATACGTAAGCCTATATTTTAAAGGAGGGTATGTCCAATGGTAGGGACCTTCCTTTGAGTTTCTGAAATCTGTCTTTCCACCAAGCTTTGTAACTCTCCAGCCAGGGAGATCAGATCAAGTTTACGCACGTGGGAAGGGTAGAGATGCAGGCGGGTTCTAGGGCTTCTACTTCAGGAACTCATTAGACCAAGAAGTGACTGGAAACTTGTGCAGCATCCTTTGCTTTCACTGTATTTTCTTTTGATTCTTTTGACTTTACACATATGCAAACAGCATAGGACTATCATGCTATGTAGCACTTTCATGTAGAAATAACCCAGAAATAAGAGCTATTTAACACCAAAACAATCGGATATCTAACAGAAAAACTGCACTTTTAGATACCCCCTTATGCGACTTCTGATCTTATTAATTTTATTTTTCTTTCAAAACTTGTTAGAAACTCATGAAGATATAAACAGATTAGCTCAGGGTATATTTCACAGACCAAGTACATAAAACTCCAAGCAAATTGAGCCTAAAAATATCTGTGGGTGAGGAAAGCAAGTTTTAATAGAGATTGGGTAAGGACCTTTCATGTGGTCAATTGTTACAAGTAAGATTCTCAAAAAAGAAAAAAAATATATATATAAAACTAAAAATAATTATAGAAAATTTTGAGGTAATTATAATTTAGCAAGCAGAAATGCTTTTGTCATAAAAAGTACATATATATTTAACATGTAATACACATACATAGTATATTTGAATTTTCAAACCTTGCAGTCATAAGCTTCTAATATCTTATAAGCAAATATATGATGAAACATTATTGTGCTGTATTTATGAAAAGTAATATTATTTATATTTCATTAAAAATGAATTAAACACTTTGCACATATAGACCTCATTTCAAATGTTACAAGAGTTCCATGGAAAATAACTTTGATCTACCAGCTGCTGAAGATTAGGAGGAAGAACTATTTCCTGAGTGCATTCATTACAGTTTTGCATAATTAAAGTTATTAAATTTATTATTCAGTGTACCCTTTCTAAATCTGCCTACCTGTACTATACAGATACTGCTCTGTGTTCGGGGCTTGAGTGAAATGGTCTTTTAAGTGATAACCGATCACATTTTACTGTCCCCAAGCCTTCTCTTCTTGCTAAATACTATCAGATTCTTGAGAGGTTTAGACCTTTCACCACCCTGCTTACCCCTCCACTGCACATGCTGTCATTCCTGACTATCTCTCTGAAAAGATAGATCCAGGAAAATAACATAATCCGGATGAGATCCAGACAACTAAGTACTTGGGGACGCTGCTTCCTTTGATTTCATCCCAAAGTGATGAAGGAAAGGAGTTCACCAAAAGCATAAAATCGTTATAAATCACAACATAAAGCTCGAGGAAAATGCTTCTTACTTAATAAGTTAAAGGAAAATCCCCACCCGGAAAAAAAGTTTTGGTGTTTAACTTAGAATATTATACTAAGGTGTAGGGTTAGTAATGGAAGGCGTTTTAGTTCGTGCTGGGATTTTTAAAAAGGTTAGTTTTTGAAAAAAGTTTCTTCCTCTTTTTCTTCTTTCTTTTTTAAATCCTCTCAATATTGCTAGATAACACAGTTACTACCTTTGTCTTTGTCTTGGTTTGTTTTCTTTCTGGTTTTTAGAAATCAAATTACTATCTCTAAACAAAGGGAAATAGTGTAAGGGGTTCATGGGATTATTGACAATTAGAAAAGAAATACCACCTTGAATATTGACCATATAGCTCACACTGGAGATTCTTACTCTTCCTAGCAAGGGGGACAGAGCCTTGTAAAAATTGTAAGAGTTTGAACTTTTCTGTAGAGGACAGATGTTTTGCCAAAGCCTATGGCACTTTGGCATTATGACTTTTTTTTTTTTTCCTATGATGGAAAGGAAGAAAAAAAATTGACAACATCGAAAGAGAAAGTTCCTCTGAGACACCATTGTTAGGGACTGGTACTGAATTTGCCAATTCAAATAGGCAGAAAATTCTGAATAAAGCATGAATGTCCTTAGGATAATGAAATCCAATTCTGTAGAGGAAAGGAAAGTTTCTTTAAACAACAACAACAAATAGTGCAGATATCTGAAATGAACCAATCCTCCTCTTCTCTTTAATCCATCTCAATATGATGATTAGATGAACAAAATTGCCTTATAAAATATTCATACAATACAATTTAGAGGCAGCTTAATGAGGTGCCTACAATTCTTGCTGGGAAGAGTGACTGGAGAAATTCCCTTAAATTGCAAGCAGAGAGTTGAATGGAGTGGAGTTATATTATAGTTTTTCAAAACAAACTTCTTTCTTCTGACATTCTACTGAGCATTCCATACAAAGCCTAATTTTGTATTAATTCGCTCTCTGCTTTCTTTGGTTCTACTCTCATTCTGCCAACTCTCTTCTAGGAACACTGATTGCCGCAGGGCTCTAACTCAGTAGGTATCCATGTTGCTCTTGGTGTTGCCTGGGAATCTGCACCAAACCACCTTTGCTCCCCCAGAACTCTGCTGAGCAGTGATTCTCAGTGAACACACTGCTTCCTCCATCATTGGTCCAACCATACAGTCAGGTTCAACAACCCTTCGTGGAGAACCAGCATCAGACCAAGTGCTTGGCCCTGAGGTAAACCAATGATGAAAACTAGCCCTTGTCTTCCAAGTGATTGCAGGCTCATAGTGCGAACACAGGAAAGGTTTTCGGGAGTCTTCAGAACCCTCTGCCCCTCATCGTTCCCCATCTCCATTTCCATAACTGTAGCTAGCTTCCAAAGTTCAGTTTTAGAGATGGGGGGAGGGCTGCCTGTGAGCAAATGGAAAGCTCTGTGACTAAGTGTCCCCTTGGAATCTGTGAGGGGGGACTTTAATTCGTGGATATATGGGTATATTTTACAAATTTAATATGTGTTCCATTTGGCCAATTATCGATTGATACAATAAGCCAACTTAAAAATACAGACTTTGGTAACAGGTTTTGCCCTTTCTTTTGGAGCTTTTGTCCAATTTCTTGCTTTTCATCTTCAGCTCAACTTTTGAACATAAGGAGATGCACTGTCCTGGTGCCCTTTACTTGTTAATTTTTTTTTTTTTTCTAAAGCCATTAGTCCTTAGGTAGCCATAGGGGCTGACCATCTTACTGTCACTCTGATACTTCTGCTGCTTTGCCCTGACACTGAATGCAACATTCCATTTCTTCTGCTACCACCTTAGCTCACAGGTTCCTTAACATACAGTGGGCCTGAGAACCTTGTTTTCACAAAATTCATTTTACATGCACCCCAAGGCGAGACTTAACATATTAAAATGTTTTTTTCAGCACGTTGCTTTCCTCCTATACCATCTCCTAATGATACTCCGTCATTTCATCAAATGTAAAGTTCTATTACAAAATTTCTATAAATAACCTCTCACCAAAATTCCTCAGCATGATTGCTCTCACTATGCCCAAACACAGCCTTGCCCTTAGGTCGGACCCATTTATTTATGTTCTCGAAACCAAACCTCCTGGCAGATATATTTCAACCACATTTGAAAGTTTCATCCCCCCCACCCCTTTTTGTAATGCACCATTCTCCACTCTGTAGACATCTAGCAATTAGTTCTAGGCCCATGCACAACTGTTTTCTTTTTCCTTTCTTTCTTTCTTTTTTTTTTTTTTTAAAGATTCTATGTATTTATTTGAGAGAGAGAGAGCACGAGTGGGGAGGGAGGGCAGAGGGAGAAGCAGACTCCCAGCTGAGCAGACAGACCAATGCGGGGCTCAATCCCAGGACTCTGGGATCATGACCTGAGTTGAAGGCAGATGCTCAACTGACTGAGCCACCCAGGCACCCCTCACAGCTGTTTTGTAATACCTTCCCATGACTCCAACACCCTGTCCTTCTTGGGGCTTACTCTACACACACACAGACACACATACACAAACACACACACACACACACACACACACACATTTACACAGTCAATATATATCAGTGATTACGCAATCATTTATTATCAACTAATTGTAGTATCATTGATTATCACTGATTGTACTATTACTGTAATCTCATCAATTGGTATATATTTATATACATATATATAAAAATATAAAATCAACAGTCATGGTAATAATAATAGTAATAATATTTTACAGCATTTATGATATCCCAATCACTGTGCCAAACACCTTCCCCTATTTGGTAAGTATAAGGACAAATATAAATTAGAAATAAGAGGATTAAATGTTCCTATTGAAAATGAGGGGATGGACCTCTCCCTTCCTTTTCATAGAGAATTTACTTAAAGAAACTTATAACTCTAAGTTCTTTGTTTCCTTGGTCAAAGTGAATGTAAATCTTTGTAGAAGCTAACTAAGCCTTATTCCAGCATTATAGGAGTCAGGGATGTCTTTTTTCAAGGACCTGAGAATTCTCTCCTTGAAATGTATTCCTCAAGGAAGATAGTCCCCTGTCTCCCAGTTTCAGGGGGAGGGAGGAGCCTAACTTCAGTAGGCACCCTGTTCCAAGCTACACAACTACCCTCTGTCATAAGCACATGAGAAGTTCATTTTTCCTTTAGAGAAAGCTGATTATCTAACCCAAACAGTAACGGCCTTCACCAGGTAAATTTAGGTGGGACTATGTGTGACCAAGGGCATTGTCAAATCCTCTTAAGTTGATCTTGAGAACATGCACTTAAAGAGTTACATGTGCCCGGCTATGTAAACCGGTGAGATCTCCTTCTGTCTTTGCAACCTCTTTACGGTATTTGCCTAGAATGTGCATGCATCACATTCCCCCTTAGGGCCTATGCAATAAAAAAACTGTTTTCTTTCTCTTCTGTGTTTGTGGGGAGGTTTACTGGGTTGACAGATTACTATTATTTTTTTAAATTATATTTCCCAACAGAAGAATTATCTCCATTTACAGATGAGGAGACTGATCGGAGAGACATACTGCTAGTAAGTAAAGGAGCAGGGAATTTCGTCCAGACAGCCTGTCTCTGGAAGCCATCATCTCAGCCCGCTGCTACCTAAGGTCCTATGTTGGCTCACGCCCATGCCTCTTTTGAGCCACATGTGGGCAAGAGTCATGCTTTTCCCTAAGCTTTTAACTCCACAATGGACCGTGCTCTTCTGGTCACACTGTAGGCACATAATGAATAATTATTAATGCTCTCATTTCTTAAACTTAAGACATGCAGTCTAGAGGGTTATGGTAAGAACGTGTTCTTTTTCCATAGTGGTAGAGTTCTATTCGTCCTATCGCTCCATTTCTCTCAAGAGTTTCTGCTCACTGTCTTTTGAAACTTTGCACACATTCTTCTTTGTGACAAAGTTACCATGAAACAGCTGTGCTTCTTCAGTGTCCATTCAAATCAAGTTGAAGGGAAACCAATCCTCCTCAAAGGCATACTAAATATGTCAAATCTAAATTCAAAGAAAACTATAGTTTTCTTCATTTTAACAGTATTGGAAAGTCATTATCAATGAGACAAATTCTGCCTATCTTTTTTAGTCATTACATTTTTCTGCACATTGAATTTTTGCATTGATTCATGAGAACATGCTGAATTATAGAAGTTAAAATATAGGCTGTGAAAGAAAAAGAAAGGAAAAAGAAAAAGAAAGAAAGAAAAATCTTGGTTCCAGTCCCAGATTACTTCTTTCAACTCTGTGTTTTTTGTTGTTGTTTTTTTTTTAAGATTTTATTTATTTATTTGACAGAGAGACAGCCAGCGAGAGAGGGAACACAGGCAGGGGGAGTGGGAGAGGAAGAAGCAGGCTTCCAGTGGAGGAGCCTGATGTGGGGCTCGATCCCGGAACACCAGGATCATGCCCTGAGCCGAAGGCAGACGCTTGACTGCGCCACCCAGGCGCCCCCAACTCTGTGTTTTGGGGAGAATTCTTTGACCTTAACTTTCTTATTTCTGCTAGTAGTAGGGTTGCCAGATTTAGCAAATAAAAATGAAATATTGAGGCCATGAATGATCAATGCACTTGAAGGTACAGCAAATGCCACAAACCTAGTAACTACTAATAAACTGTGGCTATTAATGTCATTTCTACATTGTCTGAACACTTATTGTCTGAGCTTGGTCCTCTCCAAGCTCTAGTGCAATGGTGAGTTCAATGTTAAAAATTATATGGAATTACCTATGCAATCACAAAAATATCCCTAAATCTCAAGAGTTATAAAATACTTAAAATCATTTTTCAAATAAATTCTTGTTTAAGAGTTTAATAGGCCTCAAATGCCTGCATTAAATTTAGACAATTCTGAAATATAATAGAAAAAACATGAAATATCTCCATCTCACTGTTTAAAGGTGTATTTTGCTTAGCAAATGCTTCACATCTGCTACTTGAACTAGACCAGCACTGTGTTTTCTATGGCATTTTCCATCTGAGCAGTGCTACTTGAAATTTTCAGGCTCAATTATGGTGAATAAAGAATGAAAATTTTCCCTTTATTTTCCAGAGCACATTTTAGTTTCCAGTCTGCAGTAGTAGAATCCACGCAAATGTGATACCGGAATAACATTTCACTGGGAACAGACTTACTTCTGACTTAGCCCACTGAAAGTAAATATTTTGCAAAAACCAATCTCTTTTTAAGCTTACTCACCTCAAATTACTTTCTCTTCAGTTTGCTTCCTTAATTATTTGTTTACTTTCATTTCCTTCCTGATCATAAAAGATACAGAGCTCCTCCTGGGGTATTTTCAACCAGGAATACACTTTGGTTGCTCCAACAGGACTACAAAGAAAGGGAAGTGAGTGGTGTCACTGGTCCTGAATACCTGCTTTTCCCCAGGCTTGAGCCACTCCATGGGAAATAAGGAGCAAGGTAACTGACACACACTTGCCATCCAAAAGAAGTTTAAGAGTCTGACAACACAGGCTCTAACCCAGAACACAAACTTCTATTACAGCATCTTCACTTCATCCATCGGCCTGATATTTAAGACAACTGTGATGTGGATGCTATCACCAGATTGTGGATTTCTATAAAGGAAACCTTCCCTTGAGAGTTTTACGCTCCTCGAATGCCAGATGTAGATTATTAATTTTATTCAAGTCCAAAAATCTGAAAGTCTGGACTTCCTTTTGGCTTTACAGGTATTCGTGATTGTTTATTATTTTATTCACACTACTAATGACTAATTTTCTTTTTCTTTTTTCTTTTTTTTGGGGGGGAGGGTTTAAAATGACAAGTATATCTAAGAATAAAAATATCTTCTTATTTCCCCATTTCCTTATGTCTCTCTAATGATTTCCTTATTTCTTTGGGTGCATATATTATTTTTCTCAAGACCACGATCTATATTTGAAAGAAGACAACACGAGTTCAGATGTGTGAAGGTTCCCTTCAGGCATGAGAAAATAAGGTTTCTCTGGTGGATTATATCATCAATTCCTTTGGTCTGGAAATTATCTTTCACTATTTCATGATCTACATAAAGTCCCCATATAATCAAAATGTCCTCTTAATAATCTATTACACTTCTATTTTTATGAATGCATTTCATTGCTTTTGGAAGTGACTGACACAACCTGAGGGAAGGGACCTATCCTTCTCCCATACAACCCTCAGAGACTCTTTGTTAATTGTTCTCTCCATCCTACCTCATGTGGAATCCTTCATAGGCTTTCTATTGCTGCTGAAATAAAATACTTCTTCATTCTGCTTTGAGTCAATTCACAGTTTGAAAAAAAGCAGTGGGCTTTCCAGTCAGCAAATTCACATTCAAGTTTGGGGTCATTCTAACTGTGGATCTTTGAGTCAAAAACCAATTCTGGGACCACTGCAGTTCTCTGAAAGGTAGGTGATCAGAAGCAATGCTAATAAAATCCCTCCCTTCTATAACATTCCAACCTTCTAGCCATCCAATTTCAGGACAAATCAAACCTAAAACTATTCCCTTCTCTCCCCACCCCACCCCCTGCCCTTCATGGTCACTCTACTCTAGTAGTACGTCAACAAATTGTCTGATCACTGTCCAAATTACCTCTTCCCTACTTATCCACAGCCCATTCACACCTGAACTACAACCCTCCTTCCAAAAGAGCCCGCCCCCACTTCTCGAATAAGGATCAATAGTTCCCTCCTTTGAATTTTTGTTTCTGTTTCTACAACACGTGACCTATTCCTTCTTTATAATGCAATCCCCTGTGAATTTTCTAAACCATTTTACAAATTTTAAGCTTCTTCAGAAAAGAAATTGCTCTTTTTTTAATATATGTATAAAGTTTATGTTGCAAATAGATTACCTACATTATATACATTTTGAATTCACATTATATCTCAAGTTTTTTAATAATGAAAATATTATAAGAACTTTATTTTAAAAATGTAAACAGGGCACCTGGGTGGCTCAGTCAGTTAAGCAACTGCCTTCGGCTCAGGTCATGATCCCAGGGTCCTGGGACCCAGTCCGGCGTCGGGCTCCTTACTCATCAGGGAGTCTGCTTCTTCCTCTCCCTCTACTCCTCCACCCCGCTCTTGCTCTATCACTTTGTCTCTCTCTCTCTCTCAAATAAATAAATAATTAAAAAAATAAAAATGTAAACACATTCTAGAAAATACTAGAATATAACTTTTGGTATAGCTTGATATTTTCCTGTTTCGTTTCTCTTCCACTTTTTATAACAGACTTCCCCAAATGGAACACATTCTACAAAAAGTTTATAATTCTTTAATTTTCTCAGGCTACATCAAGGTCATTATTCATTTCTAAGAGTATTGGCATTTTAATTACTGTATATGGCCACAAAGAGTCTCATTTAATTATGGTCCTTCTTAATTGAACAAAGATGTATAATAAAAAAAAATATTCTGCAATGCAGATTAGATGTAGTTTTATTACAAATTATGTGTACTCTAGTCTACCCATTGCCATTGCCGGTCAAAGTATGTACTAGAAAGACACATATCTACTCTCTCAGAGTAACAATGGTATTTATACCCTCAGGGTGTGTTCCTTGGCTTCTCATCTCAAAAAAATCTTCCTTCTCTCCCTTAATGTCTATCCCTCGCCACTATGCATTTTTAAACAGTTCGTTGAAAGACATATAACATACATATGTCATTTACCAATTCTTAAAATCAACACCACAATGTTAATTAAAGTAAAAGGCAACACCACGTTCTTTCCATTTCTCCAAACACATTCCTGAAAATGTAACAAGAAATGGTAAAGTTGAAGTCAACTCTGTTCTCTCATTTTATGCACCATCTTGAAAAGCTCAAGGGATCCTTGGAACAAGATTTATGTTTGCCTTATTTAAGCACTTCAGAGGGTCAAACCTATTTCCTGAAATTGGAGAAGCAAAACAAATGACTTCAGTGTTCAATTGTGTGGGAGTGTTCAAGGTTTATCTGTGAGTTAGCATTTCCCTGTTGGGTTCAGATCACCTCCATATTCAGTTGACTACTCGGTATTCAGTAGTGAAGCTATATCCCCAACTGAAGCATACCTTTAGAACACAGGAAATAATGTAAAGCAAACCCTTTAACATACAAGAAAAGGAAAAGGTCTCATTGTGGAATTTTCATTTTTTCTGGGTTTGGCCCAAAGCATAACAGTTTAAAATGTTCTTATAGTATAAAGTAACATGATTCATAATAAGGGCATGTTAATATGGCAAAAGCATGCTGCAAGGCATATGCTCAGATGTTGGGTTGGAATTTTGCCACTACCACAGTGGCTGTGGGCTTCTCTCTTCTTGGCCTCACATTTTATACACCCAGTAAATGGCATATTCCCAACACAACACACACACCCTGTTGTGTCTTACTGCTTAATTATGGCTCATATTCCCAGCATATGCTTCATACTGTCAACAAAAGAAAAAAGCCTACTTTGATTTGGACCAAATTTAGTGTCTTTAAAATATTCAAATATGCTGTTTTACAATAACATATGGCCATGAACAATGTTTTTCATTTTTTTCTAACAGTATCTCTCTTTAAGGATAAATCATGTATTCCAAGATTAAATTAAATGGGCCCTGCTGTTAGAGAAAAATGTTTTTGTGCTTCTGCTTGGCTTTCTATATTAGTGTTTATTAAATCTTTAAAAACTTAAATAACCCTATGATAAAATTCAGGAATATGAAAAATTGCATGTGTTTATATTATAATGGATTTTAGTATATTAAAAAGGACCATTAAACCAAATGATTTTATAAACTAGAACAATAGAGCTAGGCTTTAGGTGGTATCATATAGTTCCAAACTCCATTATCAAACAAAGTTCTTAGATTTGCTGTGATTTTCTGATTCCTGTCCCAACCTTGTGCCTGCCCTAGCAGGAGACTAAGGTCGGTCATGTGCATCTAGTCTTCTGAGTAATGTGGAAGGAAAACCATCTTTCTACTACCTCTTAAATATTCACAACATTGTACATATATATTTCATTTTCAATTTTTTTTCATGTCTTTCCACAACTCTGACCTCAGATCAATCTTATAACAACCCTGAGAGGGCAGCCGATCAGATATTATCATATGTCATGGTTTTGAATGTCTCTGTTCCCTGCCCTTATGTGCTTCCAATTGATACTGTCCTGAGACGCTGTCTGAAATGGATCTACCCTCTTTATTATCTCTCAGAGCAGCAAGTTTATTTCCTTCAGGGTACCAGTGGCAATGTGTAATGATCTTATTTAAATATTCATATACTTATTTATTTTTCAATCCTCTCCACAGAATCTGAGGTCTGTGAGGCCACAATGTCCTTAGAACAGTCCCTGGCTAGAATGCAGGGATGGAGCTAGGCAAGTTTCACATCTTGTGTAAGGTCATAGAATGGAGTCATCTCAAAATGATAATTGGAAGAAACAACAGTGGGGACTCCAGTCTGGCACACTCTTCCACCATGACTTTCATGCACAATTAGCTTGAGGACAACTAAAAATTATCCAGCAGCCCTCACAGCCTATGTGTACTAAAGACCACCGACAGAAAAATTAGCTCGAGGGCCACAATGATTTGCCAAAAGACTGAACAGGTCATTAAAAAGGTCAATTTCAAACACGTGAATGTTTGGAATAAACACATTATTTGTGTTTCAAAATTTTTCATTTGTGTTTCAATTGACCTCCCACCTCATATTATAGTAAGCAGAAAACAAGAGTTGGAAGCTACTTTGAGAAGTCATTGTATCCTTCCCCGGCCCTATTATTACTGTCCTGCTGTGCTAAGAAAGAACAAATTGGGAACAAACATTACACACTAGTCTATCTTTCTGCATATTTAAACACAAATTTCATCTCTATGTGATAGAATACATCATATACTATTTATGAAAAATCACTCCTTGCAGCAATTACACCCCAAAGAATATCCTAACGACTGAGGGAACAAAGACATTCCAACGAAACATCTTACTTTTAAAGACTGTCTTACTTACATAGAACACTCTTGGAAAGCTTAATACAATTTGCTTTTAAAATACCAAAGAGTAGCTTGGCAGATGAAAAGTATTATTTACTTGTCTCTTGTCAACGTTCTATTTTATTTCAAATAAAATGATTTGCAATATTAATTGGATAGATGGTAATTATTACTCTGCTTGAGTGTATAAAGATTATATAAATCAGTGTTTAATAGGATTATCTTGTAAGTAAATGAGATCTAATAAAATTTCTCACTTTGATATATACTTCTTTATGATTATTTTAAAAAATAAGATACGTAATTAGCCCAGCTTCATCAAGAAAACATTTTAAATTAAAATACAATAAAAGTTTTCTTTAATAATGTACATAAAATGCATCACCTCACTTTTTAAATAACATTTCTTCAGCCTTCATGCCCTCAGATTAGATAAATGCACATCTCATCTCAAAAAGCAGTATTTTTCCACTGGATCCAAATCGGTCTTCATCCTGTGCCCCCGCCCCTAGCCTTTACCCCAAACAGACAATTCTGCTTCATGAGAATGAACTCTGTAAGAGGCAAGTAAGGAACAAAACTAAATACAAAATGAGCATTATGGAATCCATTAAAGGTCTCATGTTCATTTGTCACACAAAAAAATTACATGTAAATATTGGAGTAAAGTGCCAGTGACCTCGAAGTACTGAGGACAACAGGATATGGGCTCTAATGCTTGGAAAATTATAGTCCCTGTGCATTTAGAGCCCTGGGACCCTGTCTGCTTGGCTAATAATTGCCATTTTTCTGAACTACCGAAGCACAGGATGAGCAATTGGTAGCATCATAAAGATGTTTAAAAAAAATCCATTACAACATGGCATTTGCTGACCCTGCTAGTTGAACTAGCACACTACTTTCTCTTCCTGTACTGCTCCTTTCTACTAAGAAGGAAAGGCAAAGATTGATGAGGACGTTTCTAAAATATTTGAAAGAAAAATGAAATCTAAACTCCCCGATTTACGTAAAACCAGAGTTGTCACTTAACGCACAGGTGTGTGGCGAGGTAAATAAACCTCAAAAACACAAATGTCACTCCTGAGAAGGTCTTCAGAATATGTCTCTGCCTTTCATGGCAGGAGAAGTATGGAACTTTGATAAACTGTTCTTTAAAGCCAAAGTTCCCCTGGTTTACTACACATTCTTGTGAAAAGACACACGTATACTCTCCTGAATAAATATGTGCATCTTAGTCTTACAGATTCACCTGGGACTGCACCGTGGATGAGCTGTCATGCTATCTGATCTGAGTTCCTACTCCATCTGCTAGTTCCGCGATTACCAAGTACAATATGCCCATAGTTTGATGTTACCTTTGATCTAAGGACAAAAGGGGGGACAAAAAAAAAAAAAAAGCTTTTGAAGAATTTATTAATGACTTTTCCTCCCAGGGATTAGAAGAGCAAAGGCCAGAGATACGGCTAAAATCTTCATCTAATCGTACTGCCTCTCATAACCCTTATTCATTTGATTGTAGAAAGGCAGTACCTTGTTCGCAACGTTTGCACAGATAGTAAAACCTGAATGCTTGTTTCAGATAATACAAGTCTTTACTTTCTCTCTTAAAATGATGTAAATAAAATGCCAAAAACAAGTACTTATAGGGGCACCTGGGTGGCATCTGTTAGGGGCACCTTATAGTACTTACAAAGGAAGTTTGCTTAAGCATCTGCCTTCGGCTCAGGTCATGATCTCTAGGTCCTGGGATCGAGTCCACCCGTAGGGCTCCCTGCTCAGTGGAGAGTATGCTTCCCCTCTCTCTTTGCCCCTCCCCCTGCTTTTCTCTCTATCTCTCAAATAAATAAAAATCTTAAAAACAAACAAACAAACCCAAGTATGCGTAGTTCTCCCATACAAACTCTTCATTTGTTGCTCCCTGTTCAGGGTGCATGATGGAAATCATAGCTTCACTCTAGCATTTATTGCCAGAATTTTGCATGGAAGAAACAGAGGAGTTCCCTCTGTCCCTTCCTACCCACATAGTTCGTGTATTGGTAAACTGTCAATAAATGTTACCTTGTTATTGCTAATAATATTTTATTGAAGTATATCCAAGTAGGAGTTAATCCTATCACTTAAAAGTTCTATAAATTTTAGTTTTATTTTTCTTCTCAGAGCCAAGATTTCCTCATATATAATGTAACTGGAGAGACTAAATAATGGAGAAAGGCCGAAAAACATTTAAGCTATTACAAATCTTCATCAATACATAAAGTCACAAAAGCTAAGTTAGAATACTGAATACCTTACTTCAGCAGAGAATATAGTGGCTAATTATTTTTCCGGCAATATGAAGCTTTCAAAGACAGGTGTGATCCTAGGCAACATAGTGCAATTGCTTTAATCATGTTCTCAAAAGGTGCAACAGAAACATGGAGAAGAAATTACCCAACTCTATGGGACTCATTCCCAGAGGAGGTAGTGTCTGACCTCAGTCTTGGAAAAAAAGGTGGGGCTAGGGGGTGCTGCAGAAAGAACTGTAAGAAGAGAGAAAAGGAAGTGACAGAGCAAAACAGATCTTAAAAAAACACTACCAGTTATGAATTAATCATGTGTGTGCATGGGGGAGGGATATACAGGGAAGGTGTAAAAGTAGACTAGGAACCAGGTGCTAAAGAACTTTTATTTTGTGCTAACATGTTTACTCAATACAACAAATCTCCAATTCTTGGTTTCTCTCAATGGCACTACGGTTTTCCTTGCCTCTTTTCACAATAAAAAAAATATATATTATTTGTGTTCCTTGTTGTACACTGCTTCTCCCCCACACTTCCATCATGTATAACAAGCCATCGAGCATACACGGACAGTATGACATAATGTGAGTAGAATGGACTCTGGAAACCAGACCACTGTGGCCAACTAGCAGTGGGACCAAGGGTGAGGTACTCAACCTTCCTTTGCCTTCATCTCTTCCTTTGCACAAAGGGTACCAGAGTACCACCCTTATAGGATTACTATGAGGATTACAGGAACTAACAATGGCACATAGCAAATATAGAACTATTTTGTGAATTAAAAAAATATGTACACTTCCTTCTAGGAGCAGCTTAAGATGACTAAATGAATTTTTCCACTAAACCTAAACTCGCTGTATTTAATTTCTTCTGAATTGATGTTCATAGTCTGTAAGACAGGCTTCTAAATCACCTTTCATGAGACCTCCTAGTTGATTCCAGTTCTTTCTATCACACTCAGTGAATGTTTGCCGAAAATCTACTAAATGCATTGGTCCGAGAAATGACCATAAAACAATAAGAAAGACAGTCCTTGCCTTCGTGTGGCTACTTCCAGTGCAACTGTTCCTTCAATTTATAGAGCATCTCTTTCCACTTACTAAATTGATATTTGCAATGTTATAAAGGCAAGGAAGGCATTCCACTGTAATTTTCATATCATACAGCTAAGGAAACTGAATCTTAAAAAATAGTGCTTCTCTTCAACTTTATCCATCTATCCGGAAATTGTAGGAAGAGACACATCTGGACTCTTCCAGATGTGGTAACAGATGGGCACTCGCGTGTGGCACACACTTAGTCTTCCCTAACAGTGAGCGCTTCCCATGAGCGGTGTTGGTGGAGGTGAGGATATTGGGCCAGGAGGACATTTGAGATAATTCATATAAACATATGAACAGCATCAACAACATAATTTATCTGAAATCAATGCATATTTACTGAAGAACCAAAATCTGCACTGTATTCCATTGATCGCTCTTTGACCGAAACAGCAGGACACCAGCATTTATGAACACATAATATAGTCCACATTAATCGATAATTACATATTATCTCATTCATTAGTCACTACAACCTTATGAGGTTGGAATTATTATCCGTTCTTTGCCCAAAAGATGCAGGAACTGGCCCAAGCCCTTACAGCTCAGTGTCTGACTTCTACGATACAACCATACTTCATTGAGATGATCACAGTTAATACCTACATAGAGAGCAGTGTCAAATAAGTAAAATACAGAGTCTCCACATTGCAAAAAAACAAAAACAAAAACCAAACCAAAATTGAGCTAAAGAAAAAATTTAAAATGACGGTTTTAAAAATTATCACGTCTAAACTACATCAATCAAATATACTTCCCGGGTGCCACATATTTAGTACAGCTGTCGGGGTGCATAGAGATGTTTTTATCTTCCCTGTTATCATGACACTGCTTGGGATCCACAAACATTCACATATCTGGACGTATTAGAGGACCGTGTTAAAGAATCACAAGAGGCAGTCAGGGTAGCCCAGCAGATTTGCTCATCTGGACTTTTAGATCCCCAAAGGCTTGCTTTTTCCATATCACAATCATGTTGGCATTTGTTTCAGAGATTATAGAAAGAGAAATGGGAAATCACGTCAAAACCAGGAAAGGAACCTCAAACCAGCTGCTAGCCACCGAGCAGCTGTTGAACAAGGATCTGAAAGCATTGTCTATCTCTCCCCTCATCAGCAGATGTCATTCCTTGAAATAGCAAGTAATATGGGAGCTGCAAAGGGTATGGCGATATCTTAGTGGTTGGGCAAAACCCATTCCTGCTAACAGGGCATGATCTCAGAGAAAGGGAGCAAAATCATACCAAGTGTCCCGACATGCACTTCAGCGTGGACCTTTCAACATTTTTGTGAAAAGGCTGACAGTTATCTTTGGAAACAGTGGGCAACAAGGTAGATGCTAATCTGATTTAAATCCTAAAAGGAGGGGCATATGCTACTTTCTTATTTGACCTGCACAAAAGCAGCTAGTGGTGTAATGAAACTAATCACGGGAAACTAGTTTGGCTTTGTGCGAGGCCGCTAATTCGTTAGACTGCAAATTTTCCATAAAGAGTTATTTACATCTCACTAACCACGAGGTTCACACCTGGGGTTGGCAACACCTGGCAGTGTTCTTAATGAGTTCACCACTGTTTCCAAAGAAAATGCTGACATTAATAATTGTAATGTTACATTTATTGCAAGAAAAGTACAAACATAAATGCAGTGGATTAGTAAAGGTCACTGCAATCTAACTCCTTTCGGTGCTAATGTAGCTTGACAGTATTTGCAAGCCAGGAAGGAGACGGAGAAAAAGCCTCCTGTGATAACGAGATCTTTCGTGGCGCTGCCTGATTGCATAAAGGCACCTGCTTAGGTGATTCTGCCCTCAACGACGCTTTTGGCATTTTCCAAAATGGCACCTGAGTTTCTGTCATAGTCTATCCAGTGTGTCACTAAATTCTACTGATGCTTTTCTCCATATTTCTCAAGTCAGTCCCTTAATTTCCATTTTCATGGTCTGCCAGAGTCCTGGTCTGACCTGACTGAATTAATTACTGCAATTGCATTCAATAAAGTCAAGTAAAGAAGACAAAGTGACCGTCTTTGCATGACGTTGCGACTAATCCTGAAATCCACAAATAATTATTGGATGTCTGTTAGGTACCCAGCCCAGGGCTTGGTGTCTTGGGAGCAGGCAAAGAATAGCAGGCAGTTTCTGCTCCCCAAAAGCTTATGATTTAATTAAGGAGACAAAAAAGTCAAATATTATTAATGAGGAAAGGCAGTTCTTGGAAGGTACAAAATAAATCGCTTCGATAGTGCATGGCATATGAGTTCAGAGGAGAGGTCATTGCTGAGTTTTTAGTTGACTCTTCAATTTCTTCAATTTCTTAGTCTTTAATTTCACTGTTTTTGCTCCAGTAAAGCAAACCTACTTTACATTTCCACATAGAACTCACTCTCTCACATACTGGGATAATACACACTGTGTGTCATGCATCCTTCCTCGAATTCTATGTCCAGTTCTCCTTGCTAAATCTTCCTCTGCTCCCTCAGCGTCTTTCACATCTGCTTCCCCTGTCTGTGGGGATGCTCAGTTGTCCTTACCGGGTTACAGTTCTTTAAATTGGCTCCAGGAACATCATGTGCTTTATATTGTGGTCACTGTATGTTTACGCCTGTTTCTACACAGCTACGAAACTGTTTTTATTAATAAAGATTAGTATGCTGGTGCCAGGTTGGTGCGTGTGACTTTCTTTGTGCATTAAATTGGCACAGAGCTGTGGACAGAAAAGGCTTCATTAATCATTTCCCACAGCACCTGATAGGGCCGTGTCCCCCCCGCCATGCAGTTCACACTCAGCACGGTTGGCTGCCTAAATCTTGATTCAGTTTGGTGGATGGTACATGGATGCCTGTAGCAGCGATTTAAAGCCAGCTCTTGCAGGACAGCTTCCTCCACCACTCCCACTTAGCTCTTCTGCCTCTCCTACAACCCTCTTTTTATTGGAGCCCTATGCCGTTTCGCAAAGCATTTCTTAAGCAGGATCCTTTTAGAATAACCCAGATGAGAATCGTTCTTGAGGCTTTCACATTTTGTCCCTAGGAATCCATGTACCTTTGACATGATAGAGACAGCAGCTCTTTCTCACTCTGTCCTCTGCATTAGGCCACAAGACAGAGCCACTCATCTTTGCGGTAGATTACTAGACATACGTCAAATTCTCTGAGTGGTCTCCTTAAACGCTCCTGACAGCAGACACGAGTTAAAAGGTGGTAGCCTCTCCTTCTCCTTTGTAGAGCAGGTTGGAGTCACATTCCAACTACATCTCGCTCCTGCTATATCTGCATTTTGATCTGTCTCACGTGTCTTTGGTATCTGATATATCTTTGGTGCCTAAATTGAAACTTCCAATCTAGTATCCTGGCACCCTCGCTATATTAAAATGCAAATTAGTTTAAACATCATCTGCAAGCAATGGGGAGCCATTGAGAAAAGTTAAGCAAGAATATAACTTTACCAGATATGGATAGAGATAAGGATACTGCATGGTTTTAACGCAAATGCTGAGTTTTCAAAGTGTTATACACGCATAGAAATACATAATGTGGACTGTCTAGGGGGTTGGCTCACACCTTACACAGACTGGCCAGTAAGGTAGTTCCTCTTTCTGGGATGTGACAGAGAACTGGATGACATACCTGGAATCCCAAAAACTTCCCAGAGTAGACCCAACTAATCTGCAAGATGCCCCCTCTTACTTTGTACTCCCTGCTTCTCTTCCTAAAAGTTCAACAGAATGTGTGACAACCCCATGTCACAAATCTCCCTAGGAACCTGCAGTCCAATGCTACAACCTTTTCCTTTCTCCTTACATAAAAGTGCAGTTTGGAGTTTGTATTTGAGTGTAAATGATCTAAACATAATTTCCTTAAAATAGTCGTACTTCAGGATGTAATGAAGCCCAGTTTGACAACTATTGATTGGGAATTTAGGACTGAGAAACTGTATCTCAGCGTGTTTGGTATTTTGTGCAATAAATTACTAGCACTGAATAAATATCATTAGCTATAATAACCAACAATTCCTACAAACCACTCTAAAGCTTATATAGTTTGCCATAATTGGCTTATAGAATACATGTATGAGGTTAATTCACTCTTTTAATAACTTTTTTCAAGCCATTATAGAATAACCATAACCACTGGGCATTAATTTTTAACACGGTATCTATAGCCACCTATTTATCATTTATAACATGGATGGCAAAAGCGTTATCAAACATTTATTGAGCATTTATAAATAATTTTATCCTACTTCTAGCATGTGTTATAAATATATTATTAATTCTTTCTAAATTATTGATAAGGAATCCTTGAAACTGAATATGAGAGTAACATTTATTATGGAAATGACATTTTGTCACCCTTGAAATCCCCATTCTAGGCTAACTTTATGAATAGCCATGGAAGCCACAGGCAGGGGTGAGGAAATAATATTTCCTGTGGAAAAATATTTAAGTTAGCACTTGACAAGGCAGATGCATCTCATATAAATTTCACTGAATCATATATTTTCCAAGGTGAAAATTCTATCACTTGGCCAGGTGCTTTGGGAAATGACTGGATTCTTTCCGATCACTAAGTAATACTGAATAGGGCAATGGAGACAATTTAATGTGCAAAGTTGCTTATTTGCTTATAGATTACATATGCCATATTCTCACACAGGAGATACTACTCATTGCACTAAATTGGAAAATGATGCATGTTAAATCTTCCACGGCATATGATCATTACTAAGACATAAAAGAGTCAATACACTTGGAGGACATTACCTGAAATACCTAAGGTATCTAGAAGAACTGACTCAGCATTTCTTCTCTTGGGCTACAGACTAAGTACCATAAATGGTAACATGAATATCTAAGTTAGGGTGCTACATTAGAAATGGAGATGGGAAAGACATGGCCACCAAGTTCTCGAACACAAATGTAAGAGTTATCAGAACTGGAATTACAATCATTGAATTCTAAGATGACTTTCATGATTTTAACCACTTGGAGCAGTTTTAGACTGTTTTGGGTTAGGTTTTTGTTGTTGTTGTTGTTGTTGTTTTTTCCTTACCAGACTCTACTCCATGCATTCCCAGGAAGCCATGCAGAATCAAGAAAAGTGTACCATCCCAAAACACAAGACAAATTAAGCTACTGCCCTAAAGATTTTAGAACCTTACCCTGAAGGTTTCTACCAAAGCAAAAATGATACATTACCTGATTCAAAATTCATTTTAATAGGAAGTATTTATTTTCATGCGTTTCAAGAAGAGTGATTTCTTCTTAGTTTTTACCCAGTCCTAAGTAAACTTTAGTCTGTCTGTTTGTTTTTTGTGTTGTTTTAAATGTTGGGTAGGGCTCAAGGAGATGATGAGGCACCGAAGTCCTTCCTTTTCTTCACCTCAAACACACAGGACAAGTCACTTCACAGTATCATCAATGCTTATTGAATAGTAGACAGTACTTGATGTTCAAATTAATATCTCATAAAGAAGGTCGCAAACATTCATGTGCATTTCATAAATACCTACAATGTATGCTATCCTTCTGGCAATACCGTATACTTTGTATTCACTATGCTCACATGTAAGCAGTGTCAGGAAGGACGTGTAACATGCTGAGTACCGGTGAGTTCTCGGTGCAGTTACTCTACATTGACAAATGATAAATAAGACACAGCCTCCTTTTGAGAAGCCACCTTGTGCTTTGGAAACGATTGTGCAGAGAAAGAAGACACGGCTTTGGCCAAGTCACTGAAACTCTCCATTTTTTTGCAAAATAGTACTGCCACAAACACATGTCCAAACTTACATACCACTGGTCTTTTAAGATATGTCATTGGCCTTCTTTTACCTGTTCTTTGAAAGTAAACCTATGTAAGCCTAACTTGGATAATTCTGGACCAGGAGTAAGGAAAGTGGAAGACGCCCAAACACAGTTAAAATAGGAGGCACTGAAGAAGATAGAGAAGCAGAGACAGGAGTAAGCAAGCTTGGAGTTTTCCCCCCACCAAGGTATACGTTTGGTGGGATACCAGACCTGGAAGCTATCGTGTTGTGTTTTCTTATTGTGGTCAATGGCAACACTGTAAATTAGATGTAGATCATTCTAAGTGGGTTCCTTTCTCCCCACTGTTACCAATAAGGTCACCCTGAGCTCTGAGTTCTCAGTCCTCTGTATTTCAGGCAAAGCCTCTGCCCACATGCTCCTCATTGACCTCTGCCCACCCTGCGTCACCAGGTCCTAGAAATCTGGCTCTCCTCTGTATTCCATCAAAATACTCCATCCCTGTCTCAAACTCTTCACCAAAAATTGATAAATTTAAGCAACGATAACAACAACAACAACAAGCTGCTCTTACTTCATCTTTAACAGACTGTTCTTTAAGAGGAAAAACCTTTAGCAGGGGAAAAAAAAAAATCAAAACTCCCAGGAAGCAGGAAGCTTGGTGAGCTAAACTCTCTTTAGAGCCAAAATTTTATGTCTAGAAACTAACTCCACTTAGTATTTGGCAGTTTATGATAAGATCTGAGAACTCAGCAAAACGTACATGTTATATCATGTTTTACCCAGCTAGTCATTGTGCATTTAATATAATGCCCTCCTCACTGAGTGTACAGTTACTGCTGACTCTCACTTGCAAGCTGGAGACAGCAGGCATTGCTGTAGTAGCAATGTATTAATACTGTCCACGCAAAAGAACAAAATAAATGTTTTGATTTGTAATTCTTAAAAACACCATAACTGCTTATTTGCAAGCTCAAGTTGGATATAACATTGCCTGCAAACCTAACATAACAGCTCTGAGTCAAGTGAGGCTTCATTCTCATTTCGCTGAATTGTGGTGCCACATTCTTAAGGATGAAGACATGGTACAAGAGATACAAGGATGTGAAGCCCACTTTGACTCCAAATTTCACATTACTATAGATGACCCACCATGCCTGAGTACGGCAGGAAGTCATGGATTCTTCAGAAACTTCTGGGAAAGTGTTTGAAAATTTATGCATCAACATTTATTCCAAACATCCATACAAATCTCCTTAGACTTACTGCACTCTTACTTCCTAATTTCCCACATGATAGGACTGTAGGCAGTTTTCTTTCAGTATTCTAAGTGTACTTATTTTATATCACAAGGAAAAGGCCTTTACAATTCTTCCTTTAAAAGTCTGGAAAATTCTACATAGTTCAAAATATAACTTTAGTAGTGTGAAACCCTGCAGTGAACTGGGGAAATGAAAGCTACTTAAAGCTATGTTATAATTCTTCTTTATTGCAGAGCTAGAAAAAATCTAGAAAATTTTCATTTTGATCAACTTTAAATAGCACTGTCTTTACACATTTTCCACGTATTGTTTGATATGTAGTAATTGATATCTACAGTATTTTCAGCATGAGAAGAGCAAGCACATCTTGATAGGAACGTACTAAATTCTAGTTCCCTAAAATTAGTACAGTTTTTATTTGGTTGTGCAATAAAGGTTAGTCTTCATATTTTATAAAGAAAACATGGCTGTGAAATGAGTCAGAGCAGGTGCAGAGGTAAAGGAAGCACAATTCATAAATATATGACAGGAGACCAATAATACTAATTAATTTGGGGGAGAGTGCAGCCAGATTATATGTATGGAAGACTTCAATCTTTTAAAGGCTGGCAAAGAGATGACAAAGGTCACCCAATCAATGTAGATAAATAACGAAAGTCTTCAGAAAAAGCCAAAATGTGACAAGTAAAAGGGTGGTCATGTCATTCAATTTGGGGAATTTAAATATTGAAAAGTCAATTGTTTGGGCATTAAATTTAAATGACTAGAGCAATGAAACACGGAGATGAAAGAAAATCTATGTGTTCCTCTGTGTTGCATGCCAGGATCCCCAGGACCTGAATTGTTCTCTGGGGAAAAATTATGCATTCTGGTTTGTACATAATCCCTGTCACATCCTTATAAACCCAGTAACAACATCACAAAGAAGGAAGAGCTGTAGAGTAGCAACCTTATTCAATCTCCTGCCTCCCAGATGACAGCTGGGTCAGCGGATATAACAGAGAACCCAGTGCTTGCCCCTTCAAGTTGTCTTTACCACCCCAACGCCTGGCATAAAACCTGACATATGAGTTCAAGAATGAAATCTTGTTGTTTATAGAAACGAAAGATGATCTGATGAAATGCATCTCAAAAAAATCGAATAAGAACAATTAAAATGATTACGAATATTAGCAGTAGGGCATTCACCGCAGAGCACAGCCCGGATCTATTCTGCCACCAGGGGGCACTGTGAGCACTGATGAAGCCAAGGGCACCAGAAGACCTAAGGGAGATAAAGCTGCCCATAGGAATTTATGATACCCCTTTTCTTCCTACACTACCATTCCCCACCTATCAAGGGAATAAATAGAAAAAAAAATATTTATGGAAAAATGAAAAATGAAGTCTCAGAATTTATAAAGCCTGGAAGATTCATGTTTTGAAGAAGGCCCATCAAGGAAAAGCTATTTTACTAGATTTAACAGTGTGTTACATGCTTTTATCACATTATTGCAAAGTTCCAGTAGCCTACCACTGTGGACACACATGGAGTCCCAACACTCTTCTAGTCAGCCCACAAAACAAACAGCCTTCTGGATTTGCCCATTGTCTCTCTCAACAAGGTCTTCCTTCCAATGGGTGCTTTCCTCCTGGAACAGAACAGAGGACTCCCCAACCTCACACAACAGCTGGGCGTGCAGCATGGCTCAAGGTATGCAGAATCCCTCTGTGATGAAGAGATGACAGTTCATGTGGGGGTCCCTCCTCAGGAAGAAGCTGCACTTATTCCCCCTGACTTAAGCACTTAGAGGAGCAATGAGGATTTCCTCTAAACCAGGATTTTCTCTAAACCAGCGTTTCTATAAAGTATCAGAGTAAGAGTGCACAAGAATGCCAAATAAAGAATAAAGTTTAGATTTGGCATATGCAAAAAAGTTTAGTTAGACATTTACCTATTTGGGACTGAATTTTAGTACAACGAAAGTCATGAGAAGCAGGAAATAATTTCATTTTTTTTTTCTTTTCCAAATTGCGGATACTGCACTTTGTGTGTCAAAGAAGGTGATAAAGACAGCCTGAAACATGGAAGTCTGCCAAAAATATATGAAATGGGATACTACAAAGTTCTCTACATAGGGATCCAAGAGACTACCCCAGTTATTATTAGGATATATCCAGAAAAGAGTTTATAATAATCTACACAAATTATTCTAAACCACACAGAAAGTATAACAATATAAAACGCATCCTTATAAACATAGCTAGTTCTGCAAAGGCTAATGTAAAAATATTTTAAATGAATACATTAAATAATTCACATAGTTAGGCCCTTGGTAAGACTCAAATTTGAATCAGATATTCCCATTTGCTCCTTTAAAAAAACAAACAAAAAATTTTGAGACAGATTTAAGCTTTGTGATTTTCTGTTGTTCAGATATTTTTTAAACAGTAACACCTCTCGAGTTGCTCATTTTAAAAAAATATCCTCCATAAAAACATTTTCCTTGTGAGCATTTTAAATTAAAAAAAAAAAAAAAAGTTGAAGAACTACAGGGTAACGTGAACTACTTACTGCGTTGAAAATTTATCCAAGTGTTTTCTTTGAAAATAAAAGCAAATACAAGTGGAAATTTCAGAGTTTGTTGTACAGAGTAAATCATTTAGTACAGATATGCTTGTCCTTTGGATAAAGGAGACATGAATATCAGGATGCACGAGGTGCCAGTAAGCCAAGCCGGCACATGAATAACCATAAGTGTGTGACTACACTGCCACCTAGTGGTGGAAGAATCAGCCTTCTAATAAAGATGGATGATTTCCAGGACAGAGACAATTCTATAAATGAACGTTTCATTTGCAAAAATAAAAGCGAATTTTATACCAGATGGCTGAAAAGGCCTAGTAAGAGCTGTTATCTCCCTTCTATGTATTCCTTCACCAAGGCTTCATGATTCTCATTGATAAAAACCTCAGCTGCCGGCAGAGAAACTCTGCAAACAGCACCTCAGGCAGGTAGGGATAAAAACAAGCTTCATGTGTCTTGGAATAAAAATATTGTTCTTTCTCACTGCTTTAAAGCAGCCCCTCTTTTATAAAGTCGTCTTCCGATTTAAATCCGTTTCCTTCTCTTGTTGGAAACCAAAACAACAAAAAACAAATCCCTTAGACAATGTTTCAAGTACATCTTCCTTGCCCTCAACTGCCAGCCTTCTCGGAATGAAATCTTCCAACTTGCGATCAATCCAGGATGCAAACTGTTGAAAGGTACGCCTTCTAACACTGACATCTCTATTTCAGGCAGCGACGATGCCCGATTGTGTCTGCAGATTAAGGTCATTTTAAAGGCTGGGGGAAGAAGAAAATGTCTTGCAAGGCATCAAATTCTTCTTTGAGAGAGGATTAAAGGAACTGTTGCTATTTACTCATTGTGAATTGGGGGGGGGGGGCATTGTTATCACACCCGGCACCGAGCCACAAGGGGGAGAAAGGCTGCACACAAAATTTCAAAGAAATAACAACAAAAAAACACATAGCAGATACAGAATTCACGATGCATGATGTGAACTTAAGAGCAAGTTTACGCATCCCGCTTCCTGAATATGTTTTAAGCAGACACAAAGGCCATTCCTTCTTCTGCAGCAAAGAAAATTCTTCCCTACAGCAGCATTTGTCAGACTGGCCAAGAATATCATTTTAATTTTCAGGCTCAGGTAAAGGCTTTACTAATGTGTTGATAGTTAGGCACAAAAGAATGACTAATGAAAAACAAATTTTCCGGTGCCTGGGTGGCTCAGTCCATTAAGTGTCTGCCTTTGGTTCAGGTTATGATCTCAGGGTCCTGGGATTGAGTCTCACATAGGGCTCCTTGCTCAGCCGGAAGCTTGCAACTCCCTCTGCCTCCTTCTCTCTCTCTCTCATGAATAAATAAATAAAATCTTAAAATTTTCTTTTTTCAAAAACTTTCTTCTAGATATGTATTTGAATTATAATGTTTCAATGATGCAAGGCATGCATTTCACTCCATGTACATCCTCTTGATTCTCCCATGAAGACACTCAGCTGAAAAGTCCATTTACAATCATTTAATGTATTCCCTAACTTCACTGATGCAGCAATAGGGCCAGAGAAGTAAACGTAGGGCGAGTAGATGGGGATGGGCCAGGGGCCAGTTCTCTTACTTGCTTGTAACTGGATCCTCACTAGCTCCTATCATCTCCCAGTAGACACAGAGGTATTTTACAGTTTTCTAAGGAATGGCTGAAAATTTCAACAATCTGAAATGAAACAGCACAGCATACAGTAGAGGTGGTGTTCTAACATGCTTGGAAGCTTTCACTATTACACTACGCTATTTTAATAAATACAAAAGGAATGTTTATTCACTTTAAAGTCATGACATCTATGAAGTTAAAGGTTTTCACAGCAATGAGCAATTAGTTAAATATCACACATGGTAGCAAAACAGCAATTTGTAGACTTCTGTTGCTCAGTGCCTTAATTACTTATATTGCAACTAGTTTCAGACCACTAAAGACAGGGCTATCTAAAATCCCCAGGCAATTAAGGACAAAGCGTGCTCAAACATGAACAGCTCTTGAAGAAATAAATTGAAAGACCAGGTTTTATCTATAATGTTATTAGGTAGATAAATCACTGGGAAGAATAAACCAGTGGAAACAAAAATAAAGCACAAACTAAGATTAGTCCTTTAAAAATTTCCTTGGAGATTATGCAATTTTCCCCACGAAATCAATATCAGTTGAATTGAAGATAAATTACAAGACAAATCAAAAGCGGACACTTCATGAGCAAGTAATAATAGTATTGTTTCCCTTCATTACATAGTAAGATCTGATCACAAAGCAAAGGTGTGGGGAGAGAGGACAGTTTATATTTGTTAGCTTTTTTCTCATGAAATGACACTTGGCTCTTGGGGACCTATTGTCAGAATGTCTTGCTGGCACTAGACTGAGGGTTTCCTGTTTTGTTTTTCTGTTTTTTGTTTTAACAAATTTCTTTTTTTTTTTTTGAAGATTTTATTTATTTATTCGACAGAGATAGAGACAGCCAGCGAGAGAGGGAACACAAGCAGGGGGAGTGGGAGAGGAAGAAGCAGGCTCATAGTGGAGGAGCCTGATGTGGGGCTCGATCCCATAACGCCGGGATCACGCCCTGAGCTGAAGGCAGACGCTTAACCGCTGTGCCACCCAGGCGCCCCTGTTTTAACAAATTTCTTGATTTTTCATAACTAAAAAAGAGAACTGGTATTTTGATATGTTGTATTTTCTCTGGTTGAAATATTCAGATCATATATTATTCATATTGAACACTAATAGACCTTTCAGAAGTTGTCAGTGGATGTCTAGAGAAAATACAAAAATGTATAAAATATTCTGTCTCCTTTTCATTGAAAAAATACATTTTATTAAAAAAACCCCATCAAACCAATAATCACTGGCCCTACCTACCAAATAGATTACCCCTATGCACATGAGCACATAAAATAACATGTTTACATAATACATTCTTTGCTTATAAATGGACATAAACCAAAGCAAGATTTAGGTGATACAGATTTTAATAAGCTATTATGATAAAACCACAATTTACTGTGTAACCCCACCATTAACTGGTCTTTAATATGACTTCTTATATGACAGTATATGACATATAATGTGCTATTGTTATAGTCTGTTAAAGGCATCCTTCTGAATAAGTCTTAGTAACAGTTTTCTATCACCAAGCATTCAAAGAGAATGGTTGCCAAGCAAATTTCTTCTGGAGCAATGAAAATCACTTATATAGCATTTGGCTGCATGTGTTTTTCAATTATAAAGAACCAACCAAAGTTTTAGAAATGAGCATGTCAAGAAAACTGGAAAATATCTATGTAGATGTCCTAATGAACTTGTTTTCCCTATTTTCTTTTAATACATGTGAAGTCAAATCATAAAAACATACCAAGTTAGGCCAGGAGTGGCCTTGGACTCTGTTTAATAATCACTTGATTCAAGGGCGCCTGGGTGGCACAGCGGTTAAGCGTCTGCCTTCGGCTCAGGGCGTGATCCCGGCGTTATGGGATCGAGCCCCACATCAGGCTCCTCCAGTATGAGCCTGCTTCTTCCTCTCCCACTCCCCCTACTTGTGTTCCCTCTCTAGCTGGCTGTCTCTATCCTGTCAAATAAATAAATAAAATCTTAAAAAAAAATAATCACTTGATTCATAAATGAGGAAATGGAGACACGGGGAACATACTTAATAACGTTTCTGCTGAAGTTCAGAAGTATCTCGATTTATCCCTTGGCTTCAAAGTCTGGAACAGATGCGGCATGTGGATCGATGATGAACTTGTCAAAGTCCAGATGCCACGTTTTAGAACAATTTTTGAATCTAACTTTAGTGTTGGAGATTAGTCAGATCAATATTGCTGAAAGGTGTCAGACAGGGATTTGAGAGTACTCATCTAATCTACACTATGAACGTGTGTGTGCGTGTGTGTGTGTGAACACAGGCTAATTATTAGAGCCTTCTGAATGGAGAAATGAACGCATAACCACAGGGCTGGATTGGGAGACAGTTGTATCAAGCACACCTAGAACAGGACTTCTGATAATCTTACAAAAGTGACCCTATTCTTTGAAGAGAGTGAAGGGATCCCAAAAAGAAGGTGTCTTGGAGAGGAAATTTTCAGGCCGCACTTGGCTTTTCCTTATGCATGTGGGTGACCTGCGGTTGAGGGGCAATAATGCTCGACATATGAGAACAAGTATATGTTTTGTGTGGAATACTGATTAACACAAGTTTTCTATCATTTGTACCACTACACAGTTTACACAATCACATGCTGATATTTACTGTGTCTTTTTATAATCTAAATATGCCATTAGGTCATTATGAAGCACACAGCCAGATACACAAATAATACACTTGAAGAGTCTAGTCTTAAAAAAAAAGCAAATGAAAGCCATAAACGTGAAACAGAAAAGGCAGAGGTTTATGGGATTTGTGCATATTTGCAAGAAGGTAAGAGCAAAAAAATAGTGTTATTTTTCCAAGGTGAACTTTTTTTAGACCCTTTGTCGTAAACCAAGAGAAACATCAGCGATAAATGCCTTTTTTTTTTGGTGAAAAGCAATAAAGCACATTAAATAGTAGAAAAAATATTGAAAATTTAAGCACTGAAAGTCAGCAAATATACAGAATTAGGAAGTGGGAAATGCCTTGCAGGGACAGAGAAATATATCTGGTGTTTTCATTAGAGTGAATCACCTTTGAACAAGAACAGAAAAAGGAGATGGACAATTTAGAAGGAGGAGGGCAAATTAGAATGGTTTCAAGTCTTTCAATGATACTCAAGCCTGATATTCATGGAAATTTCTAGAATCGGAGAACTAGAGATCTGTAGGATAGAATTTGACAAGAGCTACATCTTCCTTCCAAACACGGCACATATCCTGTATCAGACCTTAATTTTAAGCCTTCTGACTGCACTCAGGAGAAGCTTCTGACCAAAACTTTTTCATCAGAATTTCTTATCTAATGAACCCCCCGGCCCCCCCGCCAACACACACACAAATCTCTCAGTAACTGCAATCTAGTTGGGACCTTATTCGCACCTCTGATTTCAAATTTCTTTCTAAATACTCCTGAGAAGAAGTATAATACCACGGAAGCTGAGAAACCAGAGACCAACGTCCAAATGTGTGTAGAAAATGCGAAGGATCGTCCATGAAGACCTACTCTTTTCAAGGCACATCAGTAGCAAGAAGAGAGCTCACCGGCTCTCTATTCAGTTGCTCAGAAATCCAGGCCTCATGCTTATCTCTTCTTTCCTGACCTTCATTTCATCAATTGCTAAGTCTTGCTAACTGCTCCATCTTGCCATCTGTGGACTCTGCCCACCGGGCACAATGCTAACTACCAATCATGCTTTGCTTTGACTTGCCTATCAGCCTCCTAACTAGTTGTCTCAAATTCCTCCGATCTTTACAGCACAGTCAGAAGGATTTATTTAAAATACAGATACTCTCATTACCTTTTAACCCTCTAAGATCACTCACTACCTTTTGCCTCAGAGGGAATAACTCCAAACTCCTTTATCGGTCCTGCTTGACTTTACCTGATGTGGCTCTCGCTTATCTTCCCACCAACATCTAAGCCAATTTTCTGCTCTCGTTTCAACACTTCAAGCACACTGGTCTTATTTTTATTTCCTGAAAAATCACAAACAAGTTCCTACCTCATGAATTTAGTTCATATTGCTCATTCTCATTATCTTTTTCTCCCAAATATTGACTTATTTTTAATCACTTCTCGATTAAAGTTAATAACAGCCCTGAAGCAGCCTTCCTTGACCCCAAAATCCAGATCAGCTTCCCCAGGCATGCACAAAACATTTTAAACTTTTTCACGGCTTTCATTATGTTTGTAATGGTTCGAATCTATATTCTCTCCCTCCTCAGGCTCCCCACATTTAGTATATTCCCTGGTCCAGATGAGGCGCTTCATAATGGTTTTTAAATACACGAAATTAATATCATGTATAACAATGCTAACTAACACATAAAACAGTTTAAAGTGATGCTCATCTCTTGTCCACTTAAAGAGAACAAACCATAAAAATACTAGGCATTGAAGCCTAAAGCTTATGGACTTTGGCAGGACTACCTACTAGTTCTCTGGTATACTGACGGTGTAAGACAATACTGACAATATTACACTAGTTGATAATATTGACAATGTATGACAATACTGATACTAAATGACAATACTACAGTAGATTCCAGAGTCAACTCTGGCAGTTTTCACCGTTGCTGGGTGACCTCTAGTATCTACGACAATATTAATTGGTGACGGAGATTGTTATTGAGTGAATTAATGACACAACGCACAGGCATCTCCTAGTAGAACTACGAATTAGTGGACTCAGTCTTCTCTGCACCTCCCATGCTGGAGAAGATCACTAAATTAATGAGTAAACCCCATCAGTACAGCCACCATCAGCAGCATTGCAATCACAATTTGAGACTTCACAAGTGTGTTGGCAGTTCTGTTCAAATACCAAGAATGTAATGACAGTGGGAAAAGAGATGAAGTAACTGACATTGAAGACACAAAATCTCTCATCCCTATTATTCTCCGACTCGATTTTATATTTCTTCACAGTATTTAATATTTATTTTCCTACTTTGTCTATCACCACAGTGAGGTAATTTTCCTGAGAGCTTATTCAATTTTGTCCCCCCGGTGTCTTGCAAAGCACTTGCACAGAAGAGGTACCGAGTCAGTAAGTGCAGTGAGTGAACCTGTGAATAGATGTGTGTTGAAGAAAAGAACCTGCAAAAAACACGGGGGCCCTCCATGGCTCAGCTCTTCAGAAGGTGGGCTGAGATATTCTGAAGGATGTTTTAAAAGCTAATGCATGACAGGAAGGACTCGGGATGATAAACAGCACGTTGTTTATGACACACATACTGTGCCCCATTTTCTAAATCATGTCTGCACACTCCAGGGGTAGGATCTGGGTGGAGAAGACCAGGTGACCAAGAAAGACCCAGAGTGGCCACTTTACTGACCCTAAGGAAACCCACTACACTGGTGAACATCGAGCCTCAGTGTGAAATAAAGACTCTGTGTGTGGGGTGTGTGTGTGTTTCTCGTAAGGAATTAAAGTTGTTGTTCTTTCCCAGCAGGACTGGAACTCAGGAAAGGTGTCTTACATACAAAATGGAAAGAGGTATCTACAAGCACACACACCCTCTTGAGAAACAGGATAAATTATATTTAAAAAAATCAAAATGAATGCAGATACTTTTTGAAATTTGGATCACTATAGATGTCTCGTATTTTTTAAAAAAAATTGTAGGATACTGCATTAAAATGTTATGTATCTCACTAACTGAGGTTTTATTTTTGTGGATCCCATTCAATGCTGCGTATCACTCACCCACTCCCACCTCTGTCCTGTGTCGTAACTCCTGAAGCCGGTGAGCAGCAGATGATACAGGACAATTTTGTTGGAGGCCTACCTCCCAAAGGGGGTCTGGAATAGCATCCAAGGTCAGGGCACAGGAAGGAGCTCCTTTGCACAGTCCACAGTCACACACCATACGGAATCCAATCTGCCACTACCTACCTGGGTCCTCACTTGATGGCCATAACTGGGGCCATCAGGCCATTATCAAGACACTTACTCAGAAGAAATCCATGTACAGTCAGAATGATATAAAAATTAAATGAAAGTTTACAACTTGTAGCTTCAACTTGATAGTTACTTGTAAAGAAAGTGAACACCTCACATTTTCTTGGTGGTGGCCAATACCCTGGGGATGGGCTCTGTTTTATTAAACAATAGCCTTGGGTTAGCCTACGAACTATGTCCTTTGCCATCTTATTATACTTTGCTCTCCTTAGGTAGACTTATGCATGTGTGATACGGCAGCTTTCCTTGTTCTCAAAACAAAACAATGACAACAGGACTCTACCTTTTTACATATTTCTTTTATAAACACACCATTTAGCCACACAAGCAACATGATATTCTTCGTGTCATGGAAATTCAAGTAACAAATTCTGTCACGGAACATATGAATGTGGGAGAAATGAGATTATGCATATAAATTCCTCTTAGGTGCTCTTGAGCTGAACCCAAGAACATAGCATCACAACAGGCAGACGTACATTTATACAGTGTGGTCACAGAAGATAATTGCTGTTAATAATTCATTTAGAATTATTCCTTTTCTCTTTCAGCAAACTTATTCACCACTTCAACCATTTTCATCAAGCTTTATAATTGGATGTGGAGAAAGGGCACGCATGATTTTATGAGCAATAACAACTAACATTTGTACAGCATTTTACAATTTGCAAAGCAGTTTTCATAGACATAATTTCACTCCCCACAGCCACAGTAGCAGTTAGGTGTTATTAAGATCATCTACAATTTACTAATGAGGAATGTGAGTTGGCAAGATTATAAATTTGGAATAGGGCTGTATCAGTAAACCGAAATACAATGTGTGGAGTCCACCGAGATTTATTGTTTACATAACAAGTTGTCCAAAGTTAGTCGGTGGCTAGTGCTTGTTCACCAGTTCAATGATATTGACACCAAAGTCTCCCTGATTACTTTTCTTCATGACCACAGGATGGCTACATTCCAGCCTAAGATGGTCAAAGAGGAAGAAAGGGGAGTGATGCTGCATCAGGAAAACAAAGCCTACCCAGAACTGTGTGGTAGACTCCAGCTGGTCTTATTTACAGACTGAGTCCAGTGGTCACCCCTCTGGAAGGTAGCCAGGGAAAAGGGATGATAAAGGAAACTGAGTCAGCCAATTGCCAGCTCTCGTACAGGAGAATAAAGACATTTTAATTTCTTTTGTCTTTCTCCAGAGCTCATTCCCCTCTGTCGCTTTCAGACAGCACATGGGAAGGGAGTGTGCGTATGTGGTTTATGCTGTACATATGTCTATGTGCTGCAAATAACTCTAATGTATGATATATAGAGAAGATAAGGAATTTCTTGAGAGTACGAAGTATTCACACACTGGGTTTTTAAAATGAGCCACTGTTTACATGTGATTGACTTTTACTCTTAAATACTCATGTCTTTGAAGAATCATTTGCACCCAGCCTCTCAGTATCATAGCTACATAGTTAGCACTGAAATATGTCTATCTTGATCTTTTAACTATATCTGAATTCCAAAATTCCAACCAGTTGTAGACAGTTTTCAAGTGAATTGCTCATAATCACAAATTCAACATATCTGAAACTATGCCCCATGCTGTCAAGTTCATCTCCAGATTTTCTTAGCCTTTCCATGATGCCATTATTTTCATAGTCCTGGATCTAAAAGCAGAGTCACATAGGCTGTTTCAATATACTTCATCCTTAATGTTCAAACAATCTGTTCTTTCGCCAATGTATTCATTGGTCATACGCCAGGCAGTGTGGTAGGCGCTAGAACTAGAATGAAAGCTGGCATAACACAACACATATTCAAAATATGGCCCTCCTCAGGTCCTCATTTCAACAAACCTGTACTACAGCAAAATGTTTCACTTCCTTTTATCCATTCCACATACCAATAAGAACCAACTTTCTAAAAAAATTGCATCTCTATTATGCTTGCTCAATTTCAGTAGATTATAGAGTGTCCACGGTACCAACTGCCTTGACTTGAAATTACTATGCCGTCCTGTGTAATGAAAAATTAGCTTTAGATAGAGAGAGGTCTGGCCTTTGTCTTCAGCTCTTGAGAGGTGATTGGTAAGCTCCTGGGACATCCTGCTTCACGGGAGGGTCTTTGATGCCTGGGGCCTTTGACCATAGGACAGTCTAACAGTGTGATTATTATAGAGGGGGCTTTGAGATATGTCACATAGGTTACAACCCCATAGGAACTGGAGACTAAAGGTATTAGCTCCAGCCTCCAAGAAGGGCTGGAAACCAAAGGTTGGCCATGTAATCAGTATACAATAGAACACCAATAAAAACTCTGGACACCACAGACTTGGATAAGCTTTCCTGATTGGCAATATTCTATGGTGCCATTATACATAGTGGCTTGGAGGACGTAATGCTCTCCATGACTCCATGTAGGAAAGACAACTAGAAGCTCCATGTTTGGGTGGATCTCTCCTCTACCTTGTTCTATGCATCTCTTCCTTTGGGGGAAATGTGTACCCTTTCCCTGTAATAAATGTAACTGCAGATATAATAGTGAGTTTTGTGAGTCCTTCGACTGAATTATTGAATCTAAGGATGGCCATGAGACCACTGAATTTGTCACCAGCTGGTCTGAAGGGAGCATGGTCCTGAGGACTTCTGAACTTGAGGCTTGTGTCTGAAGGGAGGGCAGTCTTTTGCAGACTCTTCCCTCTGGCTGTGTGGTTTGCCTAACAAATGGTACATCCTTTCTGCTAACTCAAGGTTTTCTAACCCAGGCTCCATAATTTACTCCTGCCTTTATTCTTGATGTTTTCTGCTTACCCTGGATTATTTCTGACTCTCTTCCTCTCTCTCCAAATCTTTCACATCTTTAAGGAGAATAACAGGTTCTGCCTCTTTCATGAAACCTTTTTATTTTTTTTCACCAGACTACCAAATTTACATACATGCTATTTCAACTAGCACGTGAGTTTTTAATCTCCTAGGATTATGTTTTGAGTTGTCATCTGACCCCATTAGAAGCTTCATAAGATGAAAAAACTTCTTAATCAGTTACAGAACCATCCTCCCCATTTTCCCACAACACTAGGGAGGTATTGTATCAGTAATCATTACTTGACTCTGCATTTATAAGTACCAAGTGAAGCATGCCCACCTTCTGTCCAAAAACAGAACCTGTCTACTTAGACATGCAATAATTTCCAACCATGAATGATAATTGTTAATAAGCTAGATTTAATAGCAGAAAAATCTTTCCTTGCATCACCCTCCATGACCCTAGAAGAGAGTTACAGGGTTGTTTTAATTTTTCTTCTAGAGATTACTGTAAGTAAACTAATGGAAACTACCTAACCAAGTTCCCTTTTTTTAAAATCAACTATATATTTTCTTTGCTGCATGCATTGACTGACCAAGGATTGAAACAAGCTCCCCTATCTCTGGGGCTCCACCTGTTCTGCATCGTAAGTGTTTCATGTAGCGTTACTTGTGTGTGTGCATGGGTGTGTGTGAATTTAACTGAATTTTTGTTTTAAGATTTTATTTATTTATTTGACAGAGAGAGAGATAGCCAGCGAGAGAGGGAACACAAGCAGGGGGAGTGGGAGTGGAAGAAGCAGGCTCCCATGGGAAGAGCCTGACGTGGGGCTCGATCCTAGAACTCCAGGATCACGCTCTGAGCTGAAGGCAGATGCTTAATGACTAAGCCTCCCAGGCGCCTCAAATTTAACTGAATTCTTACAAACTTCTATAAAGGAAGTGCTATCATTAGCCCCATTTTACAAATGGGGGACCCAAGCACAGAGAGTTTCAATAACTTGCCTGAGGTCAGCCAGCTAGTAAATAGAACTGGGATTCTAACCCAGGGAGTCTGGGCACATGACCCATGCTGCAATTACTACCCCTCCTAACCCCTGCATATCTGTTTGGAGCACAGCTGTACCCTGCTCTCATATAATCATGCGAACTTGTCAAATCCCTTCACCACATACCAGCAACCCTTCAAAACTACAACTTGAAAACACTTACTTTTCCTGTGCAGAGGCATCACAGTAGGGCTTGTCATTAGTGGGAGTGCTATTAACCCAATATTGGATGACGTACACAAAAAAAAGAAACAGATGACCTCATTCCGTGCCATCTGGGAGAAAGAGGGAGAACAACCAAAAAGGGAGAGACAGACATAATAGAATGAGCAGAATCTTTTGGAACCAAACTGTAATCTTTTTACATGGTATGTCATTTAAAGCTTATGTTAATACTACTCATACTATTAAGTGAACAGAAGTTACAAATGGCAGGTATGAGGGGTTTGGGGTTTTGTTTTGCTTTGGGCTTTTTGGTAAAAACATTTATATTTAGACTGAGCCAGTGGGTTCAGTTTAGATGATCCCAATTTTTAGGCAACATCCAAAGCATCATAGTCAGGAGCCAGCTGAACATGTGTTTTCTTCTCTCCTTGGGCCAGATCAGAGTGTTGACCTTGGCCATGTCAATGTCACAGAGCTTCTTCACAGCCGATTTGATCTGGTGCCTGTTGGCCTTGACATCCACAAGAAACACAAGGGTGCTGCTGTCTTCTATTCTTCATAGCCGACTCAGTAGTTAGGGGGAACATAATGATGCATAGTGGTCAAGCTTGTTTCTCCTGGGGGCGTTCTTTCAGGGATATTTGGGCCACCTTCTGAGACACAGTGTCTTGGGCAGTAGGAAAGGAAAGTGACATGCGGATCTTTTTGTGCGTACGTGTGAGTGTGGATGCCTTCAGCACCTCATTCTTCAGAGATAAATTTCTTAGAAAAGTTCATGGTGATAGTATTACAATTATGGTATATTCCCTGGCTTATTTGTTGCTTATTTTTCCTATATCAATGATCTATAATTAACATAGAATAATGTGACAAAAATTTGTTCGTTTTTATGTTAGTCTGGTTAGATGAGGTCATTTTTATTTTTTTTAATTTTTATTTATTTTTATTTGGGGGGACACAGATTTCTTCTAATTCATTCACTATGTCTGCATTCTTGAAACAAGCGTGTTTATTTTTATGATGAGAAAATGCCTTAATTTAAATGGACATGATAACTCTCTTTTTTTTCCTGATTTTATTTTTATCGTATCCAGTTAGCCAGCATATAGTTCATCATAAGTTTCTGATGTATGAGGCTTACAGAAGGGAGGGGGTGAGGGGATGGGGTAACCGAGTGAGGTCATTTTTTTTAAAATAAAACTTTTCCAATTTAATTTGAGAGATCCACAAAATCAATGTTTTAAAATGTACACACATGGGGCACGTGGGTGACTTAGTCTGTTAAGCATCTGACTCTTGGTTTGGGCATAGGTCATGATCTCAGGGTTGTGGGCTCGAGCCCCACATCAGGATCCGTGCTCAGTGTGGAGTCTGTCTCAGATTCTTTCTTCCACTCCCTCCCCCTTATTGCCCCTCCCTGTGTGCTCTCACATGCACTCTTTCTCTAAAATGAATAAAATCTTTAAAAACAACACACACATACCATGCTCTAATTTTTGAAGGTCTTACCTTTTTAAATACTTGTAAATTACTTCTTACAAATGATCTCCACATTGAACTATGGCAATGAGTGTTATCAAAGTTTTGGATATCTCTTTAATTCACATATTCAGGGAGAAAAGAAAATTTCATCAATATCCAGTAGATGAGGACATTCAACCTATTTTTGAATGTTTCCATTAAAGGTCATACACCTCAGAGATACTGTGGGTTCAGTTCTAGACCACCACAATAAAGTGAATATTGCAACAAAGCCAGTCAATTTCTTTTTATTTCCCAGTGCATGTAAAAGTTATGTTGGTCTGCTAAGTGTGCAATAACATTATGTCTAAAAAAAACCAATATTCCAACCTTAATTTAAAAAAAAAAGTTGCTAAAAAATGTTAACCATCATTTGAGCTTTCAGCTCCATCCTAATCACTGATCAGAGATGGTCATGAGGATATAATAATAAAGTTTGAAATACTGTGAGAATTATCCAAACGTGACACAGAGACCAGAAGTGAGCAAATGCTGTTAGAAGAATGGTGCCCACTGACCTCAACCCAGTGTGGCCACCAATCTTCAATTTCTAAAAAATGCAGTATCTGCCAAGGGCAATAAAGCAAAGCACAAGAAAACGAGGCATGTCTGTATCTATCTAAAACTTGTCTCTACGCTGTCATTTTGTATCACCAAATTCACAAAAGACAACAACAGAAAGATGTAAAATATCTCTGCTATGGAACATATTTTTCAAACAAGAAAGGACACAGAAGGAGTTTGGTAGATGTTGATTTCAAACCAACCAAGTATGTAAGTCAAAATTACGATTTTTTTCCTCCTTTAGAAAAGATATATAATTGCATACTTACACTCAAATTGAATTCATGATCAAGCTCTATTGCCTAATAAGTAGTCTTAGACAGTCAGAGAGCCAAGCATGTGAGAAGCATCGATTTAAACAAAAATAAGCCCTTTGTGCTATAATTCAAAAGGGATGGGTAAAATTTTTACATCCCACATTAAAACCCAAAGCAAAACTAAAAGAACTGTCTTTCACTACAGAAATCCTTTTTTATAAATATAGCCTTTTGCATTAAGGAAACGCTCTCTTCATGATGTCATCTTTCAAAGTTCATTGCAAAAATCTGTTACAGAGGGCTATTTGCTACTCAATAGTGATTAATTTACAATCTCACTCTTTCATGCAGTAGGAAGAACCGGGTACCAGAGGGGTGCTTTCATACCAGAGGAGTGGCTTTCACAGAAAGGAAAATGCCTCTATGGAGAAACCTTTATCCACCTCAAAGTTGAGTCTGGATGTGGCCATCCTCAATGGCCGGGTGGCCTTGCCGATGTCTCAATTCTCTGGTGATACAGTTGGTGTCAAAATTCCATTTCAACAGGCACAAATACGTTTCTATGATTTACTCTGAGCCCAAAGTCAGGAATTTGTTTTCCAGTGAGGGCTGCTGACACATGGGAGGAAGATGGATTACAGGGCTCATGGAGATGCAGACATTATCAGATCCAGAGAAAAAAGAGACAAAGCGGGAACAGCAGGCACAGTTATAGGAAATGGAAACCGATATTCAGGGGGCATTAGAGTGCGTGTCCTGTGTCCTATTAGGTAACACCTGCTATAAGCATTCTGGTATAGCCAGCAATTACTGGAAGCAACCCAGTGCTCATTTGAATATTTATCCTTTATTTGGTTTAGTAGATTGTATACAGCTTAAGAATTTTCAACATTCTAGAATCTTTTCAAAATGTTAGTTCCAGTCTATGATTGCCATTGCTTTCAGCAGCATTTGTGACTTTAATTTTTAAAAAGAGAAGCCATTTGAGTTAGGGAAATACTGTGTGTGTGTGTGTGTGTGTGTGTGTGTGTGTGTATGTAACATTTTGCCAAACAATGACAGTTACCATTTTGGTTGTTCAAATAATACTAATGACAAAAACATTTGACCTCAGAAATTTTTTTCGCTGTCAAAGTATTAAAAAAACTTATTTACTTGGGAAAAACATAACAAAACAAAAGACCTTCTGCAGAAAAGGTGGAATTCGAGGCCCAGAATAAACCATGCAGATCATATGGACTCAATAAATTGCTCCTAGAGGCTATAATGTATCTATTTCTAATAAAATATTGAAATATCAGCTGGAATGTTAGTATAATAGATTTTATCCACAGCTTCTTTAAGGAACCTAAGCATTGGGGGTTGGGGGGGGGAAGAAAGAAAGAAATCTAAGTTTTCAAAAGCTTCTTGATTTAAAAAAAAAAAAGTACAATTCCTGAATTTTGAATTATTTGTGAATGTTTATAGAATTGGACTGCAAATGACAAGCAATTTTTGAAAAACAAAAAATGCATACACAATATTCAAACCTACCAACACTACAGTGATGGCAAAAGTGACAGTCATTTAGGCAGGTAGTGGAATATATTAGCAAAATCCTAGGTTTTTCTGATTAGCTAAATCTTGAAATTTACATTGAATATTGACTTGGAAACTGTTTCACTAACTGATTAATATTTATCATCTGTTGATGCCTGTTGTTCTCTATATTCTTATTTGTTACATCTGTAACTTATATATCATGGTTACTGAAGGAAGAAATTAAAAAAAAAAAAGGTACAGCTGATCCTTGAACAACATGGGTTTGAACTTCACCAGTCTACTTATAAGCAGATTTTTTTTAGATAAATACAATACAGTACTGTAAATGTTTTTTCCCTTATTATTTTCTTAACATTTTTTTCTCTACCTTACTTTATTGTAAGAATATAGTATATAACACATATAACCAAGTATGTGTTAATCAACTGTTTATGTTATGGGTAAAGCTTCTGATCAACAGTAGGCAATTAGTAGTTATGTTTTGGGGGTAGTCAAAGTTATATGTGGATTATCAAATGCACAGGGTCAGCTTCCCTAACCCCTGTGTGGTCAAGGGTCAGCTGTTTTCTGATAATAAATACCAGGGATAATATTTTAAAATAATCATGAATGTAATGACACCAGCCAATATTATAAAAATACTTTGTAGCTTATAAAGTGTTTTCCAGTACTTTCCCACCTAATTATCTCCATCTTATTAAGGGGAAAGCTGCTGACTCCCTGAAAGATATACTTCCCTTCTTTTAAACAAGTGTGTGACATTTTTAAAAAGCCACTATAGTTTACAAATGCTAATTTCATGTTTGCTTTCTTCCTCAGGACCCTTTGGAAAATGAGAAATATCCACAGGCACATAGGAAAAGTATCACCAGATTTCACTTGTAAGTGGAACTCCTTCAAACACCACACAGTATTCTAACATTTAAATAGCACTCATCAATTCATATTAAATAACATTTAAGGTCCAAGTAAAGGAGAATTATTAAAATAGCTCTGATTAAACCCATCTTGACTAATTCTTACACTATTCAAACTAATTTAGCTCCCAATTAAAACTAATTGCATTCTATAGGACTCCTATTTAAAACAATATTTTTTTAATTTAGTAATAATTTGAGAAACAGTAATATGTTGTACTTTAAAAATGTATTAAAATGGATGAAGAGTTACTATTTTTGAGAGGAGAAAGGAACACTTATTGGCCATATACCTTCACTCCAAAAAATTACTTTTCTAGTGATTTCTTAAAAGAAATTAGTTGTTTTGTTATTTTTATTGTAATATACGAAGGCTTAAACAGTAAAAAGAAACAATTCCAAAGAACACTGTCTGCTTTTTCCTCTTTTCTACATAAACTGGTATTTGTTTCAACTATATTAAAATTCTCTTGTGTTCACAAATGAGTCTAGATGCCTCATTCTTTAGGTAATTCAGTGACGAAGGCCTGATTCCTCCATCGGTCCAATAATTTATTTGTAAAGAACTTTGCATAATAAAGGAAAACAATTTTATTACTGTGCTTCATTCAGTAGAGGCAATATTCAACTTGAATAATGCAATTAAAGGTACGAACACAGTAATTTTCTGTAAACTCTCTATGGTGGCTTTCTCAATAGGAGTCGTAAACCTCAAACATTGTCACAGCAGCAATTGGACATCTATCACACACAGATTTTAAGATCACCTTCTTTCCTTTAGTCATCAAAATGACTTAATCCAAGATCCTTCTTCTAAGCATCATAGACCCATGGGATGGCTATACTTGATAAAAAGCAAAGTTGAAAGCAATATTCAGTGTCTGTCAATCAAATAATTTCTTATTTAGTGTGGGCCTATAATTGAAAAATTTGAGGAAAAGCTTAATACATGATTAGTTAGTGCTTCCTATTCAAGACACCTTACAGAAATGCATGGAGACATTATTCTAAGGACTATTTAGGATTATGGAGGTGCTATCAAAAAATAAAATGGGACCGTGCTGTTTGATCTTATTAAAATTTAGCTTCAGATTGAATAAAGGGCTTTAAAATGGAGAGTCAAAGAGTCTTACAATTTAAATTCAAAAACAATGCATGATAATGATGATGATGTGGAAATACCAAAACAGCACAGAACCCCCCCCCAGTTCTATTTTCTAACCTTTCGAAAGTAATAAAATATACAAAACTCTATCAGATGACTGAATAGGCTAAGATGTTCTGAAATACGGTGGCTGATTAAAGGCAAATTTGCTCTAATCATGTGTGTGCAGTTATCAGCATGAAGTCTGAACAATACGCAGCCTATCCTGACCCGAAAACACACATGAAAAGCTCTGCTCCACACTGTAGCAGATGATGTTTTCTGAGTGGTAATTCTGATATTTGATGTATATTCTTTATTCTTTCTAAGTAACTTTGATTCTGCACCAGCCAAGATAGAGCCCTGAAAAAATACTTCAAAGCACTAAAATGCTGAAAGAATCTCGAGTGTCAAGTAGAAAAGAAAATTGCGCCCATGTGCCTTACAAATAGTTTTTATTTCAATTCCATGGAAAACAACGTCTCAGCCCTGTGAAACTTGAGAGATGCGCAGCTGTCTCTTGGCGTTCCTTACGTCACATGGGATGCTAACTGATAGCACGTGATTCTTTTTCCAAACAATTTTTATGTCCAAATTGATATTAAGCAAGTCATAGGAAGATCATCCATAAAAATTAACCAAATTGAAAAAAAAAAGCAATCATTAATACCGCCAGTAAAATGAAGAGGATAGGAAAGAATGTAAGGCATATGCTACATGCTAGAAACAGGTAAATGTTATGTACTTAAATGACCCTGGAAAAGACAGGAAATTGTTGAGAAAATTCAAGCAAAAATAAAAAAAAAAATACTTCAATTTACTAGATATTTCTGGCATACATATCTAAGGGCCGGAATCTTTTGAAAATAGTAGTTTCTTTTATACTTTAACTTGAACATACTTAAGTTGAGACCAAATTTCAAAACCAGAACCATTGATGCTGTATGCTGTGTCTTAATAATTTGGCAACAATTATTTGACCATCTTAGAATACCTGAAAACACAACATCAAATCGTGCTTTTGGTTGGCATTATTGCAAAAGGTTTCTTAAATCTTCACCATAACCCATAAAGGTGTGACGATAGTTGTAGGATATGAATAATGTTACTAATAATCCCTACAAAATAGCTTGCTGTAGTATAAAATACGTCTAAAAGGTACTTTCTCCGTATCTTCTCGTGCTAGTGCTATTTGGCGATATGATCAATGTTATAATTACAGTTACGCAGGACAGTGGGCCAAATAAAATAATTCAGTGATACTATTAGCTGTTAACAATTTCAGGGTAGTTTACGACATAATGTAAGATTAGAGGGCAAAAAATATTGGTGCTTGGAGGGAGCTGTTAGCCAGCAAAGAAAATAAAGGAGAAAGGACATCAATCTATTTGTAAACCAGGTTCAACCTGCTTTTCCTGCTGTAGGTGTTGCCTGAATTACTCTCTTTCCGCCCAGCCACACATGTGGAAACGAAAAGTACCACAGGTGAGATTTCCACACCTCGGGTACATAGAATGAACGAGGACGGAACCTGTGGGATGAAGCAAATACCATTTAGCCTGTCAAAATTTCCTCACGAGACTGCCAGCTTTAGCAGCCCCACAATTCTCTCCTTGGGTAAGGATAAGTAGAAAGTAAATGGAAATGTAGTTTTAAGGGGTTCTAGTCAAACGAGCTGGGATCTCTTTGGTTATTACGTATTTCTGGAAGGGCCAGTGACACTGGAAAAATGCAGGCACACGTCACAGTTTTGAGCTCTTTTGAGCCATACCAAAAGTTACACCATAAAGGATGAGAACAAAATAACCCCAGGTGCTTTCCTTGGCACAGTACTACCTGGCAACTAGTAGAATCTGCATTTGTGCATTAACTTTGAAATGCAATTTTCATCCTTATGAAATGTAAACGCTGCATGTCCCACCTTCTCTTCCATCCCTATCTCACACTATTATAAAACTGAGGGTAAGTTACGGAAAAAATACCTTATAATGTGCAAAGTGCTTTCCACACTTAGGTGCTAAAATAGTGTCCAAATGTACCCTGAATCCCTTGTGTCCAGTCTCAATTGACTTTTGGCCATAAACCATTATTGCACTTCGGTAATAAATTTTCAAATGCCATGAATTGATGGTGGATTCTACAATGAAAATAACCATCCATAGCCATCCACTCTAAAACAAATGGTGACACCAATTTTTGCTAATTCTTTGAATTTCTTTGTAAGGAAAAACACAGGGAATGCCCAAATAATACATTTGGGTGATTTATTAATCCAGGTGCCTACTTTCAAAGGAGCAAAGTTAGCCAAAAAAAAAAAAAAAAAAAAAAAAAAAAGAAAGAAAAGAAAAAGAAAGGAAAAGAGACTTTTTTGTGCTTGTGGTAGTATATACTGATGTAAAAAAATTGCAAAATAATTTAAGCTAAATGTAATGCATGTGTTTCTGAGATATGTGGACAGCATCTAGATAAGTCATTGCATAACATATGTCTCACACAGACTCAGGGTTCTTTTACTGATCACTTGAAATAGTCAAGACGTTGCAGTAATCACTTAACTGATAATTTGAAAATTTTCATATATTTTTAAAATGTACTTTTATATGAGTCTACAGCATTACTAAAGTAAATCTAAAATAGTATTTATTATATATATACACGCACACAATATGTTTTATATTTATATATATATTTTATATTTGATTGTTTTAATATCCAAAAGGAAATCTTTATATAAAAATTCCTATGATTCAGAAAGAGTTCAAAATCTAGGCCTAATTTCATTGTTATTTAACTATTTTATTCTACTATTTCTATCTATGGAGTCTTTGGGTTTTTTTCTGGTTTCACTTTCTTCATTGATATACTATGCCATTACTGAATATCTGCAAGCAAAAAAAATTTACCCAAAACATATCAGGGCATTTTCATCCCAAAATAAAATAGTCAGCAACAAAGAAATTGTGTGCCACCATTCTCTAGAGGTGAATTCTTTAGAGGCTTTGCACTGCCAATCCCACGGAATCACAGTCACAGATAATTTACCAAGTTCTCGTCAAATCTGGGTACGAAACACCACACCTAGCTGCCTTTTTACAAACAGCATACTTAAGTGAAAACAAAACACCTCTATCACTTCTGCTTTTGAATCCTTACCACCAATGATTTAGCAACATTAATCAATGTAATAAATAATAAAATGACCTAGGAATCAAACAAAACACTACAATTATATGTCAACTTTTGTTTTTGGAAGGAATCATAGATTATTGGGGTTTTTTTTAAGGTTTTGTTTTTGTTTTTCATTTGACAGAGAGAGAGCATAAGCAGGTTGAGAGGCAGGCAGAGGAAGAGGGAGAAGCAGGCTCCCTGAGGAGCAGGGAGCCTGATGCGGGGCTTGATACCAGATCATGACCTGAGCCCAAGGAAGTCGCTTAACAGATGGAGCCACCCAGGTGCCCCTAGACTATTGTTTTAGTTTCCAGCAATCACATAACTTTTCTAACTACTAAGACATGCTTCATACGTTCTCTACAATCAACGAAATTCCAATGGAATCCATTAAATTACTTGCATGTACAGCCTAAGACTTCCTAAATTTGTCTTAATGCATACTTATCTTAAGGTAAAAAATACTTTATTCAGAGTCTATCTTATCTAAATATTTATCTCTATGGCCTCAATAGATGGTATGATTTCCAGTTAATAATAACAAGACAGATTATTCTTCCTGACCTATATGGCATTTTAATGGGGGTGCCCAAGTGGCTCAGTCAGTTGAGTGTAAGACTCTTGGTTTCAGCTCAGGTCATGATCTCAGGGTTGTGGGATCAAGCCCCGTATCCAGCTCCACACGCAGTATGGAGTGTGTCCCTAACCCCTCCTCCCTCTCCCCCCACCCCACCTCTCTCTCTCAAATAAGTAAATAAATAAAATCTTAAAAATTTGATAACTGAATGGTATATGTGACATTATTCTGAATTCCGCAGTTAAAATGCAGGTACCTTTCAAAAATCGGAGAGCTGATATAAGTGACGGCAGAGTTAATTGCTTCTATACAGACCAAATTAATTCTGTTTGAAACTGTGAATCAGAAAACTTTGAAATAAAACAAAATTAAAGGAAAAAAGCTGAAATCCTCAGAATGTATAGTTCTCTAAATTCATGCTTGCTTGGGGACAATCTGAAACCTACCAATAATTGGCCCAAACTAACTGGTGACAGAGAAACTGGATGGAAGAAGATGGCAGTGAGTAGGCAGAGTGAAAGTTTTCCTCAAACCCCTTTTTTCTCTTTAGACAAGAAATGGCACCCGACAGCTTTGAATATCTTGGGTCCTATTTTCATGGTCAGAAACTAACATGCAAAACAACCGTTAGTTCTCAGATAAACAAAAATCTCTCCTTCAACTTAACCCCAAGCTGTTAAGCTGCTTCAAACTAGAAACTGATTTACATCATTTTAAAATTATGGGTTTATATTTTATAATGTTATACATTATTTAAGCCATGGTTTAAAAAAAAAGAGGCATCATTTCTTGTTTTAAATATAAATTGTTATGCAGCAACTTTCCTATTATATTCTGATGCGAAAATCAGCAATAATTATTTGCAACTCTATAATCTCACCAAATGGTGGCACATGTACCATGTTTTCTTTAGATTGAGACTGTGAAATTCATTCCCAATATGACCGGCTTTAGCTGTTTGAAATGTGTGTTCTATTTCCTTGCATGTAATAAAGTCAAAGATTAAAGAAGTACTGGTCCGAAGATCAGAGATATTTGAACTTTCCTGAAGTTTTTAACATCAAATTTTTTGTTTTATTTTAATCAGTGACTAGTTATCTTTCCTTGAATTTTATAACAAATTTTGATTTTTAAACAGGAGTATCTGTTCACTATCGGCAAGAATACAATGACATTCTTTTTTGCAGAGTAATGAACTTGGAAAATTAGTATTTTCCTTATTGAAATAATGCCATGTATTTCTTAATTTACTCAGTGTCTATTTATTCATCAAATATTTATTGAGTACTTAGACTGTGTCCAGTAGCATGGTAGAATTTTGGGGATAACACTGTAATGAAGACAGATATAATCACTGCTGCAGGAACTTAGGAAAAGACCGACTGGATGCCAAGGCTGATGAGTGAAACCAGAACCGGGTGAGGGTGCATCCTAGTTGAGTTTTCCTTCAAAAGCTGGCTCATACCTGTGACCCGGACTACGGCACCTGATGTGTCTTTTGCGAAGTTTTCAGAGTCATTCTGGTAATGTGATCATTCTTACACATGAGGTTTTTTCCATTTCTCCCAGTTTATTTTTGCTCTTTCATTTTGGCTATGTTAGAGATGAAATGACATAGCTTAGCAGCTTCTCATAGTCACTGCCTTAGTACTTTGTATCGGTGTATTATTTTCCCATGTTCAGACCCCACTCTATGTGTTTTTTCCATATGATGAGATTTACCCTGGAATAGAGATTGTCAACCCTATTTAACTGAGGAGAAAACTGAGACGGAAAGTGTATTATTTGGCGGAGGTCAAAGACCTCCATAAAACCTGGTATCATCACTGTAAGTTTTTCTTCCTTTGCCACATAAATTATGCATTAAATCGGAGGCCATAAAATTTAAAAATCTAAGCAAAATGTACTTTTAGATAAGTAAATGTTTGCCAAAGGTCTCATATGTTCAAAAATGGTGGTTACAAACAAACTGCAAGGCTTAACTTTACATAATCCAGTCATGTATTAGAAATATCATTAATAGAGAGTACCAGCAGGACCATTTTTTGTCTTGAGAATCCAGCTTGCTTCCCCCCCCTTCAACCCCATCTGTCACTACTCCTCAAAAGTTCTCTGCTTTGTATCAACAGGGGCAGGGAAAGAATATGTCCCAGCTCTCTAGCTCAGAATATAATATGCTGGAAGTTTCCTTTCTTTCCTGACCTTTATAGCCAAGAGAACCAAACTGGAGGCTAATGGATGAGGGAAACTTTGACTCCTACTCTGCCTACCTCATCCCTCATTCTTCTGATTTCCTTCATCTGACTTGTTAATTTTGGATAAACTAGCATCAGATCCATTGTATTAATTTTGGGTAAACTAGCATCAGATTCAATGTCCAAGGTAGTGGCTAAAATTTTCATAAACCATTTTCAACATGTAAATAATGAAGCATGAGGTAATGTCAGGTTTCAGAACCTCAAATTTGGCTCTGGTCAAGTTATCCAAACTCTTTAGTATTCTCCTTTGTGAAATGGTACTGCAAACAACTACCTCATAAATTGTTACCATGATTAGAACAGTAATTTTGTGTAAAGCAACTACTGAGGTATAGGGCATACAGTCGGCACACAATAAAAGGCAGCTAAACAGTTCCATAAAGTTGCCACTCGTTCCTTCCATCCCTTGCCTGAAACAGTGAGCACCTGACTCCTTGCATCACTCAAGGGATTCTTCGAAGCTCAAAGTCCCATTGGAATAAACCAATGTGAGTGGTACCTGTGGTTATGCAGGTGCAAAGTAATTAGACTCCTCAGGAGTACGAGTACGGTATAAGGGCTTTTTTGATTTATTTTGTTTTGTTCTGCTTTGCCTCAGGCCAAGCCATGAGCTTAGCTGTGTAGGGAGATGAGGATGTGTCTCTATACACCCTTTACTCTGTGCAACCTTGACCTTTGTGGTAAATAAGGGGATGGTGTTCAATTTGCCTGGGTGTCCAGCACTCTTCAGGGAGGGAAGTTGTCATAAACCAAATCCCTTCTCTTTACATTCGTTATATGTTTAAGCCTTATTATATCCGCCTGAGAGGTCCTGACAGAAGTCAAATGTTAGTAAAAGTCATGCAGAGTTTAGAATACCCTCAAAAAGGAAGGACTGCAGACCAGTGACTGAGGATCAGCCTGCAGAGAGAAAGGAGTTCCAAAGGGAACTTGTGGGGACATCAGGTATGCCCTCCAGAAGTACCTTCATCACTCTGGGATACCAAGGGAAACAGACTTGAGTGTGTTTCTGAGAAAGCTCTGTCAGTGTGTGTGTGTGTGTGTGTGTGTGTGTGTGTGTGTGTGTGTGTGTTTTGGGGGGGAGGGATATGATAGTGGTGCCCTAGGCCCACTGTGATGTTAGGAACCCCCTGGAGAGCAGTGGAGGGGTGCTGGTGGCAGATTCACCCATAGAACTCCTGTTTCTTTTCTTTCAAATGACAGAAAACAGAACTGACTCTTTGACTTGATTGTGTACTTGGGGGATTTGGGTGGGAGTGGAAAGCTTAGAAGAGGAAGGCCAGTTTGGATCAGTAATGGCTAAGTATGATTGTTAGTTAACTAAGATGAGAAAAGAAACATTACCTAACATTACCTGTTGGCTAGCATTTTAAATACGGGTTTTCCATCTGTTAAGGCTCTAACTTATTTATCTCCATTTGTACAACAAAATATAGCTTATACTAGTTATTGATAGGAAAGCATCCAAAATATTTTTTAAAAACCTTCAACATTTACAATATATTAAGAATTCTCACTACTTAGGTTACAGATTAGCCTAGAGAAAGTCTTCATTAGGACACATTGAGCACATTCTAAGATTATATATATGTATGTGTGTATCTATTATAAGTATATATTTATAGAATATGCAATATATCAGAGAGGGAGACAAACCAAGAGAGACTATGGACCCTGGGAAACAAACTGAGGGTTTCAGAGAGGAGGGGGCTGGGGGGATGGGTTAAGCCGGTGATGGGTACTAAGGAGGGCACATGGAGTGATGAGCACTGGATGTTATACGCAACTAGTGAATCACTGAACATTATACCAAAAACTAATGATGTCCTATACAGTGGCTAACTGAACATAACAAAAAATAAATAAATAAATAAAATGAATCTCTTCTAGACAGCAAAAAAAAAAAAAGCAATATATAATATATAAATATATAACAAATATAAGTATATTATATATTATATATATTTCACAGAATACTGTGGAAAATTCAGATTTATAAATTTTGGACTTTTTTTTTTTTTCTAAACACAGATTAACTTGGAATTTCAGTGGTCTTGTCATTCATTTTCCATACCTGATTATATGGAGTGTTGAAAATATACTAGTGTGTGATATTGTCCACTGTCCATCATAAATAAGAGTCTAATCATACTTTATCCTAAAAGGTCTACTCTGTCATCATTCTTAATTATCTAAAATATATTTGAGGGGTTGAGGGATGGGGTAACTGGGGGATGGGCAGTAAGAAGGGCATGTGATGTCATGAGCAATGGGTATTATATAAGACTGATGAATCACTGACCTCTACCTCTGAAACCAATAATACGTTATATGATAATTGAATTTAAATAAAAATAAATTAATTAAATATATATCTATCAGCATAGAGAAAGATTGTTAATATTTTTACCTAAGTGTATTTCTAGGTCTAAAATCTTGCCCTCATGTCCAGGAACTTACAGAAGCCACTGGGCAATTTAAGTTATTTTTCTCACATTAAATCAGTGCCTTGGGGAGGGAACAATGAAACACAATACCCACCAGAGGGACCGAAGCTGAAATCTGTGTGGTGTTCAGAGATCTCGACGCTGGCTCCTTCCAGTGCCTTCTACCTGTCTTCACAGATTTCTCAGTGCCTGCCTCCTTTCAGGCCTGAACACCCTCCCTAAAGACACCTGTTCTTTGCTTTTGGTCCTGCGGTTATGAGTAAATGATTCTAACAGTAATCATTCTGCATATACCCTGATATTGGCAAACAGGCTTATTGGGATCGGAAGTTCTTTCCATATCTTGAGTGAATTTCGAGCTGCCGGGTGTGTTGCCTATTTTCCATAGCTACTGACAGCCTTGGTTTACAAGCTCCAAAAGCCCTTTAACAATGAATCAGTAGGATGGCAGGAGGAGCATGAGACCCCTCACAGACGAAGTGCCCTTGAATGCAGACTTTTTGCTGGATGAAATGCTGGGGGTGTGTGGGAGGGGCCAGGGGCTTAGCTGTGTAGGAAGGTGAGATTGTTTCTCTAGTTGTACACCCAGCAGGACAAGTGAATGAGTTCCCATGAGGTTTTTGTCTGCTATGCTGTAACAGAATGCTACAGACTGGGAGCCTTATAATTGACAGAAATTTCTAGGTTCTGGAGGCTAGAAGTCCAAGATAGAGCATGGTCAGATTCCCAGCATGGTCAGGTTCTGGTGAGAGCCCTCTTCTGGGTTGCAGATGATCGTTTTCCCATTCTATTATCATGTGGCAGAGAGAAGGTGAGAGAGGGCCTTGAGCTTATGACCTAATCACTTCCCAAAGGCTCCACCCCCTGATGCTATCACGCTGGTATTAGCATTGCAACATATGAATCTTGGAGGGACACAAACATTCAGGGCACTGCCATCTCCTAGACAAGATCTATCCCTGCAAGTGAGGGAGTCTGCAAGCCTAAAACCAAAAAATGCTGGGTCCGGACAGATACTCACCCTGTCTCATTTTACTACCACAATATCAACCTGCTGTCTTCTAAGTGTCCGCAGCATTGGCATAGTCAAGGTCTCACACCCACTAGCTCATTCCTTCCTTCAGTTCTGTCACAGTGCTTCTTCCAAGATAAAAGTTGGTTTATAATTTCATTATATTAACACACCTTAGATCTTGGAATATTTCATTCTGTACTTGATTTAAACTATCTTTACAGAAATCTTATATGTTTAATTTATTTCTTTATATCATTACTAATTTAAAGCTAGAATTACTGTTTTAGGGTTTTTTTTGTTGTTCTTTTTTTTTTTTTCACTCATCAGTGGGTAATTTTTCTGCAATTAAAAGACTGTCTATTTTCTCACTCAGTGCTACAGCACTTTATAACCCAGGTATTAGGAAAATATCTAAGGTATTAAAATTCAGAGAATATACGGCATGGGCTAAAAATATAAAATAAAATCTTTTCTAATACAGCTTGAAAATGGCAAAGAAATATAGAGTTTGACGGTAGCCTTAGTTTTGTTCTTGATAAATTTCGGCGAGCTCCCTGGTAAGCCATAGAGAGCATTTTTCCTGAGATGCTCTGCTGTCTCTGTCTCTAAATCATTCTGTATGTCAAGATAAACTTATCTATATATCACAAAGCCTCTCTGAAATACAGCTTACTCAGGAAAAAAAATGCTATCTTAATACATTATGTTATAATTAATCACACACAGTTCAGAAAGATAAAGAGTCTTTTGCAAAACAAAGAAAATAAAGTGGGTAAGATCCAATAAAAAATGGGTACTCTCAGTGAGTTTAGAATCTGTTCTTCCGATGCTTCTTAATCTAGAAGGCTAGCGGATACTGTGGTAATCACTAAAGGAATTTTATTCTTCCTACTAGAGCTGCTTCTCCCCGGCAAAACAATTAGGTGATTAAAGAGGTTTACACAGTGCATCACTGTGGTCTAATGAGGATTTGTACTTGACGCTACTAGTAAATGAAATTCACAGGGGAAAATCTGACTCATACGGGCTTTTATATAAAGGCAAAACAATCCATCAGTTGGGTGCGGGAGGGGTGGAAGAGAGAACTAGTAGTACCAGATGTTGAAAAGCCAAATTACCATCCAGCTGATTTGTTTTCCAATGGCTACTTAACACATGCACACCCTATTGTCTAAAGAAAATGGATTTTAATCTCCTTTGCAAGAGTCTTAATCTCCTGGGGAATAGCTTGGCTCCAAGAGCAGAAACAACCACTGCAGTAGTCTGATAAGCCCATATACTCATCATAACTAAGATTTGATTAATACTTTGTAGTCTTAACATTGTGTGGGCATTCGCTCACTGGATCTTTCCCAGAGCTAATGGTCCCTTCCCTATCATTCATATCACCTTCTGCTTTACCAGAATGCAAAGGAAACATACTAGCTAAGTGTGAATGTATCCACCTTTCCAGGCTGGCACCTTTGCTTTAACTCTTGTCCTAAATATTTAATCATACTCCTATATTATATCACTTGTATATATAATAGCCATTTCCACTTTTTCTTTTATACCTGAAGTCCTCAAGGGAAGGGCTTTCAGATACTAGATGCTAACCATTAGTACAGGTGTTTCTGCATGCTAGGCACTACCTGCTTGTTGAAAAAATGAACGACCCGACGACATTTAATATAAAGAGCAAAAAAGTGGACTTGTCAGTTATGAAACACAAGTTTGCACTCAGTTGTCATCATCGACAACTGAGTGCAACTGAAATATGTCCCTTAATTCTTTTTATCTTGCTTTATTTCTAAAAGCTTCAATTGCTAGAAGGTTGACATTCAGCACATACTTCTCAGAACACATTTTCTAGATAGTTTTCTATCTAAGCTGCAAACTCCCCCATTTGACTTTAATTTCCCAGCACATAGCTTACTACCCAGCAGGCCACATGGGCTTCTGGTTAAGTTCAATTTGTAACCTAATGATGCGATACCAGGCATAGTGGGTAATATATTGGTCAATACGTTGGAAAGTAATTCCGAGTGCATGAACTAGTCATAAGTTAAAAAAAAAAAAAAAACATAACTACTATTAACCGTTCAACAAGTTAACTAAACTAACTTATGTGATACTGATTCCATTTTAGGTGCAGTAGAGTCAGGCACGAGAAGTCCAGTCACGTTACAAAAGCTGCCCTTACAAGTGACAGGATCTTCAGGGATAGTACTCTAACTAGGGAAACTTCTTAGAGTAGAAGCCCGGCTCATGGGGTCCTGCATTGTCAGGCTCCTCCCGCAGTGCCTCAGATCTCTGGACTGATCCTGGAACACGTGGGTCGAGCCAGGAGCAGAGAGCCATTCAAATGAGTCTGCTGGTGTGTGGAAGATCAGTGAGTGTGCCTTTGAGTTTTATTCTGCCCACCTGCCTCGTGTGGAAGGAGATCAGAGGCACCGCAGGATCAGTGAATAGCATTCTCCGTTGTGGGAAAGTCAGAGTCTCCAGGAGGGTGGGTACTGGTAGAGCCAGTTAAAGATAGGCACTTGGGAAGTGACGAAGGACAAAGGTGGGGTGCTGAATCTGCTCTGTGGTTTAAAGAGGAATTTGGTAAGATAAATTAGGTTGGAAAGTTAATAGATTGGCCGAGTATTACTGAGGAAGTATTGAGGGAAGTATTGGGTAGAGGGTATCTGGCCCAATGATGACAGCTTGGATTCAAATCCCAGCTCTGTGACTTGTGAGCTATGTGGCCAAGGCAAGTTACCCCCTTCATGCTACAGTTTCTTCAACTACGGCATGGAGCTAATACCACCTGCTACATCATAGATCCCTTGTACAAAGTAAGTCAAAATTTATCAATTACATGGAACAATGTCTGGCATGCTGTAGCAATTTGCATGAAGGGTAGCAAACATTTCCAGGTTCTTAACACATTAAGGAGACAGTCAAGAGTATTCCTAGGGGTTTGACTGACTTGATTTTTGCACCTCCATAAAGTGATGTGACAATCTTCTACCACTAGACATTTGCCCGACTATAAGGAAGAACGTTCACTTGAGAGGGCTGGAAGGAAAAGCTGGGCATTAAGTCAAAACAGATTCTATTAAATAAAGTCGGAATCAAAGGCAAAACACTAAGTACTTTCTCTTAAAGACACTTGGGAATTATTATCAAAGTACGTCAAATGAATATAAAGGTAGAAAGAACAACACTGAGCCTCTAGGCTCCGTCGCCCGGCATCAATAATCATCCCTCATGGCCACTCTTGCTTTCTTTCATAAATATCCCCTTCTCCTTTCTACTAGATTACATTCAGTATCTGTTCTTAAATGAAATATTCTTTACTAACATATTACCATTAAAACATCTAAAATTAATAACTATTATCATCAAGTATCTGGAGACCTTTTTAAAAAAAAAAACAAAACTATTTTTTAAGTGGGAGAACGGAGGTGACCTCTGATCCTGTGCTTGCTTACTATTTACAATTTGGGTATTGACTTATTTGGCTCCTGCTGTTTTCTAACATGTGGAGGATATTGGTATATACCCATATAAAACATGTTCTCAAGTTAACTAATTATCAGCTTGGAAGGAACAGAGGGTGCAGATCTAAAAATACAGAAAACATTGCAGTCCAATAGGGGACAGAGAAAGCAAGTGTAAGGGGAAGGAAGAAGCACGGGACTGTGGCAAGGCTGGGCAGCGTGCAGAGGTGAGAGTAGCAGGCTGGGGCAGGAAAGTCACAGCTGGATGATCTCCACAAATGAAATAGGTCTGGCCTTGGAAGAAATGGCCAGTATTTGGCTGGGGAAAAATTAGTAAGAGTTTTCTAAACAAGAGGCAGATAATTTTATTGTTGCTTTTTTTTTTAAGAAAATGACCAAAAGAAGATAGGATACCATTAATTTAGAATTACTCGATTTTTTTTTCATTAAAGGAGTTATTGGGGTATAAAATGACATTGCATTATATACAGGATGAAGAAAGACAGGTTATTACTATAATTCCACATGTGTAGGTATTTGTAAACATTTGCATATATATTTACAAATGTTTGCAAATGTTTATATATGGTACAAAGCATATATTTATATATAAACATTTAGTTTTATTTATGCTTATAAATTTGCACATACTATATTTAAATTTGTTACGTATCTATAAAAGATGCACAAACATTTATAAATAGACACACATATGTGGAATTAAACAGACGTAATTTAGAATCCCAACTTCCTTAATTGCTGTACGGTCTTGAGCAAGTGATTTCTAATTTTGCCTGTTTCTTCAATTAAAAAATGGGGATACTAGCAGATTATCTGCAAGATTGCTGTTGGACTCAATGAGATAACAAAAATCTAAGTGCTTAATTCAGTGCCCAGTCCAGATAGAATAAAAAACATTTGTCAGAAAGCAGCAACATCATTAGAAGTTGAGATGTAGTTGTGGTTGTACTATTAATATTTCTCTACCTTCCAGACAGCTTCTCTCTGCCTGGTGCCACCTCAGAAGAGAGAAATGGAAGAGGGCAAGGAAAGGGATAGCACAAACAATGACCAGATATTCTAAGAAGGCGGGGGGAATCTGGGGCAACAACAGAAGGAGTACAGGGGCAGGACAATTATGTGGGCAATGATCTTTGGTTGGTGCTTTAACCCCATGCCTTTCGAGAACAGAAACAAACTCAAATAAAACTACATAAAGATTTTCTTCTTTTAACAGAATTCCCCATAAAGTAGATTTGGAGCAAAGTGCAGACAAAAAGGAACCACAGAAAGAAACTTTGTTGAAATCACCCTTAGCTAAATGTAGCCTCCAAAGATTGATCTGAAAGGAAATATCACCAAGAGATGGAAATCAACAATTAGTTGGGCATGCTTTTTTTAATGTAGGCACACAGTACTTTACTTCGAATAATTGGATTAAGTACAATACTGTACTCCTTGAAACTAAAGTCTATAAAGCATATAATGCTTACTAAGTGATTTTGCTAAATCTTATAAAAGGTGACAGGTGGAGGTATTTATGACAGCAGGATCACCTAATACAGCCATTTTCTCTGCTTATAATGGTGTTCTTATTTAGAAAAGGGATTAATTTTAAAAGATGAGGAAAATGGCCCATGTAAAATGATGCATTTTGCAGAGGTTCCATTTATAACTTGTTAAACTTTGAAAGAGACCCATTTAAAGACCAGAAAATATCATGAACATGCCTTAATAGTTCATTAAAGCTCTGGGACTGGTCTAGAGATCCACTTGTATTTCAGTCCTCAAGATATCAAGTAGTGGAAGGGAAAAAAATGCAATAACCTTGAAAAACCTCAAATAAATCGAGTCTATAAACTTTGATGCCTCTTTCATGGAGATTGCAATGCTTTTTCTTCTTTCTTTCTTTTTAATAGATGGCCTGAGTTCGAAACAAAACGGAAAGTGGCTGTTCTATCATGTTCCTGAAGGGAGGAAGATTGAATCCTTCGGTGAAAAACGTTCAGTGTAATGCACAGAGACTAATATTAATTACTAATTTTATGCAAAATGACATGCCAAATTAATTACTGATGAGCTATTTTAGTGTAAATATGCCAGGATTCAGATTGTTTTGGGCAAAGTGTCTTGGTAATAAATATTTAACACACTGTGGGATATTCTGGTTGCCCTGGTCAGCCATTCATTTCCTTTGATCCCAGGAAACTAATTTTTGTTGCAGTCAGCTGTAACTGATTGCAGACAGTTTTTTTTTTTTTTAAACCAGGCACCTAATATGCATTTTCCTATTTGCTTTCCATCTGATTGTACCTCTATCACAGGAAGCAGTAAGACATAGTACCTATGTTTGTTACCAGCTGCTTACTATCTGCTAATCATTTAATGCTTTAGATTTTAATCTAATCTGCCTGAGGTTGTTCACTGTTTAAGATAAGGCATTTCTATAGTGAAAAATCACTTTGAATTTAGTCTAAAACGCAGTGTGACTATATTAAAATTTCCCCCATTAACAACTAAATCGTTCCATTCAAGCACAGTATTTTATAAACCAATAACACGACTGTTTTCTTGAAGTCTTATCCTAAAAGGCTTATTTTCCTGCTCCCAAACCTGGGATTTCAGAATAATGTAAATAGGTATGAATTTCAGTATGGAATCACAGTGTGGTAGCATATTATTCAAAATATAATGGGTACATAACATTCTTATTTCATTATATCAATTGTGGGTGGAATTTTTAAAATAGCAGGACCCCTAAGATACAGTAGCTTTTAACACTAAAGAGAACACTAAAAAAATCACTTGATTTTTTTTTTTTTACAAAATACCATGGATTACAAAATGAAATCACATGATCTATGTCCAAGCACAACTTCAAACTGATTTCAGTAATATCTTAAAAATGCATGCAAGATGTTTAATTCTTACGCTGAATTAAAATGAGTAACTTTCAAAGATAGTTTTTACAGAACCTTTTAGCACTACATTATCCACTAGCCATCTAGGGCTATTTTAAATTTAAATTAATGAGAAAGGCAATTCTTCAATTGTCCTGGTCACATTAAGTAGTCAATAGCCACGAGTGCTAGCAGTTACTGGGTTGCACTGTTCAGACTTAGAGACATCTTTATCATCATACAAAGTTCTACCTGATGGCACCGTCCTAGAACATTACTTTGTTTTTGTAACATTTGAATTATAATATACACTAATCCGACATTTATAACACTCAAAAAAAAAGTTACCACTTACTGAGGACCTGTATGACACGTACTACAGGTGTGTATGTATGTGTGTATATATATATATATGTGTATATATATATATATATGTGTGTATATATGTGTATACACATATATACACATATATACACATGCATACACAAAGGATTATAATTAGATTACATTTTATCATACAACTTTGTTTTCATAAACTTTCTATTTATACCTAGTTTTTTTGTACTTGAAAATTGTTGCATTAAATGTTCCTTTTCTTTTATATGTCTCCACGTCTTTCTCTCTCTACTTAACATATAAAGAATAAATACACTAGGTTTTCAAAGCAAAATTATAAATGACACTAATTATCATAGACACTTTATTTCTCACTGTGCTATATTTAATCCCTTATAATATTTAAACAGAGAAAGTATATTCACTTTATAAGAACCATTTTGATAAAATATTTCATATTTTTAATATGCTTCTTTTAACAATTTATTTTTTTGTGTAACAAAGCTAAAATCACTTAACTTACAATCTAGGGCCGATGTATTTATGCAAACTGGCACTGTACAAGTTTATAGTCCCCGTGAATGGCACCTTCCAAAGGTGTGCAGTGCAAACCTGGGCACAACTGCTCACTTCTGTGCTCAGCCCCTGAAAATATGTCCTCTTTTCCTTTAATTTCATTTATTTAGCATTTCTGAGTGATATGGGACTCTGTGTACTAAGTATCAAGAACAAAATGTGCTCATTAATGAGATAACGCTGGCCTTTAGTTCTGAAGCTGAAAGTCTGTGGCAGGTACATTTCCATGCCTGGGATCCCACTGCACTGAAGTGAATATTCTGGAGTACCTCAGAGCAACCTCATTTATGTATTCATTAATGTATTCATTTAAAAAGTATCTGGGTGATATTATATACTAGGTCTTGGTCTAGGAGTAGAAAGAATAAAATAGTCCTTGCCTGAAGGTTCTTAGAGAATAGGAGAACAGAGATATAGAAAGAAACAATTAAAAGACATTACGACAGCTGGAACCAAGTGGACATGTGCAGGCTCTTAAGGAAGTGCACCACAGGATTGCTAAAGCCATTACGATGGATAATAACCTAGGTGTCAATAAAAGTTTCTTTGGGAAATATTTATCTTAGAGAAATACCAAAAACTAAGCAGGAATTAGCGTATAAAGTGGAACTAATTAAAAGCATTCTAGAAAGATGTCTAAGCTTAGACATAAAAGAGAAACATGGCACTGTTTTTCAAGGTGACTCTAGACTACAACAATTTATGTTAATTATTAATAATTATGCCTCGTTTATTTGACAGAAAGTCCTCTCAATACCCATTCTCTTCCTCTTTTCTTTAAAAATGGAATCTTAGACAACCTAAAAGAAAAGGATAAATTCTCAGAAAATTACAACCTACCAAGACTGAATCATGACGAAACAGGAAGTCTGAATAGACTATTTACTAGTAAGGAGATTGAATCAATAATCAAAACCTCGCAACAAACATAAGCCCAGGAAACAGCTTCAGTGCTGAATTCTACCAAATATTCAAAGAATAATTAAGACCAATTCTTCCTGAACTCTTCCAAAAAGTAGAAGAGGAGGACAATCTTACAAAACTCATTTTATAAGGCCACCATACCTCTGACACAAAAACCAGACAAAGATGCTACAAGAAATGAAAATTATGGGCCAATATCCCTAATGAACACAGATGTGTAAGTCCTCACCAAAGTATCAGCAAACCAAACTCAACAATACATTGAAATGATCACACACCATGATCAAGCAGGATTTACTTCATGGATACAAGGATGGTTCAACATCTGCAAATCAGTATGATATACCACACTAGCAAAAGATAAAAATAATATGATCACCTCAATTTGATAAAATTAAACATCCATTTATGATAAAAACTTTCAACAAAGTGGATATAGAGGAAACACACCTCAACATATTAAATCACATATGACAAGCCCACAGCTAACATTATAATAGTAAAAAGCTGGAAGCTTTTCCTCTAAGATCAGGAACAAGAGGATGCCTACTTTCACCACTTCTCTTCAACATAGTATTGGAAGTCCTAGCCGGGAGAAACTAGATAAGAAATAAAAGGCATCCAAATTGGAAAAGAAAAAGTAAAACTGTCACTAATTGCAGATGAAATGACATTATGCATATATTTAAAAAAAAAACAACAACAACCCTTAAGGCTCCCTTAAAAGATTCTGTTAGAACTAATAAATTCAGTAAAGGTGCAGAACACAAAATCAATACACAAAACTCTGTTGTATTTCTATATACAAATAATCAACTAAAAGAAAAACAAACAAAACCCCAATTTGCAATTGCATCAAAAATAAAATACCAAAAGTAAATTTAATCAAGGAGGTGGAAACCTGGGGCACCTGCATGGCTCAGATTGTTGAGCATCTGCCTTTGGCTCAGGTCATGATCCTAGGGTCCTGGGATCAGGCCCCACATCGGGGTCCCTGCTCAGTGGGGAGCCTGCTTCTCCTTCTCCCTCTACTGCTCCCTCTGCTTGTGCTCTCTCGTTCTCTCTGTTAAATAAATAAAATCTTTCAAAAAAAAGGAGGTGAAAACCTGTATATTGAAAACTACATGATATTAATTAATCAAGGATGACACAAATAAATGGAAAGTTAGACCATGATCATGGATTGGAAAAATCAATATTGTTAAGAGTTCCATACTATGTAAAGTAATCTGCAGATTCAGTGGAATCCCTATCAAAATTCCAATGGTATTTTTCAAAGAAATACAAAAAAAAAAAAAAAATCCTAAAATTTGTATGGAACGAACTACAAAAATTAAAAAAAAAAAACAAAAAAACCCAGAAGTTAAAGCCATTTTGAGAAAGAACGAAGCAGGTGGCATCATGCTCCCTGACTTCAAACAATATTACGAAGCTATAGTAATTAAGACAGGGTGATACCAGCATAAAAACAGATACACAGATCCACGGAACACAATGGACAGCCCAGAAATAAACCGGCACTCTACGGTCAATTAATTTATGACAAAGGAATCAAGAGTATACAATGGGGAAAGACCACTTCTTCAGTAAATGCTGCTGGAAAAACTGAAGAGCTACATGTGAAAGAATGAAACTCTTACATCATACACAAAAACTAACTCAAACTAGACTGAAGACTTGAATGTAAGACCTGAAACCACAAAACTCCTGGAAGAAAATACAGATGGTAAGCTCCCTCACAATGGCCTTGGTGATGATTTTTTTTTTTTTTAATCTGACACTAAAAGCAAAAGCAACAAAAGCAAAAATAAGCAAGTAGGACAACATCACACTAAAATTCTTCTGCATCGCAAAGGAAACTAACAACAAAATGAGAAGGTAAACCTACTGAATTGAAGATATATTTGTACATCATATATCTGATAAGGGGCTAAAATCCAAAATATATAAAGAACTCATACAACTCAACAGCAAAAACCAACATACAATCTTTTATTTATTTATTTTTAAAAATTTTATTTATTTATTTGACAGAGAGAGAGAGAGAGACAGCCAGCGAGAGAGGAAACACAAGCAGGGGGAGTGGGAGAGGAAGAAGCAGGCTCCCAGGAGAGCAGGGAGCCCGATGCGGGGCTCGATCCCAGGACTCTGGGAGCACGCCCTGAGCCGGAGGCAGACGCTTAACGACTGAGCCACCCAGGCGCCCCCCAACATACAATCTGATTTAAAACTGGGCAGAATATTTTTTTCCAATGAAGACATACAGATAGCCAATAGGTAAATGAAAAAATAACGTTCAACATTATTAATCTTCAGGGAAATGCAAAGTATAATCACCTCTCACCTGTTAAGATCGCTAGTAACAAAAAGGCAAGAAGTAAGAAGCGTCGACACGGATGTGGAAAACTGGGAATCCTTGTGCACTGTTGGTGTGAATGTAAATTAGCGCAGCCACTATTGAAATATGGAAGTTCCTCAAAAAATTAATAGAACTAGATGATGCTGCAACTCCACTTTCGGGTATTTATCCAAAGAAGGCAGAAAGACTAACCTGAAAAGGTTATGTGCACCCCCATTATCATTGAAGCATTACTTATGATAGCTAAGACAGGGAAACAACCTAAGTGCTCATCGATGGATGAATGGATAAGTTGTCAGATATATATACACACATACATACACACACACACACAATGGAATATTCTTCAGCCATAAAATAGAATAAAATCTTGTCATTTGCAACAACACAGATGGACCTCAAGGGCATTATGTTAAGTGAAATAAGTCAGAGGAAAACAAATACCGTATTATATCTCATATGTGTAGAATTAAAAAAAACATAAATAATAAAAATAATAATAAAAAGCTCTTAGATACTGAAGAGACTGTTGATTGCCAAAGGTGGGAGAGGGTAGTGGAAGTAATGGATGAAGAGGGTCTAAAGGTAAAAAGAAAAAGGTACAGTTGATATAAAACAGATGTGGAAATCCTGAATCATATTCAAAATATTGACTCTATTAAAATATATGGAAGGTGACATAATTACTTTTTTCTTTTCTTTTCCATATTTTTGCTTTTGGCTCAGTTTTGCTCTTCACTTTACTTCCAAAAACTTAGAATGCCTTTGTACTGTACTTACCTTGCTCTGAGCCAAGAAAAGCTACTTTTAAACTTCTCTTAAAAATAAGATGGAATCTAAGATTTTTGGCTGGCCACATGGCTGGCCATTTTAAGAGTGTAAATTTGTAGCAGCAGTGAATAAGCCATTGAGATCTAACACACGGTGTGATAAACATAAATAATATTGAATATAATATTGATATAATGTGATATACGCTCCAGGGGCAACCATATGACAACATACAAAAATGTCAAAGTAACACACTGTACACTTTCAATTTATAAAATACAACATGTTAAGTTTATTAAATAAAAAATTTTTAAAAAATAAAGACTCTCTCTCCCAGTCTCCCTTGCAGCTAGGTATGGACATAGAACTAAGTCACGGTCAGTGGTATACAAGAAGTGATCTGTGGAATTCCTAGGCCATATCTTTAAAGAGAAAAAGCACAGCTTCTCTTTTCTCTCTTTAATGCCATCTGGAATGCAGAAGGATGGTCATAAGTGGTGAAGCTATCTTAGAATCATTAGATTAAAGCTGCACATTGAGGATGACTGAACCATAAGATGGAAGGAGTCTGGTTCCTCACCAATGCACACCACTAGGGCGGCACTGGTCTGCTAAACTCCGATTGTCGGGTCAAAGAAAAAATGAATTTCCACCTTGTTGAATCCATTATTGACATGTTTGCAACACCAACCATTCTTGATTCCTAACAGATGCAAATTCTTTTTTAAACATTTTATTTTTTAATTTTTTTTAGGTTTTATTTATTTGAGAGGGAGAGAAAGAGCGCAAGCCAGGAAGGAGGCAGAAGGAGGGAGAAGCAGACTCCCTGCTGAGCAGAGAGCCCGATGTAGGACTTGATCCCAGGACCCCGAGATCATGACCTGAGCCAAATGCAGGCGCTTAACCAACTGAGCCACCCAGGCACCCCTAAACATTTTAAACAATATTTCACATTTATCTTTATATTATTTCTGTTACTGAATTAGAAGTCTCCATATACCTTTGGACTGGAATCTCCACTGGCAGGCACATTACTTTGGGGATCTAAGTTGATCCTAAGTAAGTCTTGGGATGCTGATGTCTATATTAGCTGATATACCTTTTGAAAAATGTACATTGATTCTGGGGCATAAGGCAGTTAATTTTATAGAACTTTAAAAAAATAACTTGGTAGTGTAAATTATTTTAGTGACAATTCAGCCATATTTTTTACTATTTATTTTTAATCTTCTAAGCATGCAGGATCGTGAAATGTACTATAGAAACATTTTATAAAGGTACAATTTGATAAAATTTTATTCGTCTTTATACCTAAAATGTTTTACACGATATCCACTATTCTTGAAAAATGTATATATAGATACAGATATCAACAAATAAAACATGCTGCAGTACAACTAAAAACACTGACTTTGCAAAGTTAGCCACTTATAATGTATTCTTAATTAGGAATGCAATGCATTTTAATGACATAAATGCCACATTTATTATTTCAAATACAAGTGTAGCTGATCTATTGCATGCAAAACTATGCTGAACACTATAGAATATCAAGATAATTCAATCTAGAAGATGCACATATTACAGTACTTTAGTTGAAGCAGAAATTTCACTAGTCATGATGCAAAAGCCATGAAGTCGCTATCTGCTTTTAAAAGACCATCATTAAACATCCTCAAGCAATGAAAATGGAAGCATGGTTTAAAATTTTCAATTATTAGGTATTCTCTATAAATCAATAAAACAGTGTACTTCACTGAATGTTACTTTCAGTACCAACATGTGGTCTTATTTTATATTAAATTGTTAATAATGCATTGTATGTTTGTACTTTTTTAAAAAATATTTTATTTATTTATTTGAAAGAGAGAATGAGAGAGAGAGAGCAAGGGGAGGAGCAGAGGGAGAGGGAGAAGCGGACTCCCTGATGAGCAGTGAGCCAGATGCAGGGCTCAATCCCAGGTCCCTGAAATCATGACCTGAGCTGAAGGCAGACACTTAACCAACTGAGCCACCCAGGTGCCTCATGTTTGTACTTTCGATACATCTTGTGTAATTATACACTATTTATACACATGACATTATAAACATTATTTTCTTATAAACAATATTCTGATACACGACATTATAAACATTATTTTCTTTCAAACAATATTCTGATACTTCAACCAACTGATTTAATCTCAATTGTAGAGACAAAATTAGGTAAACCATTATGATAAAACATCACAACGCCAGAATAAGAGATATTTCCTTCTCTGCTGGCCACAGTTAAAGTTCATGAGACATCACTTTCTAGATTAAACTGAAATCCTGGATGAGAGTTTTGTCTAAATTTTGCATTAAAAATTTAAATGTTTATCTTTCTCAGTAATTCTATGATGAGAGAGAAGGAAAAAGAAGACAAAGCAGGCAAGGCTGGGAAGGTCCCAGAAATTCTAGTTTGGAGGCTAAAATGAAAGGTATTCTCTAATTGATCGCTAAACAATAAGCTAAACTTATTCCCAGAAAGGATTTTCCAGCCACTCAAATATACAAAACCTGATTGCTTCCTCCCCAGGAGTCACTCCTACTCACATCTCCCTCCCTACCAAAGATATTTACAGTATCTTCTTTAGTTACATTTTTATACTTGAGGAAGTATCATAGGTCCATTGTGCCTCTAGATGTAAATGCTGGACTTGGGAAAGACTTTCTATGTAGCTTAGCGGATTTTTTTAAAAAAATAAGAATGATATCTAAAGCAAATTCAACATTAAATGACAAGCCAGAATGATCAACTCCTGCCCATAAGCATTAGGTGCTATGACACGGAAGCTTTGCAGTCAATGCATGTGAACTAGAGAGGACAGTATAATTCCTAAGAGAGCATTCTGGGGGGAGCTGAGAGATGAATTTAAGAGAAGGCACCAGAAGTACAATAAAGCACAAATTCAAATATGACATAGCGGAGCTAGGAAGTGTTAGCAGGCAACCATGGCAGTCAGCCTACTGCTCTCTCAATTGGGGTAGAAATTTTCCAAATAGAGTCACAAATGGTTATAGGTCTTGAAATTTTGGCTGCAATACTGATGAGCATTGAGAAGGAGTAAAAAGAACTGTAAGGCATATTAGGTCAGCGTAACAGTATTTCCAGAAACAGCGCTTACAGATTGGGAGTCTAAAGGAAAAGATTACTTGATTCCATATATGAGTGTTCAGTTAGCATTTTACTTCTATGAACTACTGATAATCACTAACTCCATGAACTACCAAAATGATCAACGTGAATCATTTGATGCTACTTGAAAATATGATGCTTTAACAGCACTCTAATTAGAAATAAATTAAGCATCCATACTAGATTATATATATATATATATATATCATCCTCAAGTTACTACAGAAAAGCACCATTTGTTGAAACCCCCCATCTTGTTTCTTAAAAATAGATGAAAAATACTTATACAAGTAATCCTATAGTGAAGTAATGTAATGCCACATCATAAATTAGTGTGGCAGTCAAAAATATGAATTGTGCCATGGAAATGGAACATTCAGGCACATAGTTTAAACAGTTATAAGCCCCTGATTCAGATTTTGTAAACTAAATAAGAAATGTCAGTTTAGCACTCTTAAATTATTTCAGCTCAGCAAACATTTATTGGAACTCTAATATTTGCCAGGTACTACACTAGGCCATGGGGGTGTGAAAAGAAATTATACACTGTGTTAGCTGATTCTAAATATCGTTCTGGCTCATTCTAATAACTTAGCATATATTTTATTTCAATGTAAATACAGTCCTCCCACAAATATATTGAAATATTCAACAACTGAATCAATCCAAAGCTAAATTACAAACATACATAAGTGTATCCATATGTATTCACATCCATAACTCGGTGTATGTTCCCCTAGTTGCAGTCACAAAGCTTTGCAGGATGAACAGATCTAGGGATCAACCAGTCATTCGAACCAAGACATTTTTCATGTTCCATTTATCTTCATCGAAATTTCCTATACTCGAAGTTTTAAGTATTATCAGGAGTGATTAATGGATCTCTAGTGTTACAAACATGAAGAGCATTCTTAAAACTAGTTGTGAGGTGAGGTGTGACAGGCAGTCCAGTATGGAGAGTAAACATGAGGGAAATAAAAAGAAAACAGGGAGGGATTCTAAGACAAACGAGATCCCTTCTGTGACCCTGAGGTTTCTTCTCCTCCCTGGGTCCATTCCTTCCTTGACTTAGCTATTCCTAATCGGAGACAGAGAGCAGAACTGGAGTCCTGCTCAAAATTCTTTACTGTTTGCGTGATCTGGAACAATGTGCTCATTTAATCTTCTACTTTGTGTTGTCTTATCTCAGTGCCGAGTCTCTTACTGATATTGTCGTTAAAACCCATATTGTTCCCACTGTCAGACACTTGACTTGTTTCTGTGTTTACTTATTTATTCATTTATTTCTGGCAAACTGTGATGGCACATTAGTTTACTAAATGAATAAACGAAATTAATAATTTAAAAAAACCCTGTAAGATGCTAATGGAAAATACGTTCTTCAAAGACCAGTACGAGTCTTTCAGGAAACTAACAGTAAGGTCATCACATAGCACAGCCACGTATCTTGGTCTTGTCAGCCCATCCTATAGCAAATGATGGAGAAAAAAACCAAAACAACACAAAAAACAGTGACCCTTGCGAAAGCACGGGATACAATTTTGAAGTCAAGATCCTTGTGATCTTCTAAAATGTCTGAGACAGTCTAGCTCCCGAAAGTTGACCTGTTTGGCTTGTTTTATTCCTTATACTCACATAGTTAATGGGGAAATTTTAAAACAGATCCTTTGGTTCCGGGTCCTTATGGCTTTCGATAACAGTAAAGTAACAGAAGTCCTCATGTAGGGGCGCCTGGGTGGCGCAGTCGTTAAGCGTCTGCCTTTGGCTCAGGGCGTGATCCCGGCGTTCGGGATCGAGCCCCACATCAGGCTCCTCTGCTATGAGCCTGCTTCTTCCTCTCCCACTCCCCCTGCTTGTGTTCCCTCTCTCACTGGCTGTCTCTATCTCTGTCAAATAAATAAATAAAATCTTAAAAAAAAAAAAAGAAGTCCTTATGTAAGCATAATATTCTCCTGCTGACATTAAATGTGAGTAGAGAAGATTTTCCTTACACATCACATGATCAAGCTACACTAGAGCCAGTTTTACTCTCCGAGGTAAAAAATAGAGAATACATGGGGATCTACTACCTGATATTAATACACTAATGTTATTTTTTGGATCACCCATTGTTGCACATAGACTTACAACTTCAAAATAAAAGCATGAAGTTAAAAGTAATACATAGAGAACATTAAAAATTGCTAGGATGATTTATTTGGAAATACAGATATAGGAGGTTTACTGTTATATAATTATCTATGAATTTCTCACCTAAAAGACAATGACTACTGAGGACAAGGGTTTTGCCTTATTCATTTTTTGTATCCCCACTACCCAACACTGTTCACAGTATAATTCTTAAAATATGTTTAATATATAAATATTAGTATACACTTAGTATACTAATATTAGTATATATGTAAATATTTAGTATATTTCATATACTATACAATATACATATGTAGTGTATTTCATATACAATATATTAAAATATATCTGTTGTATTAATAAACAAATGTAAAAAATGTCATGTTTCATGATTAAAACAAACAGTGGAGATGGAAGTAGATGAAATTCCAGGGACAGGTGTGGACTGTATCTTCCCATGAGGACGAGGTTTGGTTCTAGGACATGCCCTGTCTCCAACCTTTCCTATACCCTCGGGATTGCTTACATTACTCACTCATTGCACTAAGGCATTGAAAGCACAAGTCAAATGAGATCTGATGGTGGCAGCACGCAGACCATCATAAACTGTTAGAAATTTACTCCTACTAAGTGAATGAGTTGATGTAAGAATGAACAAATGATCGTGAAGGAATGTGCCCAGCAGCACTGTATCACTAACCAGTGACTTAACATGGCTGGTACTAATTCTGGAGAAATTGCTATTGCTATGCGTTGAACTTCCATCCTCAAAATGTGTATGTTGAAGCCCTAACACCCAATGTGATGGTATTTGGAGGTGGGGGTCTTAGGAGGTAATTAGGTCATGAGGTTGCAGCCTTCATGAAGAAGAAACAAGCGGTCTCCCTCACTCAGCCATGTGAGGACACATGAAGCAGACCACTCTCTGCAAGCAGCGAGAAGGGCTTCACCAGAAACCAGACTGGTCGACACTTGGATCTTAGATCGCCCCACGTCCAGAACCGTGACGATAAATGTGTGTTGTTTAAGCTCCCAGTCTAAAGTACCCCAAACAGATGAAGACAGGTACCTAGCAGAACCCAGAGAGACCGTCTGGTTTCATTGAGGATGCAACCAGTTGAGGCCTAGAGCTTGACATATGCTTCGGAGGAGGGGGCTAGAGATGATATTTGGTCCTGAATATTCCACAATGAAAGAATGGCATAGAGAGAAATAGAGAAGGAGCCTCTCAAAAAATAAATACAAGCAATGTGATTTATTATTTATATATTATACACACACATGAATGCATATATGTATATGCATATATATTATACACACATATATGTATATTATATATGCATATGTATATATATATGTATATGACATTTCCTTTGATTTTAGGAAACAATATTCTGGGAGGAAAAAAATTCTAGATGTAGGGTTGAATTTTATTTATGCCTTACACAAAAGAAAAACAATGAATTAATAAGACTGTAAAATAAATTTGGATTAATGATAAAAACACAAACATACATATTTAAAATAAGAATGATACAGGACTTCTTCAACTGAACAAAACGTAGAAAACACATAGTAGTATTTTAAATGGGCATTAGATAGCCCCCTATAATCCATCCATGTCTAGTTTTTGGTTTTACATTTTGATGATTTAAAATTTATATTTTCCCATGCACAATATGTATCTGTTATCCACAGAGATATTCTAAGACTGGATTTATTTTCAAGACATTAATCTAGAGGTGTTGATGGTGTTGCACACTTAGAGTGGAAAATTAGGATCTTATTTTCTTAGGTACTACAAAGACTGAAAAAACGGTATTTATGTTATTTTGAACCATGCGATGTCCTTTGAACCATGGGAGTTTTTTAGAACACTGCCAAATTTTAAACTGGAAAATAAGATTTTTTTTAAAGATTTTATTTATTTATTTGAGAGAGAGAGAGCAGGAGCAGAGGGAGAGGGAGAAGCAGACTCCCCGCTGAGCAGGGAGCCTAATACGGAACTCGATTCCAGGACCTGGGATCATGACCTGACCTGAAGGCAGATTCTTAACCGACTAAGCCACCCAGGCGCCCCTGGAAAATAAGATTCTTATTTAGAAAACTAAAGCTACAAGCAATGTGTACATGATGTGCACAGCTCCATGAGACAGGAGAGTATACCATATAATACAAGAGTATTTTGCTACCTAGGGCCAGGTTTGCCTTAAACTCCTGGAAGAATGCTCTAAAAAGGAGGGGGTCTGGAACCCTAGAACTCGAGGCTTTCTGGGGTTCCAAAAGCCAGTAATACATATGTGATTCAAATTAAAGTGGGCTTTTCTTTTTTTTTTTAATCTACAAAATTAATACTGTCAATAGGAAAACCATCCAAAAAAAACAAAAAAGATTTCTAAAGAAAAGTGATCCTAACAGTGAGAGTCTGAAGGTCACATCTTGGGAGTACTGTTAAGTGCTGAAATATGAAGTTCATTTTCTTCACCAAATGAAATAATACATGCAGCTCTAATTTTATTTTCAAGAATAATTGGGGTGTAAATATAGGTAAGCAGAGTTGTCGACAGATTCAGCATCTTAGGGAAATGTCACTTTCGCTTGGTTTGACTAATGTCCCTAGTCAAGCTAGAGAAGCATTAATTTTAAACTATCACTATTAAAAAGACAGTGCAACAGTGGGAAAAAAAAGTTGTTCCCATAGCCTCTTTGGAAATCCATTTGTAATGTAGAGGGCAAGTATGAATTCAATCCAAAGACATCAAATCTCAATGGACAATAATAAAATCTCATGTTTTGATTTGGTGAAAATAACATTTTGTCCCATAGAAGTATATGCATATTTTTTCAACATGGGGATTGGAAAAGGGCATTTGCAAATACTTATACAGAGTTTATTGCTTTAGAGACTGCAATGGCAAAACTATCTTTGGGAATGAATAAACCAGGGCATAGAGATATTTTAGATAAAATTTGAACAATTTCACACACATACATATGGCATTACCATGTCCAAGGTAAAGTTGGTTTGCAAAAATTTTCTGTAGGTCCACAGTCCAAAGAGTTATAAGGGATGTTTCTCTTTGCTGTATAGGTGTTCAACATAATTGTAAAGGAACGCAACATACTTATGCTTACCCTGGTTTCTTTAGAAAATTCAATTTCTCCATCAGCATACTTCACACATCAAAAAACTGTAATAATCAACTATTAACTAACCATTTAAATAGTCTGTGTCAATGTTCGAAATCATGATGAACACATGCTAGGTAATCCTGTGAGTCTCTAAAAGATACCTGACTTCTGATTATACTTTAATCCCTTCACTTTGCAGTCTTAACATGACCAGGAAGATATTCTACTCTACAGGGTTCAATTTGGACCAGTGTCTACCTAAATACTTAAACAGCAGGAACTTTTTCAGGACTTTGTGATCCCTCCATTGATGTCATCCCATGTAGTCATCTGTGAAGCCTCCATGATTTATATCAAATCTCCTAGTCTACCCTCTCTGTAAATATAACCAAATAAGCACTACTGTTATTCCTGCTTCTACTCATTAGGCAAATGTTCATTTAACACTAGAGGGAGCACAAAGATACATGTAATATGTTCTAGTCTTGAAGGAGTTTATAGTTGAACGCAGACCATGTAGGCTATATATTATATCAATGGTAGGGATAAATACTTCACCCCTCCCATTCCATAGATTGACTTTTTATTTCATAGATCGTTTTCTTTGCTGTGCATACATGTTTTCAGATTGATGTAGTCTATTTTTGCTTTTTTTTTTTTTTACTTATTTTTGGTGTCAAATTAAAAAAAAAATCATTTCCAAGACTGTCCAGAAGCTTACCTCCTACGTTTTCTTCTACAAGTTGCACTGTTTTAGGTCTTACATTCACGTCTTTCATTTTTTTGAGTTGATTTTTGTTACATCTTACTTTGTGGTCACAGATATGATCTACCCTGGAGAATATTTCATGTGCAACTGAGAAGAATGTGTTTTTTGCTGCTGTTGGATGAAATGTTCTATACATATCTACTAGGTCCATTTGGTCTAAAGTATAGGTCAGGTCCAATGTTTCCTTACTGATTTTCTGTCTGGATGATCTATTTATTATTAAGAGTGGGGTACTGAAGTCCCCTATTATTTTATTCTATTTCTTCCTTCAGATCAGTTAAAATTTTGCTTTGGATATTTAAGTGCCACTTTTTTTTTCCTTTGTATATTTAAGTGTGACACTTTGCCACATATATATTTACTACTGTTATTTCATCTTGATGAATTGACCTCTTTATCATTATATGATCACCCTCCTTGTCTCTTATTACAGTTTTTGACTTAAAGCCTATTTTGTTTAAGTAGAGTGACCTCTGTTCTCTTTTAGTTTCCACTTGCATGGAACATCTTTTTCTATCCCTTCACATTCAGGCAGTGTGCGTCTTTAAAGCTGAAGTGAGTCTCTTGGAAGTCAGCATATAATTTTTTTTAAAACCTATTCATCCATTCTGTATCTCTTGATTGGAGAATTTAATCTATTCACATTTCAAGTTACTATTGATAGGGAAGGCCTTACTACTGCAATTTGTTAATTGTTTTCTGGGCATTTTGTAGATCCGTTCTTCCTGTCTTAGGATCTTCCTTGGGTATTTGCAGGGGGTCTGCGGTGGAGGAGGCTGTGACAGCCGTACTGGCCATTGATTTCCTCAGCAGCAAATGCCACTATGAGGATTTCACCTAGAGGGGTCCTCTATGGAGCAGTCTGCTGGGGTCCATGATGGAGTCCTCAGTGATGAAAGCTGTGTGTATGTGGGGGCGACAGTGTCCATAGTGTCTAAAAGTTGTGGTCATCAATGGCAAAGGCTACTAGAGTTCTCTCGAAAGCAGTCCACTGGGACCCATGGTCACTCCTTCATGGCTGATACTAGTAGCCTTGCCCTTTTTCTTGTTCCTAGAGTCTTGAGATGTCTCAGATATGCTGGTCTCTGAAACTGAAGTGGGTCCTTCAAGCAGTGCCTGGCGAATCTGTCTTCCTTTTCCCAGTGAGGGGAACTCTCTTGGACTGAGGAGTGCCTTCTTGCTTTTGAGTAGTGCTGGCCTGCGGCCTGCAGGCAAAATGTAACTGTTCATCCTACCCTTTGTTGTGTAATTATTCTCAGGTGTTTTGTTTGGTTTTGTTCTCTGTGCTGCTGAGGCTTCTCAAATGGACTCCTGAGCCCTCCCAGAGCTACTTTTGTTCATGGATAGCTGTCTAAAAGTTGTTCTTCGCTGCGGGGACGCAGGCTGGGATTTCATACAAGGCCACCTTGCTGATGTCACTGGTTGTGAGATTCCAGTCTATTTAAATGAACTCTCAAAGTATGACAGGCAGAATTATTCTTTTTTAATTCCTGAGAGGGATGTGGGCTGGTGTCAATGAACTAGGTGAAGCGGATAGTGTAACTTCAGAAAGAAAGAAAAATAGAAACCTCATCATAAAAGTCAAGAGTTCATTTTTAATGCTCTTCCAAACTCTTTCCTGGTAAAATTCGATGCTATATCAAAGTACAAAGTGTAGCCTCGGTTTCCCTCTATAAAGGTTTCGCATTTCAAACTACCACATGGGGTCACTATTTAGGATTTGCATAAACTGGCTCCCCAGTGAAAGACAGGCACCTAGTGAAATGTTATCTTCCTTCAGGCGAGAGGACTAGTTGGAAAGACTCTTTTAGGAGTGAGATCGTCTGCATCTGCCAAGATCATTGGAACAGTTGGCCCTTGTTTTCTCTACTGGAGGACTGAGTTTTAAAAAAAGGATTACATTTACATGAGGACTTTCAATCAGCAACATTAGAGGAACATAAATGGATTAGAAACATCTTTTATGTCTCAAATCTCAGTTCTTTTCAGTCACTTTGTATTCTCATTTTAAGTATTTGCCATTTTAATGCCGTCTCATTGTGCCCTACAAAAACTCGGCTTCATTATTTCCTTCTTTTTTTTTTCTTTTATGATAATGTGCCTGCAGACAGGAAGGGGTTCTTTTAAAAATGGTATTTAATGACATTAGTTCTTAACCTCAGTGTCTTAAAAGAGAGGGTAACATAATGCCTTTTCAAAAATGAAATAAAAGGGATAATTGCAACAGTAAAGAGATGTTTCCTGTGTAATATACTAGTGAAAAATGAAGATCAAATTTAAAAACTCATGCACTAAAAAGAGAAATAAATAGGAATGACCCAACAAGCAGGTCCAACAAATGGCGTAGACAACATTTTGACTGAGTGGTTTCCCTATGTCTCCATGCTGACTTGCGAAGTGTCAAGAAGTAAAAGTGAACCCCAGCCCTACACTATTTAGAATACACAGGGTCCTTTTCCCTCATCTGTAGCTATTTGAGGCAGCAGGCTGATATAATCTCAGTAATTTTAACACACCTAGTTAGCAAGCACATTTTTCTCTACGCCCAACCATGGATAAGTCAATGCACACATATGGCATCCAGGTCCAGAGAACCTCTAAATTCCTGACCTTTCTAAAGGAATTGTCTAAACAGTATACAGCCTTCAAAATTTTAGTTGGATCAACAAGATGGGATCTCCTTGTCATACGACCATCATGACAACTAACACTTGTCACAAACCATGTGTCAGATATTAAGTATTCCACAATCTTATATTTGATTATCTCACTTAATCTCACTTAATAGCAACTCTATGGCAAAGGTTCGAGTCTTACCCTACTTACAGACTAAAAAAACTGAAGCAGAAAGTTAAATGAGGGGATGCATCTTACCCTACTAGCCAATGGCAGAGCAAAAATGCATACTCAGGCAGTCTGGCTGTTGGGTCTTTGTCTCCCTCATTCCTCTCTGCTCTGCTTACTAACCAGAAGCTCCCTCTTCCAAGCTAAGGTCATCTCCTGCACCTGCAGCAGAATGGAGCTCAAGGATATTTAGCAAGGTCCTCCAGGAGACTCTACACTGATTTTAACTGTCCCATTAGTTGTTACAATGGGTCTACAGGGGGGCAGCAAGGACCAAAATAAGTGGGGATTTAGGCCTTTCATTATTTAAGAAATCAACAAAGACTGCTCCTGCCACCAATCATAACCATTTCCCCCAAATGTAAGATGTATTACTGTTCAACTTGGCTATGAGGGAAAAAAAAAGTTATTTGTAATCCTTTTCTTCCTTAATAGCCAAAATGCAATCTAAAAAAAGGGATACATATAGACACACATTTACTTTATTAAGGTTTCTCTGTTCTTCCATTAATATTATATAGAACTTGAAGTATAATTTGAAGAAGAGAGACATCGGAGATCTGTAACTGCAAAGTTTTCGCTTTTAAATGTGGAAACTGTTTGTTTATACCTGTTGAATGCTGCTTTTCTAGGGCTATTTGCATGGATTTATTCATTATTCATTTATTTATTCATTTTTATATTTTTTTTACTTTTAAACATAGATAGCGTTCAGTGGGAAAGGGGAAGAAAGAATTTAATTTCACTGTTACTGTAATCATCTGAATTTTAGCCTGTTTATTTTTTTGTTTGTTTCGCATGCCCTCTCCACTATATTTGCTACACATGTAGAAAAAAAAAAAATATTTGGAGGCAAATAAAACAACTCAATTCAGGCATAGTTATATTGTCAAGACACAGTTCCAACAGCAATTAAAATATATTACCCTGAAAATGATGTTTTATATACAGCATGATTGGATCAACTGTTATGATAGTCATTGGAATTTTTCAAAAGGCAGAAGACAAATTTCATTTTTTTTAAAACTGTCTACGCAGTCATGGCACTTGCTTAGCTAAGTACATTGACAAGATTTATACCTATTGTGATTTATAGGGCATATCTTGATATTATTCCCATACTATTTAAATTTGCTATTGCTGGGGCACCTGGGTGGCTCAGTCGGTTAAGCATGCGCCTCTTGGTATCAGCTCAGGTCTTGATCTCTGGGTGTGAGTTCAAGCCCTGAGCTGGGCTCCACAATGCACGTGAAGCCTACTTAATTTTTTTTTTTTTTAATTTGCTGCTTCTTTTTACTCTGATTCAATATTAAGTAACTAAGAAAAATTTCCAAAAAAGGAAAAAAAAAAAAACACAACAAAATATGGTTCTTGTAGCAAACCTATGATAAAGATACTGATGATGATGATGGTGGTGATGGTGGTGGTGGTAACAGTAATCATTTATTGAGTTTTGCCATAGTAGCTAGCTATTTAGATACTCCTTTATTTCATCTCCCTAAAAACCCTACAGATCGGTAAAATTGTCCATTTTCACAGTTGAAGAAAATGAAGTTTAAAAAGATGAAGTCATCAGCAAAGATGGTCCAGTAAAGGAGAAGTTCAATTAGGATTCAAATCCAGGTCTTTATAAACCTTGGTCTTTACGATCATAAACTACCTTTCATAATTTAAAATTCATGATATTAATTTCTCCAAAATAGGGTTTTTTTAAGTAAAAGTCACTACAAAATGATAAATGAAAGATACAGGCTGTCATGGAAAACATTCTACTATATACTGAAATCAGGAAATGGAGATCCAATGATTTAGCTTAAAGGTATTCAACAATGTTTTAAAATGCTAAATAAACTTTTTTTTTTAATGAATTATAGTAACAATCTCATTTACAAGGTTACTGGATTATTTTCTACTGAACCTTGTAGTACAAATAGGATACCAAAATGCATTTCGTCTTTCTGTATATAAAACAGTGCCTGTAAATTTTTCAATTCGAGATTGAAATTTTTGTACAAAACTTAAATGTCTTCTAACATACAAGGTATTATGGCTGCAAAACAAAACCTGCAAGCATGTCTGTCCTATTTTTCTGTGTCTTTTTTGCTCTGAAATCAATTGCTTTGGACACTCAGTTAATGTATGAATCAATCATCTCATTAAGATTTTATATTATTCTTTAAAAAATTCATTTGCATTGCTCACAGACAGTATATTTCTCACAATGTAATTTTTCTTTTCAACAAATATAGTGGGATGTGAGAGGGGAGTTTTGTGTTATTTGACAATTCTAGAGGACTTCCATCCACTTCTAGGGAACATGGCTGCTGGCTGGCCAAAGGTTTTCAGAGCTCAAGATGCAGAATTTTTAGACTTCACTCAAGCTTGCTGCATGTTTTAACTACTGGAACGGAACCATATTCATCACCGTAATTCATTCAATTCTTTTCTCCCCAAAGACATATATATGCAAAATATCCTAATAAATCCAAGAACTATGCAGAGAGAGGGCAGTGTCAGGTTAATCAGAGCCATGTCAATGTCAGCATGCAAAATATCCACAGTTAACGTAAAAGAAAGAAAGAAATTGGCAAAAAATTGCACATTGGTTTTATCTGTCAACGGGACATTATTTTCTATGAATATATAGTGTTTTAAAATGAGAATGTGAAAATAAACAGTAATATAATAGAAATTTCAGTAATCATGAAGTCTTAATTTTGACTAGTGATTTCTGTTTCTAAAATCATTTGACCAATTCTCTGTCAATATTCACAAAGAGTTTAGAATTTAAAGAAATAATTATTGCATCTATAAACTATTTCAATAGAATACATATTATGGTTTAAAAAGATAGTATTCATTTTGCTTTCCAATCTTAACCTTTTTTTTTTTTTTTTTAATTCGAGAAAGGAAATAAAGGCCTTGACTTACATGAAATATTTTTGAACCCAGGAACTAATGTGAATCAATGAGTACAGGGTTTTCTCCCTTCCTTAAAGGAAAATTTGTTTTCCATTCTGTTTAAGAAGAGGAATTAAGGCAATTTACAAAAAGTACACAAACTACAGCAACCAGAAAGAGGTAAGATAGAGAAATTGAAATAGGGGAGATAAATTAACGTTAACAGTAAAAACTCCCACCACAGTGCCTGCCAAACAGCAGGGGAGGAGTATCTCTGCTTATACAAGACTGGGAGCTTGCCTGGACTGATAAATTGTCACAAGATATACCCATATAGTATTTCAGCCATATGTAAAACTCCCTTCCCTATATGGAGGATCACTCACATCTTCCCTGAGCTCTGTAAAACTGAAGAGTTCCTGCCTTGAAATTTGTTTTGAAAAAAGTCATCTCCACACCCTTAAGACCTTAAGTCTTATAACACAAAATACGGTTTCCACTGCATTCAAAAGGCACTAGTGATCTTTCCTGGTAAATAGCATGTTTCAATAATGACTTTCCAGACCATCTGATTAAAGCAGGGTCATTAAGGAAGGAAACATGTTTCCTATGAAATGAAGAAGGAAGATAAGGAGGGCCACAACTTCTATAAATGTCTTTTCAACAATCTGATAAATAACACCATACCGTTTTTCCAACAGAACTAGTTTCTGAAATCTGTCACTCCCACGTTCGGATTTTGTATGCAGGTATCTTGGTATATTAATTTCTATGTTTAATTTTATATTATAATATGCATTAAAATGTGGCAACATTCTGTACTTTGCACGAGGCTTCATTTCCTGCTTCTGGATTAGAAATAAATATGTTTTAAATCCTTATTCCAGGACAAATGAAAGACTAGGGTTTTTATAATCTACATTTTTACCCTAATGGCCCCATGCATAGACAGAGATGGTAACTGAAAAATACATTCAGATGGTTACTGATCATAGCACATATTTTATTTTGTGCACATCTTTATAACTAGTTCAACAAGTCAGAATTTGATCCTTGAATAGCATGAGAGAAGGAATTTTTCTAAAGTCTCTCAGAACCATAATGCCAAAAGATATGAGAAAATAAACAATCTGCTCAAATTTAGCAAAAAGCTCATGTCAACTTGTTTTCTTGTCCCGATTGCTAACAGTCTCCTGCTAGGTCCTAATGCCCATGTTCAGTTTATGTCCCGAATCCTTGCCTGCTAGTTAATTGAAGTATGGCCCAGACACTGGCAAAAAGCTTTCTTAACATGTCCCTAATCACATACTTAAGACACACAATGTTTCTCTTAGATTGGAGTAAGGAATTTATTTCTGCCCCAGGAGTACATTTGATATACCAGTTTGTCTCTGATGGCATATTTCTGCCAAAATCATGTACTGACTACAGTTCTTTGGATAATAATAATAAAAAAAGCCAGTTGATCATAACATTCTGATCCCTCAAGTGGAATTAATAGCAGTAGGTTGAAGCCATAACTCACATCATAAGTTACATAGCAGTTGTGCTATGAATAAGGCACCATCTATACTCTGGTGAGAAGAGCTGACTTCTCATGCAGAAATACACTAGCACTTAAACATTGAACAACTACTTTCTGTACTACTGTGAATATCTTGGGGCGGGGTGGGGGAAGACCTGATTATTTAGTTTTTTCCCAGGCAAAACTCCTAATGAACTCAATGAGAAGTTTCCCTTAGTAAATAGTGCCGAATTAGCTCATTTAATTTTTCCTGAGCTGTTTTATGGTTATATAATAAAGTAGAATATATATGCCTAATAAAATTTGTTAAGAGTCAGCAAAGGGATCTGTACTTATTCTTTTATTGTGTACAAATAAATACTTGAAGTATAGATCTTTATTTCCTTAATATTTATTGTTATTTCATATCTTGACATAAGAACTGTTCTACAAGGGCTTTAATAAATATAGTGAAATGAAACAGCCATTCAGTCTATGCCAGTAAATTTGCATCTGTGTTCCCCATGATGATGCTGCATTTTATACTCTCACATTTCAGAGTGGGTATGTCACAACCATCAATAGTTGAGAATTGCACTACGAAGCAGAGTCCTAACACACAGAAGTGCCAAATGGATAAAAAACGAATTGAAAAGAAATGAAGCAAGTTCTAATGAACAGGCAAACATGACTTGTTTAGTGCTGAGAAATCAGCAAGGTGAAACCATTTCCCTCACCAAATGAATAAACTGCAAAGCAACCTATCACTGAACCCTGTAATTTCTCATCTTCATACCAACCGTACACACGGTACCACTGTTCTAATGTGCCTGATTTTTACCACTGAAAGGAAGATAGTTTTTTGTTTTTGTTTTTTATCAGCTTCCACTTATTCATTAACTCTTTGCATTTGGATTTTTTCTTGAAGCTTCTAAGTAGTCAATAATGACCTTTTAGTTATCAAAACCACACACCTTCCTCAAAGTCCACTTAGAACAGCTCTAGCATTTGAAACTTTCATCTTGCTTTCTGTGAAACTACTTTTTTTTTTTTTTTTTTTTTTAGAGAGAGAGCTCGGGAGAGCTTGCCTGTGTGGGTGGGAGGGGCAACGGGAGAGGGAGAAACGGATATTAAGCAGACTCCACCTCCAGCACAGAGCCCAGGGCTAGATCTCAGGACCCTGATATCCCCACCCTGAGATCATGACTCTGAGCCAAAATCAAGAGTCTGATGCTTAACCAACTGAGCCACCCAGGCACCCCTCTGTGAGACTACATTCTTATTTTCTTTTTATCCACTTAACAGTTTCTTTAAAATCATCTACAGTATTTGTTGTGGACTAAATGTGCCTCTTCCAGCCGTACATACATACAGACATAAATAAATATTATGTTGAAATTCTAACTCCAGTATGGTGATATTAGGAGGTGAAGCCTTTAGAAGGTAGTAGGTCATGAGGGGGGAACCCTCCAGAACAGGATTAATGTCCCTTATAAAAGACCCAAGAGCTTGTTCCATCTTTGCTCTCTGCCTTGTGAGGACACAAGAACACAGCCATCTGTCTACCACAAGCAGACCCTCCCCAGGCATTGACTCTCCTGATGCCATGACCTTGAACTTACAGCCTCTAGAACTGTGAGAAAGAAATGTTCGTTGTTTAAGTCACCTAGTCTGTGGTATTCTATTATATATGGCAGCCTGAACTAAGTCAGTGCTTTCCCCCCTCATCTTCAACTCACCCATAAATGATAGAAATGTTCAATCTTCTACCCCCATCTTCCTCTTTTTTAGCTCTCCCTGATTTCTTCCTTACTGCTTATCTAGCACTTTCAGCATTTCGACTATAATCCCTGTATTGTTGACTCCCAAAGATATATCTACAATTGTATTCCCCTTGCAAGCCCAGTCTGGAATTTGAACTTCTAGTAAAGTATCTATGCAAATGTCCTATGAACAGTCTAATTGCTTGGCCTCGGGCTGGTTTTGTCATTCTTTGTTCATTCATTCCATAAATAGTAGTCCGCTATGATGCAGACACTGTGTTCACCAACCAGGATACAAGAACGAGTAGGACACAACTACTGTCCCACTGTCATTGTGCAATTCACAATTCAGAAACATATAAATATACTCATGCTTCAGAGATATTGAGGGTTTGGCTCCAGAGTACCAAAACAAAGCGGTTATCATAATAAAACAAGCAAAATGAATGTTTTCATTTCCCAGTGCATATAAAAATTATGTTTATATTGTAGTTTATTGACTGTGCAATAGCATTATGTCTAAAAATACAATGCACATACCTTAACTTAAAAAAATACTTTATTGCTAAAAAAAGGCTAACCATCATCTAAGCTTTCAGTGAGTTGTAATCTTTTTGCTGGTGGGGGGTCTTCCCTCAGTGTTGATGACTGCAGACTGATCGGGGTGGTGCTGCCAAAAGCTGGGGTGGCCGTGATAATTTCTTGAAAGAAGACAACAATGAAGTTTGCCACAGTGATTGACTCCTCCTTTCATGAAGTATTTCACTGTAGTGTGTGATGCTGTTTGATATCATTTATCCATACTAGAAGTTCTTTCGAAATTGGAGTCAGTCCTCTAAATCCTGTTATTCCTTAATCAACTAAGTTTGTGTAATAATCTAAATCCTTTGATGTCACTTCAACAATCCTCACAGCATCTTCATCAGGAGTAGATTCCACCTCAAGAAACCACTTTTTTTGCTCAGACATAAGAAGCAACTCCTTATCTACTAAACTTTGATCATGAGATTACAGCAATCTAGTCCCATCTTCAGGCTCCACTTGTGATTCCAGATCTCTTGCTATTTCTACCACATTTGCAGTTACTTCCTTCACTGAAGTCTTGAACCCCTCAGAGTCATCCACGAGGGCTGGAATCCACTTCTTCCAAATGCCTGGTAATGTTGCTATTTTGACCTCTTCATGTAAATCACTTATGTTCATAATGGCATCTAAAATGGTGGATCCTTTTTGGAAGATTTTCTATTTACTTTACCCAGATCCATCAGAGGAGTCTATCAGAGTTCTTGGACGACCAGGCGCATTGTCAATAAGCAGTCATATTTTGAAAGGAGGTTTTGTTTGGTTTTGTTTGTTTTCCTGGGAATTTTTTTGAGCAGATCTCAACAGCGGGCTTAAAATATTCAGTAAACCATGTTGTAAACAGATGTGTTATCATCCAGACTTTGTTGTTTCATTTACAGAGCACAGGCAGAGTACGTTTATCTTAGCTCTTAAGGGCCTTCACGTTTCTGAAATGGTAAATGAGCACTGGCTTCAAATTAAAGTCACCAACTGCTAACAAGAAAGTTAGCATGACCACTGAAGCCAGGCACTGACTTCGGCTCTCTAGCTATCAAAGTCCTAGATGCCATCTTCTTCCAATAGAAGACGGTTTTGTCTACACTGAAAACCTGTTGTTCAGTGAAGCCACCACCTTCTTAATTCTCTTAGCCAGATCTTCTGGATAACTTGCTGTTTCACCTTGAGCTCTTACCTTATGGAGACCGTTCTCCCCTTAATGCTCATGAACGAACCCACCTGTACTAGCTTCAGACTTTTCTTCCACAGATTCCTAATCTCTCTTAGTCTTCACAAAACTAAAAAGAGTAAGAGCCTTGTTCTGCATTAGGCTTTGGCTTAAGGGAATGCTAAGGCTGCTTTGATCGTCTATTTTGATCATGAAAACTTTCTCCATGTCATCAGTGAGTCTGTTTTGCTTCATCATGCATGTGTTCACCAGAGTAGCACTTTTAGTTTCCTTCAGGAACATTTCCTTTGCATTCACAACTTGGCTAACTGGTGCAAGAGGCTTAGCTTTTGCCATATCTCGCTTTCGACAGGTGGTCGTTCCTCACTCAGCTCAATCATTTCTAGCTTTTGACTTAAGTGAGAGATGTGTAACTCTTCTTTCACTTGCACATGTAGAAGCTGGTATAGGCTATGAATTGGCCTAATTTCAATATCTTTGTGTCTCAGGAAATGGGGAGGCCCAAGGACAGGGAGAGGGATGAGGAATGGCCACTCCATGGAGACATGAGAACACATGCAGCATTTATCAATTAAGTTTGCCATCTGCTACGGGCACAGTTTGTGGTGCCCCAAAACAATTAGAATTGTAACATCACAGAATACTGATCACAGACCATCAGAACAAATATAATCATCATGAAAAAGTTTTGAAATATTGTGAGGATTACCAAATTGTGACACAGAGGCATGGAGTGAGAAAATGCTGTTGGCGAAACAGTGCTGATAGACTTGCTCGACACAAAGTTGCCAAAAACCTTCAATTTGTAAAAAACACAGTATCTGCCAAGGCATAAATCAAAGCACAATAAAATGAGAAATGCCTGTAGATAGAAATAATGGAATGTGACAGGTAGTGCAATAGAGCGAGGACCTGCGGGGACAGGCAGTAGTTCTTTGTCATCTCCCCATTTCTTCACTTCTATCGCTATTTTACCAGTCCTCCAACCCCAAACCCTCAGATTCATTTTTTATTCCTCTAGTAGACAATCTGTTTACTTTTTAACCTGGTTGGAGTAAGCCTCTTGCTTTATAGTCCTTTGTTTCCAAATACACCTCCTCCTGCAATACACCAATAACCTCATTCCTTCGGCCTCCGATGTTCTTAACGTATATGACTGTGCACCAATGCATTTGCTATTCCCCTCTAACGTACACCAACACTCACAATTAAATTGGGCTATGTGCCAGTTCTAAAACTGGTCTTCGGCCAACGATGTTTTGCTTCCTCCTAAATTACTCTGTTCCTGGTTCAGAAAATTAAACAACCACTGTTGTCAAGGTTTAGATCAAATCCCAATTGCCGAGTAATACTTACTAATGCTACCACTTAAACATATCCTCTCTTCAGTGAATTCCCAGGGGCCTTTTGCGGGCCTAACTTTCAAACTTGGAATATTCTATTAGGCATTACAATTCTATTTGTGCACATGCGCACACACACATATGCACACACACTTTATGAGATGGGGAGATAGAATAGAGAAAGAGCAAGGTGTTGGACTAAGATGGCTCTTCCATTCACAAACTAATAGCTTGTTCCAGTTACTTAACCTCTCTGAGTCTTCCTTTTCCCATCCATAAAATTAAATGTGATAAATAATGTAAAGTACCTTGTAAAGTACATGGCATATTGCAGGTACTCAATAAAGGCTAGCTACAATAATGAATGCTATAAGTAGAGACTTACTGTGGAAAAGAGTTATGCTCTTCCATTCCATTATTTTTGATAGGGTCTAAGGGAGGCCTTTGCATGTACTTGACCCTCAATAAATACATATCTATGAATGAATATATAGGTGTGTTCTACTTCCTAACAATATAATTTTCTCTCTCAGAACATCGTCATGCCACCTTGATCTCCAAATATGCTATTCACAGAACAGTTTCTATACACTCTACCTACAAACCCAAAGTTTACCACATGCATGCTTCACCCCCCCATGCTTTTATTCATCTTTTTGAAGTAATTTTGGAAGTGAAATACTTGTACAGTTTTAAATATGGACAGGATCTACCTTGAAAAATGAAGCATATGAATACAATACATACTAGAGGGGTGTTTTTTTTTTTTGGTACAATGTTGTACACTGCCTGTCATATTGAAATGGTCTAGCTCTTTTCTATCACTAAATGTTATGTCAATATACTAAATATTTTATATAGTAAAGAATACCTCAAAATAACTATTCAAAACACAGAGGTGGCTATTTTCTCCTATGCTTTGCAAATATATAATGATGTTTGATATTGCATTTCAAAATATTTTGGCAGGAGGGATATCTTTCTGCCTATATTCAGGTAACATGTAATTTTTCAAAAAAGACAAAATCACAACCCTCAGATGACTTTTAGAGGAAGAAGTGTAAAATTTCTTTTCAACTTATTGATGAAACTAGGAGGTTGTTAAAATTGGCCCAAAGAGCATTTGAGAAATGAAGTATTCATAGGCAATGTTAGAATAGGTTTTCTGGGTTAGATAGGATACTTGATAATTTGCAACTGGGCCGTAGACTGTAACCTTTGGGGTTATCTGCTCCATGTGATAGAATTAGCTGCATCTGCTAGACAAAAATTTACAAGTTAACTTTTGCCTCTATAGAGCTGTAAAACAGCTCTTACAAAATATTAAGTCAGGGGCGCCTGGGTGGCACAGCGGTTGGGCGTCTGCCTTCAGCTCAGGGCATGATCCCGGCGTTACGGGATCGAGCCCCACATCAGGCTCTTCAGCTATAAGCCTGCTTCTTCCTCTCCCACTCCCCCTGCTTGTGTTCCCTCTCTTGCTGGCTGTCTCTCTCTGTCGAATAAATAAATAAAAAATCTTTAAAAAAAAAATATTAAGTCAAGCTTAGCACTGTTCTGAAAGAATACTTGGAAATATCTCTTCCCTTTTCCAAGTTCTAGGCAATCTTTCTGATACAGCTATTTTTGATAATGAAGCAATACACAGTACAATACATGTGCATGTATTTAACACGTATGGGCAACACTTACTCAAAATATTTATTCCTTTCACTGGAAGCCTATCTCCATCCACCGTGTTTGCTTTAATGAACTGAGGGCAAAGTTCCCACATCAAACCACCCTAGAGAGCTCACTGTTGAAGAAATTCTAGAAGATCTGTAAGAATAAAAAATGACTGAAGAGCTGAGAAGAGAACACAATCGGATATACTGGTGGAAGTGAATTAAAAGGAATTAAATGAACAGATTTTCACACATAACCCATTACCACCTAATAATCCTTATTCCTGGCAGTTCTACAAACAATTCTCTGAATCTATCTATATTTATATTTACTAATCATCACAGATTTTTGCTTTATAAGAAAATGGACATACACTTCAACAGCACTAAATTTTATCATAAAATGTAAAACAGCACAAATATAAAAATTATTGAAAGCAGGTCTGTTATTACACCTGTTCATTACAATATAAGGCAAAGAACTACATTCTCCTATTTACAAACATATTATAGTGTATTTTTGACCCCAATTGATTTCCTGTATTTCCAACAATTCCTGAATAATATCTTAATATACCCATTCAGACATTTAATAGGCATTTTGTATATAACCTGTCCAAAACACTCTTGACTTCCCCTATTCTTCTCTTCCCACTGCTGCCTTTGGCTCAGTAAGAGGCCACTCCCATTCATCCAGTCACACCAAGAACTAGGGACCATCCTTTAGCCTTATCTTTTTCCACCCCCAACACTGAATCTGTGTCTTTCTCACCTCTCCTAACCATTGTCATGGCTACCGCCACAGGGGCACTAGCAATCATGAGCTCTTCCTGAGTTAGAGAAATATGTCACCCCTTACATCACTGCTTCAAAGCCCATGTCTCTAACCAGTCTCCTTGTTCAATAGCAAGAACTGTTCTTTTAAAGTCCTACTACATCATTCCTGTGCTTTGTACCTTCTAATGATGTCCCATCACCATAAGAAAAAGAAATTTAAAACGTCACCAAGACCTACAAGGTTCTACGGAATCTGCTCTTTCTGTGGCTTCTTCACCTCACCTTGTACTCAACAGTCCCTTAAATCAGCAGGTCTTGTAGTTTCTCAAAAATGCTTTTCTCCTTCCATAGTTAGTTTTCTTTTTTTTTCCCCTCCCATTATTCATATCATTTCTCAGAGAGGCTTTCTAACTGCCCTGTCTAAAGATGCATCCTCAACAATTTCTATATCTTTAAACTACTTTATTTTTTCTTTGTATTGCTAACAACTTAGTAACTTCTATTGTTTATTTACAGGTCTATTTATTTCTTGTCTGTTTTTCCCACGAGAATGAACACTTCATAGAAGCAGGGTGTTTTTCCCCCTCTCTTGTTTTCTCCAGTGCCTAGAACAATACCTGGCATCTACCAGGCACTGGATAAGTATATGTTGAATGGGTGAATTTAAAAACAAGTGACTAAGGATAAAATCAAATATACTAACATAAAAATTAATAAAAACTTTTTCATTTTCTGATACATATGATTAAAAATGCTGAATACAAAAAATGCATATATTTTTTAAGAGCAACATGCTTACTTTCCTATATTTACATGATGTAATTGAAAATAAGACAATTTTATTTTATTAATACAGAAGGAAACCAGTATTCACATAAGTGAGCAATCCTACTTTCTGTTCAATGTTTGTTTGTTTAAGATTTATTTATCTTTTTAGAGAAAGAGAGAGCAAGGATGATTGAGAGGGGCAGAGGGAAAGAGAGAGAAAACTGGAAGCAGACTGTGCACTGAGGGTAGAGCCCCAAATGGGGCTTGATCCCATGACCTTGATATCATGACCTGAGCCTAGACCAAGAGTCTGCCGCTCAACTGACTGCGCCACCCAGGCACCCCACTTTCCGTTCAATGTTAATGAAACAATGTTTGATAAGACTTTGAGAAATACGGGGCGCCTGGGAAGCACAGTCGTTGGGCATCCGCCTTCGGCTCAGGGCGTGATCCCAGCGTTCCGGGATCGAGTCCCACATCGGGCTCCTCTGCTGGGAGCCTGCTTCTTCCTCTCCCACTCCCCCTGCTTGTGTTCCCTCTCTCGCTGGCTGTCTATCTCTGTGAAAGAAATAAATAATCTTAAAAAAAAAAAAAAAAGACTTTGAGAAATACATTCGTTGCATTCAAATCATTCCTGTGTCATTTGTCAACATGTAAACCACAGCTCCCTTGCCTTTTCCTCTCTAATTCTACGTTTATCAACATACTCTTATGATAAAATTCTCCTAAAAATGCAGTCTTTAAGTTGCTTACAGTTTTAATGCTATGTATTCTGGTGATAGCCAGAAACTTTTAAGGTGCTATGTATTTCAAAACTGACTCCTCAAAACAACAGATTTTTTTTTTTTTAATAAGAGCTATTTTTAAAAAATCACAATATTTTGTTCTGGAGGTTAGCAGAAAGAGCAGAGAACGCTAACTTTATAATTTGACAAATGGAAACATTAATTATCCTAATGTTAAGCAATTATACCTCACAATAATGAATACTATGCCTTATATTGTTTTTATTCATATGCATCCATATTATATTCTTTTTTATTCCTGATTTTGTTACTATTCCTGACAGAAAAGAACTAAAAGGAACTTAATATAAAAATTGTATTAAGCATTTGAGAAGTGTGATTTAAAAAAAAAAAAAGAAAAGAAAAAACCAGTAGTTTCAGTGGAATGCCATGTCATACTAACATTTCCTTTTCGATGGATTTATTTGACCACAAGAATAGGAATAAACTTGGCTGTGAGAAAAGGCTGAGCCAGACCATTTTATTTGCAGCATCTCCCATGAGTAACAGAGACTTGAGTACATGGGTGAGGCTCCAGTTCTAGTTCATCATCTTTGGAACAGAAAGTCTACTTACCACTTTTTACAGTGATAACCAAACCAGAAGGCTTAACCTTCATAGTTAAGAGAAATGACCTGCAACCCTGATAATCTGAAGGTTATGGTCTCCACCCACTTCTTGGTTGTGTCTAAATCCTATCTTGACAACACTAAGACTTCCTTACCTCAGTTCCCTGTAAGACTCGACTTACTGAGCTACTTTCTAATATACATTCCTTCTTCAATTTCTGCAATATATGAACACTTTGTTTGTTTTTATGTCATCCAGTATTTCTTATATACAGTCCAATGTAATAGAAATCTTTAAAACTTAGTTTGGTGCATGGAGTCCTCTAACAAAATAATTGGCATATCCTTTCAATAATTGATAGTCTTATAAGCCCATTTTATTTTAGATGTCAGGAAAGTCAGCTCTAAATAAAAAATGCAATACGATATAAATGTTTAGCTTATGTGGTTATTATGTTTGAAATCTCCTCTTTTAACATGGATTTAGGGACTGTTTCCATTTTAATATCTTCTTGCATAATTTCATTCCATATATATTCAGTTACCTCAAGTAATTTATTTTGGAGGCACAAAGGCTGTTAAAGTCAACAGATTTAGACAGAATTTACTTCACAGTAACATTGAGATGATCAAATAAGATGATGTGTTATAAAATGCCTTCCAAACTGTAAATCTTATCTAAAATTCTTAATTTCTTATAATGAATAGCTTCTGTCAATTATGTATCTATTTTATTCAGTCACTGCATTCAGTCATTTTTTTTTCTTATTTCAAATATATTATAACATAGCAATCAGATGACCAATTCTACTTTACAAATAAGGAAATACAGGCTCATGGTGGATGCCTCAAATTGCTGAAGGACATATATTTGGTAAATGAGCCAGAAATTGAATATAAGTCTAACTTCACCCCTGCATTCTATACACTGTATTCCCAGTGCATCTAGAAAAAAATGGGGGGATGGGAGGGGCTCAATATGTGGTAATAGGTTTCAAAGACAAAAAGCCCTATTATTTACCAACTCTGCTGAGTCTGATGAGGTATAGGGCAGACAATGCCATGGATATATTTCATCCCTCTCTAATTTTCTTAAGGTTGGCATGGATATTATAGCTATTTTCTATTTGACATAGCATCCAAAATACTCTTTGAAAGTTTAATACCTTAAACATTGAGAAGATGTTGGGCTGCTCTTTGGAATCTCTACCAGCAATGACAAATTCTTAGCAAAATTGTTAGGGAATGCCTAGATGTACCAGGTATTGACTTAGGACCTTTGACATGCATTAGAATGTGCCCTTCTGTGGCTCACAGTCTAGCTGGGACTGACACAAAAAATAAACACAATAAATAATATATGCCATGGTGGAGAGTATTAAGTATAATGAAAAAATGGAACAAGGTAAGAAAGATTTAGTAGTACAGGAGAAAGAGAAAGGGAGCAAGTTATCAGTATAATTAGAATTGCTGCAGAAGATTTTGTTGGTCAATGGCTGGAACAATGTGGGCAGTAGTTATATGAATTCAAAAGGGAAGGCTTTGGCAGGCAGAAAGAAGGCCCAGAACAAAGGCTTTAAGCCAAGCATGCTCTCCTGTATTGAAGTCACTAGTAAGAACCATGAACTCCAGTACGGCAAAACAACCTCCTCAATAAAGTACTCCTGGTCACCACGACACAAGATGAGGGAGCTATCTGCCATTACTTTGAGCTGCTGGTTGTTACCTGAAGCATTTACCAAGTACATAATGTAGATGTCCCTTCCATTTATGTTTTTTCTATAAATATGCATTTGAAGTACAGGTTTATTTAAGACACATTATTCGCATTATTTTGATAGTGGAATACGGTCACTGTAAGAGCTACATTTCCTTTGAAAGTACAATGTTTTCTTTTTGACTCAGAATCATTAAGAACTTGGGATAGTCTGCACAGTTTATAAAGCCATAAAGTTAAAATCAACATAATAATGCACCTTCTGTAATTCCATGAATTTCTGCATGGCTTGTTTAGCTAAAAAAAACAAACAAAAAACACTTAAAGTTGACCTGTTTTTGTTTCCTTTTATACCTTATGTAACATTTCTGATAAACTATAATTCTGGGTCAACATCTTGTTCTAATAGCATTTGAAGGTCAATACCAACATGCATTATTTCTTTCAAGCACGGAGCTATTTCACAGAAAGTATTCTAACTTGATATATCTATGTTAATAGGAAGAAGAGGTTAAGTGAACCATCAAGCAGGTGATTGAGTAAATAAGGGTAATGCTCATAAAGTAGAAAGTGAGAAAAAAGAAAAGAATTCATCTCTGTTTGCTGTTGGTGGTGGTGTTTTAACAACCCTATCAACATAGTAACAGAAAATCTACATATAATAAAGACGAAAAAAGATAAATATAAATCTAAGTGTCTCTAAGCATCATGACAATTAATACAGTGGATGGGGACTAGGAGTCAAAAATCTTGAGAAATAGAGTGATAGGCAGAAAGGGACAAAAAGATATTTAAAAAGGATAAATTAAGTTCATAAAGAACATTTATTTATATTGGCATATAATTTTGTGAAGGTATCCCAACATTTTTAAGATAGGAAAAAATCTATAGTTTATACAGGACAGAACCTGGACACCTGGAGTACAGCTGTCAATCCTTAGGAAACTGCATATGTGGCATTGGCAATCAGCATAAGAGCCTGTTTTCATCACTCTCCTAGTGGTGGAAGTCAGGCTTCATCTCTAAATCTCTTTCCTTTCATATCTAAGTATTTCTTTGAGGCCAGATACTGACAGACATGAGGTCAGTAAAGGGATGTACCTAACCACTTCTCTAGCTTTTAATCACCCAATAAAGCACAAGGTAATAAAATATGGAGAAATAAGTACATACTGCAGGTAACTTAAAAGGTAAGTTTCAATGCATCTGTTTTCTGTTTTTTTTTTTTTTTAAGATTTTATTTATTTATTTGACAGAGAGAGAGAAACTGCCAGCGAGAGAGGAAACACAAGCAGGGGGAGTGAGAAAGGAAGAAGCAGGTCCCCAGCAGAGGAGCTTGATGTGGGGCTCGATCCCAGGACCTCAGGATCGTGCCCTGAGCCGAAGGCAGATGCTTAACGACTGAACCACCCAGGCGCCTCTGTTTTCTGGGTCTTATAAGATTTTTCTGACATTGTCAGAATCCAATTCTGTATAAAGGCAAACACAGGATTATATTCTTAGACAACAGTGCCTAATATTTACTTACTGACCTTTCTGAAAATCCTTCTATAGAATAGAAATCACACAATATCTGCCTTCAGGTCACCATGGGATTAAATTAGAAATCAGTGACAGAAAGTAACTAGAACATCCCCAAATAACTGGAGATTAAACAATATAGTTCTCAATTGCATGAGTCAAAGAAAAAATTGCAATAGAAATTTTAACATGTTTTGAACTAAATGAAAGTGCAACTCCAACTTATCAAAATTTGTGGGATGCAGCAAAAGTAGTGTTACAGTGTTAGTATATATATGAAAATTAGAAAAATCTAAAACGAGTCATCTAAATTTCCACCTTAGAAAACTAAGAGAAAAAAGAGCAAATTAAATCAAAGTAAGAGAAAAAAAACAGAGCAGAAATCAATGAAAATGAAAACCAGGAATAAATTAGGTCAATTAAGCCAAAATGAGGTTCTTAAAAAAGAACAATAAAATTGATAACCTTCTAGCCAGGCTAATTAAGAATGCAAGGGAGAGAACATAAATTGCTAATACCAAAAATGAAAAATGGGACATCACTACAGATGCCATGGAAATTAAAATAATAATGAAGGAATACTATGAACAACTCTATGTTCACAAATTTGATAAACTAGATGAAATGGATTAATTCCTTGAAAGATACAATCTGCCAAAACTCACACAAGAGGAAATAGATGATCTGATTAGGCCTGTATCTATTAAAGAAACTGAATCAATAATGAATAACCTTTGAAAATTGAAAACACAGGCCCAGATGGGTTCACTAGCGAATTGTAACATTCAAGAAGAAAATCATACCAATACTCCACAACCACTTCCAGAAGACAGAAGCAAAGGGAATACTTCCTAACTCATTCTATGGGGGGGGAATATTAGCCTAATAACAAAATCTGACAAAGACATTATAAGGAAATAAAATTACAAGCAAATATCTCTCATGAATATAGATGCAAAACTCCTCAGCAAAATATTAGCAAATCAAATCCAAAAAAGTACAAATAAATTATACAGCACAACCAAGTGGGATTTATCCCAAGTATGCAAGCTATTTCAACATTTGAAAACTGATTAACATAACTTCATCACATAACATGATCATATCAATAGATGCAGAGAAAACATTTGACAAAATGCAACCTCCATTAATGATAAAAACTCTCAAGCTAGAAATAGAGAACTTTCTCAAATTGATAAAGACTATCTACAAAATACCTACTTCTAACATCATACTTAATGGTGAGCAACTTGAAGCTTTTCTGAGGATACAATCTTGGAAGTGGAACTTGAAATTGAAAACACACTATCATTTACATTAGCACCCCCAAAATAAAATACTTCGGTATAAACCAAACAAAATATGTACCAGTTCTATATGAGGAAAACTCCAAAACTGATGAGTGGCATCAAAGAACTAATCAAATGGAGACATAGTCTATGTTCATGGTTAGGAAAATTCAATATTGCGAAGAAGTCCGTTCTTCCCAACTTGACCTACAGATTTAATGCAATCCCAATCAATGCCCCAGCAAATTATTTTATAGATATTGACAAACTGATTTTGAAGTTTATGGAGTGTCAAAAGACCTACAGTAGGCAACATAATATTAAAGGAGAACAAAACTTCATGACAGTGTGTCAAAAACACAAGGAACAACCAGTGTTGGTGAGGATGCGGAGAAATAGGAACACTTGTGCACTATTGGTGGGAATGTATACTGGATGACAGTATGGAGTTTCCTCAAAAAATTTGGGGGGCGCCTGGGTAGCGCAGTCGTTAAAGCGTCTGCCTTCGGCTCAGGGCGTGATTCCGGCGTTCCGGGATCGAGTCCCACATCGGGCTCCTCGGCTGGGAGCCTGCTTCTTCCTCTCCCACTCCCCTTGCTGTGTTCCCTCTCTCACTGGCTGTCTCTCTGTCACATAAATAAAATAAAATCTTTAAAAAAAAAAAAAATTAAAAATAAAACTCCCCTATGATCCAGTAGTCAGTCACACTACTGGGAATTTACCCAAAAAATACAAGAACACTAATTCATGTGAATACACACACCCCTATGTTCACTGCAACATTATTTGCTATACCCAAATTAGAGAAGCAGCCCAAATGTTCACTGATGAATGGATAAAGAAGACATAGTATATATACACAATGGAATATTATTCAGCCATAAAAAAGAATGAAATTGTGTCATTTGCAACAACATGGACGGAACTAGAGAGTATTATATTAAATGAAATAAGCCAGCCAGAGAAAGACAAATATCATATGATATCACTCATATGTGGAATTTAAGAAACAAAACAAAGGTGTGAAGGGGGAATAAAAAAAAAAAAAAACAGATTCTTAACTATAGAGAAAAAACAGATGGTTACCAGAAGGGAGGTGGGGGGGTGAAATAGATGAAGGGGATTCAGAATACATGTCTCCTGATGAGCACTGAGTAATATATGGAATTGTTGAATCACTATATCATATACCTGAAATTAATATAACACTGTAGGTTAACTACATTAGAATTAAATTAAAAAAAAAAAAGTGTGGTCTTGTTGAGAGAATAGATCGAAGGAACAGAATGGGGAGTTCAGAAATAGACCCGCTCTGTTATAGTCAACTGATCTTTGAAAAGGAGCAAAGGCGTTGCAACAGAGCAAAGATAGTCTTGTCAATAAGCGGTGCTGGAACAACTGGACATCCACATGAAAAAAACTGAACCCACATGCCGACCTTCCAACCACCTTCCAGCCTTCAAAGAACTTAACTGAAGATGGATCCTCGCTCTAAATGTGAAATGCATGAGTGAACAATTCCCGGAAGGTAACACAGGAGAAAAGCAAGATAATCCTGGATGTGATGCCTTTTTAGGTGCAAAATTGAAGTCATCTTACAGGGAAGAAATCACTGCTAACCTGGACTTCATTAAAATTAAACACTCTGCTTTGAGAAAGACAACGGAAGAGGATGAGAAGATAAGCCACAGACTGGAAGAAAATATTTGCAAAAGATGCATCTGATAATATTTTAATCTATCCTTTGGATCTTATTTTAAAAAATTAAAGTGCGTCTTATTAAACATATAGAAAACCTACATAAACATAGGGTCCCTGAGCTGGGCAGTGGCAATACCTACCCCTTAGGAGGGAAGGCAGGCAAAGGGGGGGAGGGGTGAATTGGGGGCTGGGCTCAAAGATGAGTCTAGGGTGGATGTGGGGAAAGGGACACAGGAATTCTCTCAGGCTGGGATGGAGAAAGGCAGGCAATCGTCTCTTCTTTGAGGGAAAGATGTACATTGCCATAAACTCTCCCCTGAGCTCACACAGTCTTTTCTTTCCCTGTGCCACAGCCTAAAACATCTGATGAATCCAAAACGATACAAATGACTCCTATACCTCAATAGGAAAACTAACAACTGATTTAAAAATAGGCTAATAATCTTAAGCACCCCACCAAAGACTACATACAGTGGAAAATAAGCATACGAAAACATGTTCCACATCATATGCCATCGGGGAAATGTAGATTACAACAGTGACATTCCACTACACACCTATTAGAATGACCAAAATCTGGAACACTGTCAACTCCAAATGCTGGTGAGCACCATTCATGCATTGCTGGTAGAATGCAAAATGGTACAGCCACTTTGGAAGACAGTCTGGAAATTTCTTATAAAAGTAATCATACTCTTACCATACATATAATCAAGCATTCACACTCCTTGGTGTTTACTCAAAGGAGCTGAAAATGAATGTCCACAGAAAAACCTGCACAAAGGTGTTTAGAGGAGTTTTACCTGTAATTGACAAAACCTGGAGGCAACTAAGAGAGCCTTCAGGAGGTGAGTTGATACATTGAGATATATACAGACAATGGGCCATTATTCTGCACTAAAAGGAAATGAGCTAACACGAAATGAAAAGATACCGGAAAAACATAAATGCAGATTACGAAGTGAAGAAAGTCAATCTGAACAGGCTTCATACTGTATGATTCCCACTATATAACATTCTGAAAAAGATAAAAGTACAGACAATAAATAGATCAGTGGTCACCAATGCTGCGGGAGAGATGAACAGGCAGAGTTCAGAGAAATTTTAGGGCAGTAAAAATACTCAGAATGATATTTTAATAATGGGCATGGCTCATGATACAGTTGTCCAAACCCAGAGAGTATACAACACCAGAGTGAACCCTAAGGTAAACCAAGGGCTTTGAGTGATTATGATGCGTAAGTTCATCCTTGATAAATAATGTTCTGGGAGAGACTGTACGCGTGGGGGGGAGGAGGTTGATGGGAAATCTTTATGCCTTCCTCTCAATTTTGTGGTAAACCTTAAAATGCTCTAAGAAAATAATGCCTTTAAAATGTTCTATCATATTAAAACAATATGCAAAACAATCTTCAAGATGTATTATTGATAAAAATTTAAAATTTCTCTAATGAGTATTTCCATCAGTTATTTTTCTGTCTTCAAAGTCAATGACTCTCATTCTTTTTCATTAAAAAAAATATTTTAGAAATTGTACTTCTTTTCAGATGCTGTACTACAGCTCACATTACTTTCAGTCAAAATACAAGTCGCATCTGTGTAATCATCAGAAAGTTTCTTCAGACAAGGCTTACCAAAAAAAAAAAAAGTCAGACTCTATGCAGCTCCCCACTGCAGTGTATTTAACAGTAAAGAAAACAAGGATTCCATGTGAGTAAACACTGCAGCTGAACAGGCCAGTTACTGGATATCGCAGGTAAAATTCCTCTGGGAAAATGAGAGATCTGTTCGTTAGACCCCAGGAAGGTTTTATCAGCTTTCTGTTGACAGTGCAAATGCAGAATTAGCCATGGTAAGCAGAAGAATCAATTAGTAGCCTTTGGCATGCTGACCTTCTTAAAAGCTCTGCTCATACCCTGCACGGGAACTGCTCAATTAAAATATGATCTCAGGAACTTCCCATGAAGAGGCAAACAGACAGTTCCATTGTGATCCTATGTCAAATTAATCATCAATATGCTAAACAACACCCACTATTTTGATAACCAATGTAGTATGGAGATCTAAAAGCCTACCCAACAATGTCTTCACAGCACTCCAGTTTCCCCCTTTATTGCACTGGAAAAGTGATAGATTCTTGTTTGAATCCAGAGTGGCTTGTTCACTGGGTCTTAAAAATCTAAATATGCAACATTGTAAGTACACCGGGAAAAACTGACTTACTTGAGAGCATGTTTTGATCCCATACGTTTCCCTAGGGTAAAAAGACTAGAAATGGAAATGCCTTCATGAAGCATAGTTCTCTATTTTGTATATGCTACTTCAGCCAGATTAGGTCTGCATGGAAATACTCTGTGCCAAGCAATGGAAAAGCATTATACATTTATAGAGGAATACAGGGATCCCAACTAGGACTAGTCCCAGAGTTTGCTGAAACCCTGCAGCTTTTGGAATTCACAAGAGCTAGCCACCAAGATAAATCACTTCCACAGGTCTTTTAGAAACAACCTGACATCCTCATGTTACCAGTTTTCCCTCACATCTACTCAGCCACTGGGGCAGAGGAGACTGGTTGTAGATAATTGTATCCACAAGGTAGCTGCATACTTTGAGTACAAGCATCCCTACATCCTTTGAGCAACTGTTACATACAAGTGGCACCATTCACAGAGAACACATACAGCTTGTGACCTTGAACTGGCCTGACCTACCCCTTTTCATCCCACATTGGAAAACAGCAGTACTTGGTAATTTTGCTATAATTGATACTGGACTGAAGCAATTAATTTCTTCAAGATAGAAACTTCATAAACACACTCTGTTGTATGATACTTAAACACTGGTTTCATGCAATTAATTTATCTGATATTTTTGTCTTATTTTAATAAAAGAATCTCACACTTTCAGCTAGTTTGAGTATTATAAGCAATGTATAAGCTTAGTGCTACATAATTATGGACATTAATAAATATTCAGTGAAAACCTAAATGGGAATGTTGTCTTAGCGCTCCAATGTTTAAGAAGTGCCACATATGAAACATATGTCTTACATTTGGACACATATAATTCCATGGTGGTCTCTAATGTCAAGTCTGTAGGCGCGCTGCCATTGCTTTGCAATACCATTCTTCAACCTTTTTTTTTTTTTTAAGATTTTATTTATTTATTTGACAGAGAGAGAGACATCGAGAGAGGAAACACAAGCAGGGGCAGAGGGAGAGGGAGAAGCAGGCTTCCCGCTGAGCCAGGAGCCCGATGCGGGGCTCGATGCCAGGACCCTGCAATCATGACCTAAGCCACAGGAAGACGCTTCATGACTGAGACACCCAGGTGCCCCCATTCTTCTAGTTTTAATTTAAGGGCAATGTATTGGCCTTTGCTGAAGGGATTCATCACACTATGATCAAAACAATGTTGTCACATGCTGTAAAAGTTTAACACACAATCAATACAAAAATCTCTGATGTGTATTCCCCAGTATATCCCAATGTCCTTTTGATGTAAACGTTATTTGATTTTCTATAATCTTTGATTTTAAATTGCATATTATCATCTCCTTACAGATCCATATTTCATCTCCATTCCGTAACTTACAATAAAACTCTAGGTGTATCGGGATGTAAAGAGAAACTTTTGAAATACCTGCCTTAAATGACTAGCTCCCACAATGGAAAGTGAGACTTTCATGGAGACTGTTATTGAAATGGGCTGCAAAACTTACTATGAAAAACAAAAGTAGAAAGATCTGCTCTTTCTTTGCAGTTCACCTATCCTAATTCTGTAGACCGCTAATTGAGCTCTCTGACTTAACATGAAAAAGATCATGTAGGAAAATATGGGTGAACAAAAATTCTTCAGATATAATTGAAATTTTCATCTTAATGAAGTCAGTTCCAGCAAATGAATGTCTGCTTTATGCCAGTTCCAGCACCTATTTACCTCCTACATAATTCCTATATAATACTCATCATGACCACAGAAGTTAGAAATGGAGGCTCCATCTTGCAGGAGGTCATGTGACTGCCTAAGCAGAAAAAAAAATCGCAGCAAATCTTGTTGATATGCAAAGAATCTGTTACAAAACATACTGTTATGCTTTACAATATTCCCTTAGTTTAAATTCCATTAGGATGAGTACTATTCTAATTATTATAAGATGATACAATGGGTGGGGGCTGCCTGGGTGGTGCGGTTAAGTGACTCTTGGTTTAGACTCAGGTCATGATCTCATGGTTGTGAGACTGAGCCCTGAGACGGGCTCCAGGCTCACTGTGGAATCTGCTTGAGATTCTCTCTTTCTCTCTGCTTCCTTCTGCTCATGAAGCACGCACTCTCTCTCTCTGAAATAAATAAATCTTAAAAAAAAAAAAAAAAAGAATGATACAAGGGGAAAAAAAGAAAGGCCGATCCTTTTACTACAATAAATCACATTTCCTTTTTTTTTTTTTAAGATTTTATTTTTAAGTAATTTCTAAGCTCAATATGGGGCTTGAACTGATAACCCCAAGATCAAGAGTCACAGGCTCTACCAACTGAGCCAGCTAGGTGTCAATAAATCACATTTCAGTTAGGAAAACTGAACACACTTCATGAAAAACTTCAAAAAATATGTGTAAATCAACATATCAAAAAGTGCAAATAGTTTATATATTTAAATCAATTATATTTTTCAATGATCGAAATGGTCGAACTTTTTTTATTTTAAAGATTTTATTTATTTATTTGAGAGACAGAGCATAAGCAGAGGACAGGCAGAGGGTGAGGCAGACTCCCCGCTAAGCAAGGAGCCCGATGTGGGGCTTGATCCCAGGACCTGAGCTCATGACCTGAGCCAAAGGCAGATGCTTAACCGACTGAGCCACCCACGTACTGCAAGATGGCCACACTTTTAAAAAGCTTTCAAATTAGAGGATTCATTTATCCTTATTTCCAAGTGAAATTTTGTGAAAGTCATCACAATATGATAGTACCATTTTAATGAAATTTTCAAAAAGGAAAATACAGTTCAATTTTAAATATTATTCGATGTATTTTGAACAATTAGAATTTTGGGGAAAATATATATATATACTTTTTAAAATCCTAAACACATCCAAAGAGAGAGTATCCAACAGAAGAGAGAAGCCAAGTGGGGAAGCCTTCAGGAGTGAGCAAACACTCCAGTGGAAAAGCCACCATCTAACACACTGGGAGATCCAGGCTGGGGACCAGACTCCGGTACTTATCTGAGCTCTAGGACCTTGAATGAATCACTTCACTTTTTTTTTTTTTTTTTTTTTAAAGCAATCACTACCTCCAACACGGGGCTCAAACTCATGACAGAGAGAGATCAAGAGACACATGCTCTACCAACTGGGCCAGACAGACACTCCACCTTGACCTCTTTGAGCCTTTAATTCAGTACCTGTAAAATGAGAAAACTGAATGGAATGATCTCATAGGAACTTTCCACACTGCAGATGCACAATCATGCCACTGATCAATTGTTTCACAACACTTAAGAGGCTTGCTACAGATGAGAAAAATGAAAACACTAACTTTTGAGGCTGTTTAATTGGATAATGGCCTTCGCTCTGCTAGTTCAATGTCAGAACCTGAATTTGATGGTGCATTAACCCTTTACGTCACCTGAGAATATTGTACGGTTTACTTTTCCCATGGGCATCGGTTTCTGAGGTGATGGACGGAAGTCCTGGATAGTTACGTGATTGAACAGAGGCAGGATATACCTAATTGATGAATTCAAAATTTGTATTTAAAATACCTTTCTTGAAATAAGTCAATCTTCATTTTAATAGGCTTTCCAAATTTAGCAATAAAGAAAATCAAAACTTTTCCACGCAAAATTTGAGAGATAATGACAGTTAGAGTTTAATGACAAACTTCCCTTTTTGAATGTATGCGCAAACCCAGCAGATTCTATGGACATGGCAAGTCTGTGATTTAAAAGGAAGCTATTTATGGGGCTCCTGGGTGGCTCAGTCGTTAAGCATCTGCCTTTGGCTCGGGTCATGATCCTGGGGTCCTGGGATCGAGCCCCGCATCAGGCTCCCTGCTCAGCAGGAAGCCTGCTTCTCCCTCTCCCACTCCCCCTACTTGTGTTCCCTCTTTCGCTGTCTCTCTGTCAGATAAATAAATAAAATCTTTAAAAATAAATAAATAAATAAATAAATAAATAAATAAATAAATAAAATGAAGCTATTTAAAAAGAAGACTGACAGGATCAAGCCAAATGATCCAGCATCAGTTTCCACACCCAAAATATTTCATAAAGCACTGATAGTTTAGAAAATAGTTGCTTTTAGTTTATTTGGTTTATTTCTCTTTTAGTTTATTTCAGATTATTTCTCTGCCTCCCTATGAGTCAAATGAAAACCACAACTCTGCTCTACATATGTTGGCATTCTGAGTTGGGCCCTCCTCTTTTGAGAACCAGAAGAGAAGTAGGGCACACAAAGTGCAGTCAAAACTCTGGGTACTGTTACCCCACTTACTAGATGTGGGCAATTACTTACAACATGTAAGTCACAGTGTTTTCATTTATTACTTGATGAGAATAGGCGTATCTATACATTGGGTTCGTTAGTGGATAATAGGAGCCAGTCCTTTAAAAACAGTAAGCACAGTGATCCCCAGATAGTAAGTGCTCAAGACATCAGGACATATTTTAATAGGCTTTTTGTTGTTGTTGCTGTTGGTTTCTGTTCATATTGTTGTTTTAATGGTAAAGCATAGGTTTCAGCTTATAAAACCAGCAAGATGATGATGATGATGATGATGATGATGATGATGATGAAGACGAAGATGAAAATGGCTACTAGTTATCTCAATCACAGTACCTTTTTGCTCCGCGTAATTAACCAAAATGGATTAATCCTTTCCTCGTATGGCAATGAGGCACAGTTCCTAAAACCCAAGGAATAAGTCAGTCTTTTACAGGGGAGTGGTGTCTGCCCTGCCCTGCCTTCTAGCCCAAAGCAAAAGAACTGCAGGGGCAGCGCCTTGTGCAGGGAATCCCTCTGCTTGCTCTCCAGGCACAGCTCACATTGTGACCCTGATCTCAAACTCAACCATCTCCCCTGTGCAAATTCCCCTGCTTTCTTCTGTCACAAAGATAGGCAGGATATAAATTCTCAGGTTGTGTTATAAAGAAATAACTAAAACACAAGGCAAAACACTAGCTTTGCAAACTCTTACTGTTCTGAATTACTTTGCATTTTCCTCATTTTCTTCTGTCTAGCCTTATAATTATCCAAGTCACCCATTTTCCTTCTAAAATCTTATTTTCTACAACTTCTTGAATACAATTAAGAACACCCCCAAAATGAGAAGGCCTTGCTCCTATTTTCCAGAAGCTTAGAATTAAAATAAACAAGAAGATATACAGACACAAAACCGGCAATGATATTCTAGCTTCCTTTATGATTCTGCTGATCAGGGTGCCTGCATCACAGTTCAATTTGTAAATCCCTACAGGTCAAGGGTTAGGTTCTTGCCAGTATGGTAGCCACCAGATACATCTGGCCACTTAAAATCAAATGAATGACAATCAAATTAAATTAAAAAATCAGTTATCTAATCACACCAGCAACTTCCCAAGGGCTCAACAGCCTCAGGCAGCAAGTCACTAGCCTCTATGACAGCTCAGAAGAATACTTCCGTCATTGCAGAAAGTTCACTGCATAGAGTTGATCTACCGTACTTTGCCTTATGTTATGTTTTACATCAAAGGTGATGCTTTATTTATTAAATTAATTTTTCTCCAGCAAAATCTCTTTAAACTTTTCCTGAAATGAACCAGAACACAAACAAATCAAGTGATCTATGCATGACTGGTCTATGCCAAAAGAAATTCATAGGGTATATTAGTCAAGGATTTGATTAGTAATTTCTGAGTCACCTACAAAAGGGATTTTCAGGGAGAAATACAACTGCATTAGTAGAAAAAATCATGTTGATATAAACATTGTCAGCTTCAGAAATTCATCACATGTGCTCAACATAGTACAGGACATCTGAGAGAGAGAGAGAGAAAGAGAGAGAGAGAGAGAAAGAGAGAGAGAAAGAGGTGATGCTTTTTTATTTGGTGCATCAGTACTTTTCACCCAAAAGGATATAACACATGTCTGTTAAAAAATAAAATAGCAAGAGCAAAACTAAAGAGCCATGCCCATCTCAACAGATTCATTTGTTTGAACAATAATCTCCTTACAAATCAAAGGGCAAGGATGAAGAATGAAGGGAGTGGTCAGAGCCATCTAGGAAATGTGTAGTTGTTCAACACAGGAATCAAATTATCTCATTTTCAAAAATTAAAAATGAAATCAAAAGTTCGGCATTTATTCTCTCCTGAACTTCCTCCAAACGCTGTGAACCACAGTAGATCTTTCCAGAATACATGTATGATGCAGCCTCTGATACCAAAAGGTTGCAAACATGTAACATTAAAACGGCTGCCTTTCCGTCAACATATGTCACTACAAAGGGCAGTGATAACACACCAAATGACAGTAAGCTGAGTGGACCACCAAGTGAATAAAACCTTAAACTCTGACTTGGACCTGGTATTTATTCAAGTTGCCAGAGATAAAGAAAACACAATTTTAAAACAATCTTCTGTAAATGTTCACCATCCCATTCCAACTTCCCTTCTACTCAGTCAGTAGGCAACCTTATAAAAGTATCCTCAAAATGTTTACCGTAGAGTAGGTCTGGCTTTCCATGGATTTTGAGGACTGTAGAACCCCTTTGTTGGAAAATATTGGCTAAGGTTATTAATTCACTATTCAACCTCTCTATACCCAAAACCTTTCCAAGGGATCTTCATGGTCTTCCCAAGGTTGGAAATCTTTCCTCCTGGACTGTCTTAGTAAATTGAAGTCACCTACACTATTATACCTTGTTCAACTTTAATCCTTTGCTCCTAATTATTGCCAGATGCAATCTAATTAAACCCACCAGGTGTCTCCCCTCAGGTTAGAATACCTCATAGAATTCCTGCTACCACTAAAATATGGAATGACAGAACACCAAGTATGTAATGAACCTTTCATGGAGAGGTTGAGAGGTCTTAAAAAAAATTATGACTATAATAGAAGACGTGAGAATAAATTAACTAAAAATATGTAGGCAGTGATGTACATGACAATTCTGTCATTCTATTGTTCACAAACATATTTATTACTGCTAAGTTTTCTTTATCTAACTGAAAATGTTATTCGTCATGCTAAATATAACAATAAAGCTAAAATTACCACATGGGATCTTTCAAATAGACATGCTATTTTACTTTTACTTTCTCATGCACTTAATACAAATAAATACGATGAAATAAATTTGAAAACTCTTTCAAACACAGGCAATTACTTTTTAAACAGCATAAAGTGATATTTTGATGTAAAATTCTGAAACCGAAGCAAAGTTAAAAAAAAATTATTCTAAAATCATCCAATATTCTGCAGCATTTAGAAGACATTTTTGCTACTAAATCACTTACATATACTGGATAATTTCTGTGTTTGAGCATGGGAAGATTTAAGTTAAATAACAGAATTTCCAGTTTCTTCAATTTCAGAAAATAATTTTACAGTAATTTGCACTCTGATTTCAATACGTCCTCCATGCATGCGACTTGATTAGTTTCAGTAAATTATATTATATAGTATTTCATTATTAAAAATGATTTAATAACACTTAAACAAAAATGGAAAATTTACTCTGCCATTTATAACTCAACACCAAAATAGATTTTTCTATCCTTTATGTTTTTAATGAATACTTTTTTTTTATGTTATGAAGACATGAAAAGCTGAAAATTCTGAATCTCCCTCCTTCCATCAGCAAAAAAAAAAAAAAAAAGACAAATACACTTTATTGGTGATATGCTGATCTTTAAATAACACATTACTGACTTATTTGTTTATTCAACTGTGATAACTAAATACTCAGCCTGCTATTTCTACTTTTTATTAATGCTTTATAACTATATTTTTTCTTAGAATTATCTACTAAGCATATGCTCATATTTATATAAATGATGTAGTTTTGTACTCAGCAACCCACAACACAGTCCATAAGAGTAGTCTTATATTTTTTTCTCGTTATTTACTGTTAACAGTTATATTTTATTTTAAATCTTCCATCTATGTGATTATCACATTACTGGTATATCTGGGTAAATTCTCAAAAGTTTAATCATGGCAAGCAATAATTACACTACGGTAAATTCTGAATATTATCTTACATTAGAGAATACTACTTCTCAGATAAAAAGTCAACATATTCCAAAATAAACAATCGAATGAGGAATACATGGGGATAGTTTTTGCTATTCCTGGAAATTCTTAATGATCAGGCTAGGCTGTGCTTTTGACATTTCTTCCCTCAACTTGCTAAAACACACTTCAAGGCTGCAATAACTAGATTAAAGTAATAACACACCAAGTGTAGCCCCAGGCTACAGTTTCAGCTGACACAAATCATCTTTCACTGGACACACTACAGAGTCTGTAACACAAGATGACTGTGCTGGAAAAGCTAGTGTTTGCCAAGCTGGGGTTACATTTATATACGGTCATAAATCTGCAGCTATCTATAATGCACGTTTTTGAGAGTTTTTGATAAAATAAGGCTGATGTAGTTAAAATATCTTAATTATATTTCTAAATCACATCAGCTTTCACCAGTATATCTTACGACTAAATGCCAGCTAATCTTGTTTCCTATAGGTTTCTGAGAATTTCTGGCTGCAGGCTAAGTTAGGTTCATTGTTCATTTAAAACAGCACATTTGTCTTCAATTTGGGAAAAATCAAACCAGGAATTTCAATGCAAAATAAAGAAACATTTAGCATACTGCCTGGGTGATAGTAAGTTGTAACTAAATCTACTCACCTAAAATTGTCTATACTAAGTGAATAGAAAAAAAGAGTTCATATAAGAATTGGTGTTTGATTTTTACTGGTCCGCTTTTGGAAATGTCTATTTACAAATGTATTAACAAATAGGTCTGAATCATTGATTGCCTATCTACACATCTTTCGGAAAACCAATTTGGGGGGGGGGATTTATGATTTGGTTGGCAATGTTGGGTCTGGGAAGAAGTATGAAGAAAAAACCATGCTCTGAGGAGTGTCAAATCCTATGAGAGATGCTGCTATCGGTATTTTTACTTTATGAAACTTAAAACACTTATTTCCCTCACTTAGTCAAAAAAATGAAACGTAATTATAGAATTACAATTAAACCAATACTACTAACACAGTTTGCCCGAGTTTTCTGAAGAACATAGGGTTCTGTACAACTACTTAAAAAATAGTTGTGTGAGAACATTCCCACCCAACCCCCTTACTTGAACTTACATGCCCTTTAAAATATGGAAGAATTATGTTTATCTGACTCTAAAGCACATTTTACAGATAAAACATATTGAAATATACTGGAATGTGTGCAGTGGAATAGATTACCAAGAACACATTTATACCACATTTTATTACTCTTTCTTGAATCACATTGATCTACCAAAGTCAAACAGTTGGGATTGTGAAGCATCATAATATCCACAAGAGAAATTTTATATATTTACACAAAAAGAACAATGTAAAGGTATGCATACAAAGGTATTATCAGTTTGATAGTGGTGCAGTTTCTACGATCTCATGTGTATAATGATAGTTTATTGATGTGATTTCTTTGTCTTAGGAGGCCATTCGAGATTTCTCTTAAGGAACCGTAAACTTAACACGCCAACAGTCCATATGTTTGGAGGATTCGCTTCCAGCAGTTATTTACATTATTTGAATCCTTGGAGTAATGCCTACTAATTAGGTATAAATTATTTTTAAATGAACCCAAGTATATGCAGTTATAATTATTGACAAAGTATTACTAAAGAACGCTAGAAGCTACACCACAAAATGGAATAGCTATCTTTTTTTTTTTTTTTAAGATTTTATTTATTTATTTGACAGAGATAGAGACAGCCAGCAAGAGAGGGAACACAAGCAGGGGGAGTGGGAGAGGAAGAGGCAGGCTCCCAGCAGAGGAGCCTGATGCAGGCTCCATCCCAGAACACCAGGATCACGCCCCGAGCAGAAGGCAGATGCTTAAAGACTGAGCCACCCGGGCACCCCTCGAATATCTTTTAAATTTGTTTTACAACAGGCAACAAAGTAGATGATTAACAGATATGATCATTTCCTGGAGAAATTCTGTTGTTGTTGTTGTTGTTGTTTTAATGAAAACTGAGCAATAAAATTTTCAGTCCTTAAATCTAGGGAAGTTTTTTCCTAAGTTCCACTCTTTTCCAAAGCTATATGACTCTGGGTTAATCCTCATACATGGTGCTAATATAAAACCCACACAGGTTAGCAATGTTGACTGATCATGTTACCTGCCTGGAAAAATGGTCTAAAACTAGGTAAGGAATAATAATTTCCTTTTTGAGGATGGGAGAAAAATCAGGCTGTATTTCATGGAGAAATACAACAGGCCCATTTTTCAATTCTGTGCCTAAGCAGAACAAAAAAGGTTATACCTAAGAATAGCTCAAGAACCAAGACGAAATCAGCGGAGACCTTTTTTTGTTACCGTTTCGAACCGGAACAGGAGTTAGAAAAGTTCGAACCAAGATCTCTGTCTTCACAATGCTTGGCCACGTCTGACGTATTCAGACATCATGTATTCACGCTGTGTACGTCTGCATGTGCGTATACATGCAGTGTGCATGCACGTGTGTCTGATGTGTGTATGCACACACAGTGCGTGTGCATGTATGTGTGATGCGGCTGTGGACGTCTGGTGCATGTCATGTGCATATGCTGTGTGTATGAACGCACCTAGGATTTCAGTCTTAGTTTTCTTTGCGTGAGGATAGCTACTTCCTCAGGTTTACCTTCTCTCCACAATCCTGCAAGAAAAATTAAAGATCCTGGATAATATACAACGTACAAAATAATTTAAGAAAGAAGATCCAGTTCTTACAACAAAGGGATACCAGCTTTGAGACAAATGTTTGACTTAAAATTGTCTGCTTTCATGTTACGAGGTTCTTTTTCTCTCTCAGCACGTCTTAGTCCCCTGCATTTGCTTTTCCCGTCCCGTTAAAAGGACTTGCATTTGCCTTCCCTTACCATCAATCTTCTCTCACCCATGCCGATTCTCCTTTATGTATTGCATTTCTCCTTACCTGTTTTCCCAAGAATTTCCCACCTTTGACACATTTCTCTTTTTCTAAGAACTCTGCTGATTTTAAGTACTACACGAGACTAATCCATTACATTTACGTTTGTAAACCCGTGATGCTAAAGAAAAGGTAAATAAGAAAACCATGATAAAACACGGCGCTCTCTAATTATTCATCGTGGATATCGTGTGCTAACGTACAGAACATGTGAGTACACATTTCAGTTTAGGATATTCTCCTTAAGAAACCACATTAAGGCTACTGAAATAAGTTGCAGATACGCTGCTACAGTTTTAGAAAAGTCGTTTTTGAGTCATTCTGAGTCATTGGTAGACTGTGATTATACTTTCAGTTAGCAGGTATCAGATTTTACAAGCTTCTTTTCTGCAAGTGATTTATTACTGGATTATGAATATATTTGCAATAAAATTGAATACTTGTCTTTCTCCCCTATATTCTTTTTTTTAAAACTACCATAATGAAGAATTCCAAATGATCAATGGCCATGGATTTGAAGCAATATTAGAAACTAAGAATTTCAGGGTTATTAAAATGCTGTCTTCCAAATTATTACTATGTGGACTGAGAACTAAACAAAACAAATAAAAGGGGCAATGATATCCCTAAAAAATCAAAATAGCGTTTGTACCACATCTCTAAATTACATTTCAAGTTTTACCTGGCTGCCTTTTTTTTTTTTTTTTTTGGTGAAATATAATTTCAAGTTTTCAAAATAGATGTGTGATTTAATAATATAATACTTTCAACGGCTTTAAAAATATCAAGTTAAAAATCACCTACCCTTCTGCAGTCTGGAGGGTAGTGTCTTTCCCATTTCCCTCTGTAAAACTAAATTTGATCTTGCCTAAAGGTGCAAGTATACTTATATGTGCAGGGACTTCAATAATTCATATTTTTGACACCCAGACATTATATGACCCACTGAATATTCTTAATTAGTTGGTGAAGGAAGCATCTGTATGGATTCACAAATTATTTTAAACATGCCTTTAAATATTTTAAATTAGAGCTTCCAATTAAAATTGTACATGTCACATTGTCTCATTTAATTCCACTGTTCTTTTTAGGAGGCACAGCCTCAGCTGAACAAGCCTCATTGATGTGAGCTGAGCTCAATTAGCTTCTGATGTTCTGCCAAATTGCCTCATTACCTGTCATACAAACACCACTGACACTTTTAAAGTTGAGCGCTTTGCATCCATATTATTCTCTTTAGACCCCAAAATAATTACTCTCATTAGAGTAGTAAAAATAAGCAATTTGCTAATAAAGAGTAAACCAATATGTTTGTAACATAAATAATAAGAAAAAAAAACAATGACGGGTTTATAAATCGAGTGTGTGCGCGTGCACACATATACACACGATTTTTAAGCTATAGACACCACAGGTCCTTTGTGAAATGCTTAGAGGTTTGTTATTATGACTGCTTTGTCCATCGAATTTTCCAAATTGCTTACAACATACTGATGATAAGAGGAACTAGGAGTTTTCCATTCTGTATATTTGAATTTAAAATGTACTTCACCCTAGGATCATGAAACATACATCTGAAGTGTCCCTACCTGCATAGAGGGCTTAAAATGGCTTAAAATACATTTATACTACATTCTAGAGGAGAAAGAATAAACAACTACTTCAAACAATCTTTATTTGTAAATCCTTCATTAATGCTGTTTACCACGGATCAAAATATTGACCCACAGGTAAAGATTTATATGGTTTTAACCCTTAAGTCCTCAGTCACCCAAACGACTTTTCTTTCTGCTTTGCCCTTTATCCACTGCCTTTTGCATAGGGAAAGAGGACAGAAGGTTAGAATCTAATTAAGAGATAATGTTTTTCAAGGTTGGTCTATACAGATGACATGTATTGAAGCAGAGACCAATTTTTTTCCTGAATGGCTGGCAGAAGATCATTAATAGAGCAAAAAAAAAAAAAAAATGTACATTACATTAACAGCTTCATGATACTGTAAAATACTCTAGTTATAAAAGTTTTTGTCCACCCGAAGCTTTCCACCCTAGCTGCACATTATAATCACCTGGAGAGTTTTTTAAAAATACCCATGCCTCGGCTCCAGTAGAGACCAACGAAGTCAAAATCTTGGGGTATTGCTGGAGGCAGGAGTGTTTTGGAAATGCTTCCCAGCTGATTTTTCTGTATGACCAGGATTAAGAATAACATAAGAAGGACATCCATCCTTATACCTAAGAGATAATCATGAACACAAAGTGTAAGCACAGGACTTTCTTTGGACCTTTTACCTATTTTGTTTTGTTTTGTTTTGAGTGAACTTCAAAGGATTCTTTAAAATTAACATACACAATTTGATCTTGCTTTAAATACCAGAGTTTTATTTGCATGTCTTTGAGTTTTATTTTGTAATGGAATTCAAATAATCTATGTTAACTAGGTGTTTGTGTAACTAACATATATATTCTTTTTAATTTCCACTTGAGAATGAAAGGATTCTTTTTTCATTTCCATGATAGGAGATTAAATGGAAGGAATCTTGCTATATTGCCTTGGACACAAACCTGGGGTAATTATTAGGAGACTGGACCATTTGAATCTCTTCCCCACTCAAGTTCTACGTTGATCTTATTATACATGCATTGTTATCAGCGTTCTTGGAAAATCTGCCTAACCTGGAGTCTGCAAATACTGAACAACAAGCCTTCCAGGAAAGCAAATTTGCTCTTGTGCTGTAGGGTTCGTGCCATCAGCAAATATCACTGCACAATTTGCTTTCGGCACCCTTCCCACTTAGCAGGGGCAATCTCGAGACATGCAAGGAGATTCTGAGAACAGCGCACTGCTGCTCACTACACTTCACTCAGCACGACATGTAGTCCTCTCGCCCCCTCTGCCCCTGTCACAGTGACTCTCAAAGTGGGCCGTTCACCAAGGTCTCTGGAAGGGGGCTAGGCAGCACATGGAGCAATGTATAAACAGCAATCCTTTCCCACCATTGCTTTCGTTTGGTTTGGTCACAATATGTAGCTGAATTTTTAACTCACAACCAGTGTTACAGGAAGGCATAATATTTTACTTTAATTAAAGAGCCAGGGAATAAAACTGAAGATCGCTGCTATATATTAAATATGTTTATAATTGGCTGCTATGAATAAGTTTCATCCAAACAGTTTTCTTTTAGCCTCTAGGCTACACATTCAGACTTTCATATTATAGACTCTGGCACCAAAGGAGGGGATATGGAGTTTCACGTATTCAACTCAATCAAAGCAGAGCTAATATTTTCAGAGGAGTTTCTGTTACTGTGGAGTGAAAGGTAAAATGCTAGAACAATGTGTCTTAGACATAATTCACACGCTATCTATTCTAGGTGGCCGTGGCCTGGATTACTTAGGTTCTCCGTGAGATGTTAGGATGGTGAGGATGTAATCATTCCTTCTTTCTCAACCTTTTCTGGGGCAAAAAGCAGATGGCATTTATGAGAAGTGTTGTTACAGGGGCACGTATGGAGTGGCAGACCATAATTTTTGTCCAGCTAAAGTTAAATGATCCAAAGAGTGAGCAAATCCAGGATTCTGACAAGATTAGAATTTTATGCTAGTCAGCCAAATAGCTGGTCCATCCCAGAGTTCCTCCCCTGATGGCTGTTAACTGCGAGCACATGCCTGGAAGGTGCAGAGCTACCATCCAGCCTTTACAAACCATTTTTATATTTTAAATAGTTCTGGCGCATGACTCACAGTGTTTGATAATTTCATATTTGGAACCTTTCCGTAGGCCCACCGGCCATAACTTAAGAACCGCTCTGTACCTGTTTCTCCTTCCGCATATGTATTGCCCCTTCTTTCCAGTACCATGGAAAATTCTTGGTACACAGTTAAGTGTCCAGTCTGGTAAAGTACAGCGTGGCCCAAATGTTCACGTGCATTACGATCACATGGGGCTTTTGAAAATGCCGATCGCCGCTCCCCTTTGCTTGGCAAGATTCCGGTTCCCCAACTCAGTAGTGCTGAGTGGGGGACAGCGAACAGACAAAGTTCTGGGTTTTGCTTTAGATCATTACAGTTGGTTCTAATCCCCTGTCCTGCTTTCCCCATTTTGAGGGAACAGCAGGGAAAAACTGAACTGGGGGCCAGAGGGCTGTGTTCTAGTTGTCATTTCACCTCCACGTTCTTTGTGACAGATCAGTGCCTCATCAGTTTCCCCGTCTGTGAGGCGGGATTAAAAAGCACTCACTCATTTGAACGAGCACTCTTGGTTGGCTGATTTTGGAAGATTCTCCCAATGCAGGGTATCTTGACCTTGACATTCCTGAGATTTGGGGAAGTATATTTCTTTATTTTTTTTTTCATTCGCACTATATCTTTTTATTTTATTTTTTAATAATTTTTATTTTGTTATATTTGTCACCATACAGTACATCCCCCGTTTTTGATGCAATGTTCCATGATTCATTGTTTGCATATAATACCCAGTGCTCCATGCAATACGTGCCCTCCTTAATACCCATCACTGGCCTATCTAATCCCCCATCCCCTCCCCTCTGAAGCCCTTAGTTTGTTTCCCAGAGTCCACAGTCTCTTATGGTTCATTCCCCCCTCTGTTTACCTCCCCTTCATCTTTCTTGAGAGGGGTGGTCTTGTGAACTGTGGGTTGTCAACATTTTCCATCTCCATACCCTCTACTGCCTGTCCCAGAATAATTTCACTGCACCTAAGCACATAAATTAGAGCAGAGAGAAGGGGAGTGGAGAAAGAAACATTCAGTTCCACAAGCTCTCATGGGATTTATGCTGCTTTGCTCTCCATCTGTGATGGCTGAGCCTCTCAGTCCCTCGATATCAACCACAATGCCACTTAGCTTTAAGTTAGTTTCAGCAAGTTTTTGTTGTATAGCTTCTTTTACCTAGTAAGCAATCACCTCACTGGGCTTCCCAGCTCACCCCTATCTTTAGTATGCGCGCTCGCTCTCTCTCTCTCTCTCTCTCTATGTATATGTGTGTGTTTCTGTGCATATATATATATATATATATATATATATACACACATATATAAATAAATATAAATATATAAATATATAAAGCATAAATATATAATATAAATATACATATATATTTATATATATATATATAAACACGACATGGATATTTATTTGACTGTGAATTTTATGTATATTGGCATGAACCTTAATCCCAATCTAATAAGACCACTTGACCCACGTCACATACTTCTCAACAACTTGCTACATCAGGTTCATATAGGTGTTTATAAATTGGCTGTTTTTAGCTCAGTGCACATTTTCTCATTGAGACAGCATTCAATTGTGGCGATGAAGTTGCTTTTTTGAGAATCAATGTGGCAAATTTCCTTACTGCATACAGTAAGAAACAGAGGCCCAAGTACTATAAGGCCTCTTTAAGATGAGGTTCAAAATTCTGCTCCACGACTAATCCTTCATTGTAGCCTTTTTATCGAGAACGTCGCATTGTGAATAACCCAAGTTATAGGAGGTGAGCATGGCATCTCACTCAGGTTACTCCAAAGCCTAGATAACCTTCAAAACTATAACCCATTAGGCAGCCTGGACATTGTATTCTACAAATACTCAAAAACTAATACCATGTTTCAGAAATTAAATACACTGGAAGGAAATCCTTTATTAACATATTGTATGCCTCAAAATAGGCATAAAATACTAACAGAGAATAAGGTATTTAAAAAAGTTTTTATGGGTGGCCTTTGCTGATTTCCACTGATGAAAACATCCCTCATCGCAACCACCCTTGAACCACCAATGTGATGTCACACAGCGTGGCATGGGGAAGAGAGATCCAGAGTCAGCTCTGGATAAGCAGTGTGCATCTGAGAGACAGAGGCCTCCCCGGTGGCTAAGGAAGGGCTGGTGCAGACTGTGGCCTGGGGCACCAGAATCAGAAGTGCACAATTATGGTAAATGCAACAGAGAAAGATTCTCCATGGCCTTACAAACCAAAGGTTCTTATTGCATCAGCACCTTTGGCCTTATTATGTATGAAACATATCCCCCTAAATTCCCATATTTAGATTTTAACCCCCACAGTGATGGCATCTGGAGGTGGAGCCTTCAGGAAATGACCAGGTCATCAGTGTGGAGCCCTAATGGAGGGGAGCAGTGCCACAGCAAGACGACAGCCATCTGTGGATTAGGAAATGGGCCCTCACTAGACATCATGTCTGCAATGCCCTGCCCTTGGACTTCCCAGCCTCCAGAACTACGAGAAATAAATGTTTAAGCCGCCCAGAGTAGGGTGCATTTTTATAGCATCCTGACCAGGTAAGACACACATCACCTACAAAGTTGTTATAAATGCAAAATCTCAGGCATTTACTTCAGACTTAATTAGAATCTGTATTTTACAAGATTGTAGGTGAATCGCATCAATTTTTGAGAAGCACTGGTCTACAGTCTCATCCCCATTCCAACCTAGCCAAAAATTGAGCAGTAGAGTGCCCAGTCGCATCCCATTGCCCGTGCTCTGCTTCACAAAGTCACCTGGAAACACAGTGTAGGCCTCGCTGTGGCAAAAGGAGATGTGTCCTCACCCCCCTTTCCCAGGGCAATGTGTGCATCCCTGCGTGAGTGTATTTGCCCGCTGAACAATATAGACATTAAGACCCAAATCGCCTAGATGAGAAAATTCTCCTCTATTCATGATGCCACAGCAAAAGAAAAGGTCTCATTGAATGATTTCCCCCTCCGTGTATTTTATTCACCTTTTTCTATATCAGCCAATATTTTTCCGCGGTCAGGGATACCACGTACAGAAATACCAGGCACAGATGAAACCCGATCTTAGCTAGGCAGAGCGGATGACAATTTCTGGCAACGGGAGCAGCCATGGCAGGGTCAGACAAGCAAAGCATGGCAGAGATAAAGGGCCTGCCGCAGCAGTCATGACAGAAGGATAGAGCACGTGGGTTAATTACAGGTGTCTCTTTCCCTGTCTCCGAGGGCAGCTTTTGCCCTGCACTGGGCAGCAACTATTCAGTGCTCCATTCCTAACTCTCGGAAAACGAAGCAACCCCTTTCTTCTTGAACATGATGTACTTCCCCTGCGCCCCTCCTCCCCCCAGTCTCTACCTCTTCCCCAGGTACGTCTTTCCATCATTTTGATCATCTCTCTAGTAGATCTCCTGTCTCCTTATTCAGTGATACCCTAGCAAGTCAAAGGTAATATTGTTCAAAACCTTCCATTTGTATGTAGGTGGCTTGTAAATTCCTCGCAGTTCTGACGCTCACCGGCTGGCTGGCTTTGGGTGATTCCTTTCGCTTCTCTCAGTTTGTGTTCTCATCCGTACAATGATCCTGGAAACTCAGGGCCAAAGGGATCCATGAGACCATAAGCGTTGAGGTCTAACAGCTTCTGGAATGTGGTTAGAATGTACTGAGAGCAGCTCTTCTTATTCCCATACCACATCATTTAGCACATTTTAACCCCTCTGCCAAAACTGTTCTCTTGAAAGTCACCAGGGATCTGCAATTGGTTAAGTTCACTGGCTCTTTTCCGGACTACAGTGTGTCTGAAGCATTTTATTCTTTCACTATGCTTTCCACAGAAAAATGTTCCTGGTTTCACATTTGCTTTTATTATTGATTATAAGGGCACCGGGTGGCTCAGTCGGTTAAGCTGCTGACTCTTGATTTCTGCTCAGGTCATGATCTCAGTGTCCTGGAATCAAGCCCTGCATTGGGCTCTGCACTCAGCAGGGAGTCTGCTTGAGATTCTCTCTCTAAGTTTTCCTACTGCTCTGCCCACCCCCCACTCTCTAAGATAAATCAATCAATCAATCAATCAATCAATCAATCTTTATCGTTGGTTGTAGTTTATGCTTGCTACTTCTGACAAAGCATTTTGTTCCCTTCTAAAAGTCAATGCAAGTGAATCTTAGATCAGAAGAACTTCACCGTTTCTCAGATCGTGGCAACACTCCTGGTATCGATTTGTTAGAGCTTCACCAAGTACTGGAAAGATTATGAATCAGGGCACCAGACACATCCTGGCTTTGCCATTTACTCCCTGTAATCTTGAACAACTTATTTAAACTCCCTGAGCCTCAGCCTCCTGCAGCGAAAATTACCTACGTGTAGGATCTTGAAGTTCAGAAGATAAAACTGATTATGTGCACACACACACTAAGCATTACTTACAGCACTTATTCCATATAGAGTGTTTCCCCCGTCGTCTTTCCTGCTTTATAGCTCATGTATTAATTGTTTCACCGAGGAAAAACAACATGAGACAAAACTTGGATTCTACAAAGCCTACATTCTTAATTTTAGTTCTGTAATGATCCTTTTTGCCACTTATTTATGCCGCATTTAACCATGAGTTGCGGTTCGTAATGACCTATCTGCCTTGTAGATTCATCAGGCTTAACGTCTGCACACAAAATCTGTATCTCTGACTACTATGTATTGCTTTTATAAATGTCTTATCTTTCTTCATTCAAATCCCATAAAGTGCTATGCTTTGTGAAAAATGCATTTGTTGATAACATGCCTTCTGAAGGATAGCATTTGGGACAGTACTATAAAAATAGATATTGTTTGAGAGGAAACACTTCAATAGATAATGGAAAATACCAAAAATCAAAATTATTTCATTTTGATCTTGAGTAGTGCAATGTACAAACTCGCTTCAGATCAGATCTACCAACACATCTAAGAATAACCCTAATCTATTCTCTGAGGTTTTTAATTAGGCATAATTGTTTCACTACAATCTTAAAGGTAAAGTCCACTTTCTTGGATTTATTTACTTTGAGGTACTATGTTAACAGAAACTGCGTATTTTTGGTGAGAGCATTTTGTGTTTAGATGTGAAAAAAAGATTATAGGCTTCATCTTCCTAACAACATCATTGTAAGAAAGCTGTGTTCCTATGTGTATGCCCCTGACCCTGAAACACTCTGCATCCTAGATTCACAGGGAGACTTGGAATGAGGAGCTGACTAGAAAGGTAGGGGACAGAGCAAGTGCCTTATAATCACTGTTCTGTGCATTCATTTTCTCAGTCAATAATGTGTTAGGGTCTGTGCTAGATACTTGAGAAAATACATCCCCTGGCTTCAAGAAATTCACAAGTCACGTAACCCAAGGCCAAAATCACAAAGCAAAACATATGCACTTCAAATGCAACAGTTATGTCAATGATCTGGGGTCAGAGGGGATAAGGAGTCAGTGTGGGGATGTCTCAGACTCACACAGAAGACAATGCGCTGGGTGACTGTGTGTTGATGACTAAGTTGCAAAGGGCACATTTAGTTCGGCCATTTTAGGTTTGGAAATGCAAATAAAAGGGACTTTAGATGTTATCCATGACCTGTAGGTACTGAGAGACTAATGTGGAGACAAAACAAAGGCCTAACAAACTTATTAAACAATGTACTACATTCTTCTTACACTTGGAATGACTCATGGAACAGAGCTTCAAAATGCCACATTCTCTCTGGCAGTTGCAATTAAAATTGTGTAATAAAAATCGAATGAAATTAAAGAATGCATGATCACTCCTAAAAAAAGGCAATGTGTATATATGTGTGATCCATGCATAAGAAGTAGCATTTAGGCTGGAGAGCTGAAAATAGCCTGCCTGGGTTTCTTTATTAAAAAGGTGTGAGGTGGAGTTAAAAACAGGTATTGGGAAGTTGGCTGTAAAAGTTATACTTAAAATCAAACAATACATTTATTTTCTAAGGTTAAAAAGTGAGGTCTCAATCAGCAGTCTCCATGTTGGAGAATTTGCTGAGATGATCTAAATCAAAATACCGTTTGAAATTCAATGGGCATTGCCCATTTGTGGGTTGAGTGGGAAGATAATTAAGAAATTCAAAAACCAAACTTACACATATTGCATGGTGCACTGGGTGTTATATGCAAATAATGAATCACGGAACATTGCATCAAAAACTGGGGATGTACTGTATGGTGACTCATATAACAAAATAAAAATTACTAAAAAAAAACCTTATATTTCTACCTTCTCTTACTAGTTTCACTACTATGCCATAAAATGGCAAACTTTTTTTTTTTAAAGATTTTATTTATTTATTTGACAGAGAGAAAGACAGCCAGCGAGAGAGGGAACACAAGCAGGGGGAGTGGGAGAGGAAGAAGCAGGCTCCCAGCAGAGGAACCCGATGTGGGGCTCGATCCCAGGGATCCAGGATCGTGCCCTGAGCCAAAGGCAGATGCTTAACGACTGAGCCACTCAGGCACCCCTAAAATGGCAAACTTTGTGTCCCAAAGCAGTAGGAAGTATAGAATCTTAAAATAAGGAAACTTTCATAAAATTATTTAATCTTATAAAAGCCTTCCTACATACATTCTTGTTCCTAATATGTACCTACATGGTTCCATGATGCAGCTTCTGAAACTGTCAGATTATTTACAGTTGGGATGAGTGTGGTGGGAATCATGCTCTTAAGGAATGTGGGCTCTCCTCCTCAGAGCCTGACTTGCTACCACCACAAGAGAGAAAACTATTTAATGCTACCCTTTGAGCACACTGTGGAGAGGCTGCTAGAGTGTAATGTACAAAGTACAACATTTCCATCACCCCAACCTGTTGCTTCAAGTTCATTAGAAGAGCAAAGTTACATCCATGCAGGCATAAGGATAGACTGGGTAGGGGTAGGTTGAGGAATCAAGAGCAGGGAGGTTTTTGTTTTTTTTCAAAATTCTAATGATCTGGCTCAGAAAGAGATTCTGTCTTTGTGTCAAATGTTTAGATAAAGCCCATGCGATAAAATGCCTTCAATTATCTTTGTAAAAGGACTTAAAACATTCACTAGCATGAATACTGTAAACACTTTTTTTAAAACATGCGCATTACTCTGCTTTAGTTCAACAAGTCTCTGAGCATGCTTAACATAATACTGTAGACACATAGTGGATTTTTGGAAGCTCTTTTAAAAATGTTCTGTGATGACTTCTTAGGCTGTAGGTTTTTTGAGAATGAGAATTCACCCTGCCAAGCAGCAGGTCTATTATGCATCATTGATCTCTCTAAATGTAGTTTTTGACTTGAGAAGGATGGCTGTTAACTTCTCAGAAGTCATCTAAGTAACACTGAAAATCATTAGAATCACAAAGAAGCTGCTCAGACTAAAATGCTTTACATTTCCTCTGTCCACATTGCCAGCCCCACTGTGTTATTGCTCAGTACACAGAAATAGCTGCTTGCAGCACCCCCACTTACGGTGGCTCTCAGAGTCCCATATCAAAGTAAATTGAAACGGGGCTGCAGGGAGGTGTTGTGACTTGGAGCCACTCTCCACTGTCTCATGCACGCGGTCTTTGAGCCCCTTTGTAGACATTAGAGTTTTCAAGCCCAGAATTGCTTACCACCGCATCCGACTCCCATTTCAAGATACACAGCTGTGGGGTAAAAGTCAGGTTGTGAGAACGGTATCCCTGATTCTCCACAGAGAATCATTCCTTCCCCTGGAGTCATGTCGGGGGAAAAACAGGGTCTAAAAGCGCACCGATCTTCCTCTTCATGCTACAAGATAGCAACATATTACTTTAGATCAACCAAACTGATGAACTGTGAATTCTCAAACATTTCCTGACTTCTTGGAGCCAGCGGTAACCCCGTCCTAGGCACTGGAAGTACAAGGATCAAAGTAGGCAGACAAGAAGCTGGTTCTCGTGCAGTTACCTTGAGAATGGGGGCAAGACAGCCAATAAACACGTGGACAAACAGGAGATGCTTTCCGACTGTTGAGAGAGCTGTGAATGAGGGACATCGGAGATGGGTCAGGCCAGAGACACTGGCAAAGTGGGTGTTGGCGGGAGAGAGCAGGACAAGCTTTTCCTAGGGACTTAAGAACCTACAGGTGAATCCGAGGAATGAGATGTGAACTTAAGTAAACAAATAAAAGCAATTGTGAAAATCCTGACGCAAGGAAGAGACAGTTTTTGGAGAAATCAGATTAAGGCAGTGTAGCTGGACCAAGGTCAAGATGACAAGAGTTAAGAAATGAGAACGGGGACACGGGCAGAGGAAGAGTCTGGTAGAATTTTGTGGGAAGTGGTGAGCAGCAGATATTTCCCCTCCTCTTCCTTGGGGCAACACCACTGATAGGAATCTGTAAACACACATGCCAGGAAATCCATGCCTCATAAAATCCAAGAGGAAATTCATTTATCTTTTCTCCCCCTAAATATAGAAAAAAAATGTCTGTTGTAATTTGGAATCTTATAACACCACTGTAAGTATATGACTATTTTTTTCCTTTTACCATTAATTGTGTTAATATTAAGATTTTCTTTTTTTATATATAGCTAAAGCACGAGAGAATGTAATTATTTCTCTCCATTTTTATTCTCACTAATGGGAAGTATGGCATTTTTGCTCAGATGTCTTTCCATATAGCTTATTTATTTGGAGATCTTCATTTACTGCTGTCAGAGGCACCAAAATAGATACTTAGGCCTTTTCTGATAAGCAAATACAGCATCCACCCTATCCCTTCTGCTGCCCAGCCTATTATGTGTTTTAAGAGGACATTAAAGTTTTTACCAAAAGTGAAAGTTGTCTATATTTAGCTCTGTGTGCTGACAAATAATTTAGTACCAAAGACTAATCAAAGATGTCAGCAGAGTTCAAAGCATATTTTTTATTAATAAATGTATAAAACAGAGTAAAAGATATCTGCTGCACTAAGCTTTTCACAGCATATTTGAATTACTTTTAGGGCAGATAATCATGATGCTTTAAATAATTGTTTTTAGCTCTCTCTGTAAATTTTTTTTTGAAAAAAATAACGAATTCTGTATTTTAAAATCATTGGAAACCTTGGATTTCCTTCTTCACACGTATACACACACACACACACACACACACATACTTTCTATATACATACACACACACAAATATACATATACATACATACATGCATATATTTCTTTTTGCTTAAAAACATTTTTTGGTTGTTTATTTTAGTGCCTCTTTTAGAAATACAAGTGCTCAAATTGTTTCAAATGTTACCTGAGGGATTCCCTCCTTATATTTGGGGAGAATTCAAAATGACCTTGAGCAAATCTCCTTGGCTCTATCTGAAGCATGAAAATTTCCATTTTATTTTTAATATGCCTCAGTGCATTCAAAATAAAGCCTTTTACATTTCAAATGCATAAGTGATGGGAACATGCTCTTTAGTATACTAAGTCCTAAACTATGACTTCAATCAATGTGTAAAAACTTGCATGGCCCAAGAATTTTTAAATTTCTGAAATGTTAACCCAGGCCACCAAGCACAAGAAAAATATATTGGATTTCTATTTAAAACATTACTTTCCTGTAATTAAGCAAATATTAGTATGTTGCAAAATCTTTAAAGTACTCTTAAAATGAAAAGAAAGTTTTTAAATTCATACCATATTTTAAACACAAATATTTATAATTCCGTGAGTATGTGAAAAAGATATTTGAAATGAGTATTTCTGCAAAGGCTTTGGAATTTCTCTTTTGTTAGGATTATTTTTGTTTAAAATATTAATGATCATTTATTTAGAAAAAGACCCCAATTTACACCTAATGCTTAATTTAAATTAATGTGTCTCAAAATGCAACTGACCTTTATCCAATAAATTATGAATGAGTTCATAAGTACGACTATGGTTCTTGGCCATTTAAAAAGGACAGAAGCAAGCTCTGGAGGAAAGCATGATTATTAACAGACTGCTTTGAGTTTGGACTATTTTAATGATTTGGGTTTCCTAGCCAAATGAATATTGCCAGAAATCATTTATATTTTAAAATATATTTAAGATCTTCCTAAATTCAGTTATCCCCAGCACCTGGGCCAATGGCCAGCATGTAAGAGTCGCTCAGTAAATATTTGTTGAAGGTTTTGAAGGGCATGCTCTAAATTGAATGCTTGAGTGTTCAATGACTGGTCCTTTGCATGTTATTCTCTACACACCATCATATAAAGAAGCATGGTTTTCTAATCCCCAAACATACTGGGCCACCTAAAGATTTGTGAAGCTCTATTTGTGCTCAAATCCCACTCTGCCCACCCTCAACTTTCAAGATGAGAAAAGTATACTATGTGTCACCTATTATATTTTTTCCAGAATGTTCTTTGTATCTTCCCTTGAAAAAGAGACAAATCATACTGAATGTTTTGTCTGAATACATTATGTTGAATGCCTTCATTGTAGAGTACTCCTAATGAATATGCACACTAAACCAAACCCCCATGGGAAGGTGAGTTGGGTGAATTTATGGATCGGTTTGCACACAGAGCCTGGACATAATGCCAGACACAGACTGGAACTTGAATCTCGCTCATGTGAATTAAATACCAAATACTGAACAGTAAATACCAGGAAAAAAGAATGCCTGGATCTTGATCCTTATTAAGCTAGGTTTTTCTAGGTAGGGCAAGGCAGCTAAGCTAATTACAATCAAGTTCTCCACTTTTAGAAGCAGCACCCAGAGGGACACCATTGAATGTTGATCACCTACTGCTGGCTTATTAGTCTTGGAATAGAACATTCTCTATTTTAGAGAGTAAAGGGAGGGTCATGGGATGGCGAAAGGAGTCATTATTAAAGGATCCCAGGGTCTCCAGGCACAACTGTCAAAGCTAACACATCTTTCCTGGTTTCATGTCATCACAAGAGCCAATACAATACCTTTACATTTTTGGACAGCAGTCTTGCAGGGATCCAAAGTTGGTGAAAAAATGTTTTTTTTTTCTTTTTTCATAAATTTCATCACTCTTTCCATTCCCATAGCAAGTAACCCTTTGTGCACACAGACCGTGTATATACTCCTTAAATACACCAACAAATAAGGATACATTGTTGATCCTGTTAATCTAAGAACACGTAAGAGTAAAATTAAATAATTGTGCTGACCATTATTCTGACTGCTCAACACTTTGAAATATAATCACTCACTGTAGATCTTTTTTCCCCGCATAAGGGCTGTGAAGTGAGCTTCCTAATTCTCCCTCAGCCTAACATATAACTTTCTTCGAGGCGTGAGCACTGCTTCACCTTAATTGGCATTGTTTCTTTTCATAGTTGGTGCTATCACTAGCATCTTGTCTTTATGTGGATTCCATGAGAAGCAGATGTAAGGAAAGGGCTTTAAGCTGTTTGAGACAAGCAGAGACAGGTAGTAAATCTAAAATACAAAATTACAAAGTCATCCTAGAAAAGAATAGAACTCGCTGATTTTATCACCGTCTTCAAAGCAGACGGGGAAATGGTAAATTCCGTTTGACTAGCAAAGTGAAATAGTCGAATAGAAATTCCATTTTAGTAATTACTTTCTTTCACTTAAAAATAGCCCTCATTTGAGCTGACAGGGACTTACAGAACAAACACCAAGTATAATAAACTTCTAATTATGGGTTATGCAGATGTGGTAAGGAAAATACAAAAGGCCTGACAAAGACATTACTCTCTTTGTTCAAGAATTATCAACCTTAGTGTGTTGGCACACAGCAGGCACAGACTGACCTGCCCTGCAGCCAAGTTCACCTCCCAACCACCCAGGTCCTCTGGCCAGCTGATTTGAGGAAGCCAGCCAATCACAGGATCCCCAACATGAAAGGCATTGAAAAACTTGGCACATATACAAAAATATTCCTTTACCATTATTTAGGGTCCGTCTTGTTTATTTTTTTTTTTCACGGCTGTTTAGAAACAAAGCTTATCATTTTTGGATTATGAGAGGGAGAAACTTGTTTCTATTTTTTTGTTTCATTTTGGTTTTGAGTTAAAAAGGATTAATGGCAGTTGGAGTCAGCCATTCTCCATTGCCAAAATCATAAATTTATACCATAAATACAAATGTCAAACGATTTGTGTGTGGGGGGCCCTTTATAAACCCCAAATTCAAAAAATAACATTTTAATGCATACATAAAAATATGAGGATTTTAAATACATAAATATATCATTTACACTGGCAGAGATATTCTAAAGAAACTCAAAATCAGAAAACATTCATGACCTTTCACGTTGGTTTCTTGCAAATCTGGGACTCTTTTTATTTACCCTGTTCTCTCTGTTGTTAGACCTGAGCCCACACTCAAATCCTGAAATGTTCTCCAAGAAGTGATTGAAGACTCACATCCTCTATGGAGCCTTCCCTGATTTATCTCACTTGAAGAAAGATTTCCTCTTGGTTTGAATCTTTCAGCAAATGCATACCATGGCCTTTACCAAGATCATTAATACTGATGTACACTTCTTTTAGCTTAGCTTCATTTCTTTTCAAAAATATAATATTAATAAAATAGCGGCATATTATAGATGCATAAGATTTTAGTTATATTTATCAAGTCCCCCAAATTAGCTTGATAGTTGGCATAACTTTTTCCCCCCCAATCACTAAATGCGGTTGTATATATTTTTCTATCTGTTTAGAGGATCTGTTTTCCTTCTTGGCCCACGATGTTCTTACTCACTTTTATGGGCCAGAGCAAATATAGCCTCTTTTAGAAACCTTCCCTGATTTGCACCCATGGAGCATTCGTCCCCTCTGAGCAAATCCAGTCCTCTGTTTATCTTTGCAAGACAGCACTGGGCATTTTGCATTGTACTGATTTGTTCCCTGTTCTACCCATCAGTACACACTGAGCTCCTCCAGAACAGGATTACTTATCTCTGAATCCTCAGTCGCTAACATAGTGCTTACTCCGTAATAGAAGCAAACATTATAATTCATTAAAAGTATTATTAGAAGAATGCCAGTCATAATGTAAACTCTTGTGTAATGCCTCATCCATTTAACTGTTGGTTTTAAAGACTGCAATAGGGGCGCCTGGGTGGCACCACGGTTAAGCGTCTGCCTTCGGCTCAGGGCGTGATCCTGGCGTTATGGGATCGAGCCCCACATCGGGCTCTTCCTCTATGAGCCTGCTTCTTCCTCTCCCACTCCTCCTGCTTGTGTTCCCTCTCTCGCTGGCTGTCTCTATCCTGTCGAATAAATAAATAAAATCTTTAAAAAAAAATAAAAAATAAAATAAAAATAAAGACTGCAATAAATCACAAGGATTACTTATCACTTTGGCCATCTTCAGGAAAAAGAAAAAATAGAAGTACTCAGTTTGGCCAAGTTCGAGGGCCTTAGGTTGTCCACACTGGAGGCGAAGAAAGGACAAGGAAGGAACTAAAGAGGTAGGTTTCAGAAACGGAAATGAATAAGAGGTACTGTTAAACATTCCATCATTAGTGACAAAATCTGAAATATTTCTACTTGAAAATGTTCAGAACAATATTATGAACAATTTCACCTCTTCTACCTTTGATCTGAGCAAATGCACTGTTTCCTCTGTATGGCATATAATGACTAATTAACAACTCAAAAAGAGTAATATAATGATAAGAATGAAGTTAATATGGAATTTATCCCCAAAACACAAAGAACACAGAAGGCTGGACTGTGGTCATCATCACCTGTATTATACCTTTGAGAATGAATGTTTTTTAAGATGATGCAATGATGAATTTTAACACTTCGGGAAATTTGCAACTCTCTACTGGTTTACTGTGACATAAAAAGTCCTTAAATCTAGTAGTATGATAGTAAAGAAATTATTTGGCCAAGAATTATTGCAACCCCTTGCTTGAAATCAATTTTAAAACAGTAGTTTCCAAAATGTGTTCCCCAGCTAAAACATCCCCTATGAACTTCTTACAAATGCAAATTCTCAGGCCTCTCCTCCTAGACCTATAGAATCAGAAACTTGGCTTGGGGACGACATGCGTGTGTTCATAAGGCCTCCAGATGATTCGCATGTATACTAACGTTTGAGAACCATTGCGTTAGTTTAACCGAAATCTAAAAATCGGTCAACAAATAGTCTAGTTGGAAATTCTAAAAACAAAAAAAAACACTCTCTGGTGTGATATAAATGTTTCATCAGAGGACAGTCCTCTTATCTTGTCCTCTTCTGTCTCACCCAGCTCTGTCGTGCTCTATTTTCCGAGTTTCTCTGTGAGGTCTCTAAAAGCAAGGACGATTTTGTGTTGATTTCTTTATAGTTGGCATCTGAGTCACATGACAATTATTTCAGTTAGAAATAACTCAGATGACAGTTATTTTGACTTGTGGAATCATGTGTCTTCAATTTGAACGGTTCCTCAACAGATGGCACTCGCTTTTTTTTTTTTTTTTTTTTTTTTTTTTTTTTTTTTTTTTTTTTTTAGCTTAAGGCTGAGACTGCTTTCCTAATTCTTTGCCCAGCTCAAGGATCTGAGAATGAGGAAAGCCTAAGCAGGCCTACAATACTAGCTTGATCTTAAAAACATTGAGTTAAATGAAACAGAATTCAGGAGAAACATAATCCACTCATCTCAAACTGCTACTTATCTCTCAAACTTCTTTTCCAAGTGTTTACTTTTTTGTATTTATTCAACTTGGGCCAGAAACTCTTTGGTATTTACAATATTCCTGAAGATTTCTTTAATGATAAAAACTTGTTTTAAAACAAATCATACTGAACTTCTAATTTAATCTTTTAATTTTACAGAAAATGAAACCAAACTTAAACAGACATGTTAAATACAGTTATACATTATATACAGATGTATACATGTATGCATATACACACATATATTTTTTTCAGCAAATCTTGCTTTTGCCTTCAAGTAGATCACAAAGAAATAATTTAAACTATTAACTTTGGCTTCATTTCCTATAAAATTAAGAGGTTAAGTTAGAAGTTGAATATGATTTATTGTTTTGCTTTTTCTTATTCTCAAAATTTACAGAATTATATGTGTTATATAATAATACATATGTATACGCATGTGTCTAAAAAGATTAGGGTCGTAGTAAGAAAATGAATACATCCAAAGGATTTTCTGTACACTTTTTTGGAAGTTGTTTATAGGGTACTATTTTTAATCTTACAAATATCTTTTCTGATAAAAATGCAAAGAAATAGATGGAAATATGCTATTCCATCATCTCTTGAAAATCAGACACTGATAAAATTTTGACTTTATAATTTTTGCTCATAAATAAAATATGAATTACAAGGAGGTTTTTTTTAAGTCCCAGATGTCATAAATTTAGTGCAGAGATGAAAAGTAAATAAATAAATAAATACAGTGACCAGGCAATTTTAATAACATTATTAATATGTCAGGCTTATTTTGAATAATACCATTAATACTTGCGCTCTATTCATTGAGAACCCTTAGCTGAAGCTCTGTTCAGAATGTTGTGGTTCATGACATCCGAATAAATCCTTTATTTTCTGAGTTTTTCCCCTTTTTCTCTCCATGAGATGCCTACAGTACTTTGCCTACTTTCAATTACTCAAGTTCTGCTTCTGTTGAGATATCTGTCGATTTTATGGATTCATGAGCCAAGTGACTTTATACAGACAGAATTGGTCAGAGGAAAAGATCTTCGAGAACCTGTTTGTGGAACTTCACTTTATAGGGAAGAAACTAAGCCCGGGATACGAGTTAGAATTAGAATTTTTTCTGTACACAATTTGTTCTTAGAATTGAAACACATAAAGCTACATAAAGAACAGAATTTTTTTTATAGGGAGGCAGTTTTTAGTATCCTGGTTAAAAAAACCAGAATTTAGTGTCAGGCAGTCTTGGTTGGACTTCATGTGTAATTTTGAGCAAGTGATGTAACTTCAACTTAACCTCCATTTTCTTATCGGTTAAGAATAGGAAGAATAATGGCTTTTACCTCAACAGCTTCAATGAGGATTGAATAAAATGACTTTTAACACACTCAGTAGATTGCCTCACACTAACAAGCGTTGAGCTAACGTGCTGTGGCCTAAGTATCTCGCGTTCACCTAGAGAGACTATAGGTGATACTGGTGACTTCGCAATAAAGCAGGCCAAGTGTAGTTCCATTATTCTAGTCATATGAGATTATGATAATGGAAGGCAAAATGAAGTTTAAAGTCTGTACCTGTCAGGCTAACTTAAAATAACAGGCAAGATGTGAAGCAGGGATGGCACTTAGTTTCCTACTCCGGTGCCAGTTCAAATCAGTTGGCGGTGGCTGGCTGGAGGAGAAGGTTGCGAAGGATTCTCAGACTGAGTCTCCACACGGCTGAAAAGATGCTCAGATAGTTAGGGCGTGGGCATGAGAATGACATGTCCGTGGTTATATCTCAGGATTTCAGTGCCGGCTAAAGGCTAGCCACAATGCCTAGGACACACAAATATCACAAGGTCCAACAGGAGAAACCTCAAAAGGTACCTGATAAGTCCTCCCTGATTTTATCAAAGTTAATTACCCAAGTTTGAAATGTAATTTCTTATATTAGAATCTAATTATTTACTATTAAAATTATTACTGACAGTTTAAAAGCCCACTTCTAAAGTATAGTACATTATTACCTTAAATAAATGTGTCTGAATACAATGTAAAATAAATAAAAGCCCACTTCTCAATCTGATTTACCTAAAGGATGATTCATGCAGTGTGATTTCCTATCTCTGTTTTCAGATTAAATCACAATTCCCTTTTCCCCAAAAGCTACCTTTCAATGTTCTCTCATTGGCTCAGTGATAGATACATAAGTGAACTCTACATGGGCCAAATCTCTGAGGGAAGTGTTTCAACCAATTCTCTGATAAACTACCATGGAATATGGATTCCGTGAATGTATTGGTGAAGAATAAATCATTTGAAAAGGAAAACCCTACATTTAAGACAGGACATATAAAATTTACATCCAATGAAAGAGGTTATTGGTTTTGTTTTTATTTTTTATTGCACCTTAAATATAAAAATAGATTGTTAAAAGTAGATGATCCTTGAAAAAGTAGGTGGATCCGGGAACATAAAATGAAAAAAAAAATTAAAATTTCCCTAAATTTCTAACATAAACTGACATATCTTAGGAAGAGTAACAAAGGTAGATTTTTGACAAATGAATGAGTTTATCATAAAATGTTTGAGGAGAGACAAATTTATGCTATATCCTAATTCACTAATAATATGAGAAAGTTTAAAGAAATATTTTTATAATCTAGAAAAATCCCTTTATAAATTTTTATGACAATCTCTAGATACTGTTAAAAAATGTGACCACAAATGAAAATCTCCTTAACAGAGATATTTTTAAAAGGTACATTTGAATAGAATGTTATTTATAGTGGAATCCTGATGGTTTAAATAAAGGCAATAGGCTTATTTTTAAAGGTTCCAAGTTTCCCATTTTCATCAATACTTTCAAGTGACTTATGTGTAATCCAATGACACCAATTTCTTAAAAACTTTATGCTCAGAGTGAGCTGTGCACACGGCTCTCTCAGTTGTTAGCTTAACTGGCTTCACCTCACAGTGGGACCATCAAAGACTCTTTACCAGAGACAGACATTCAAGTACCAAGAGGAGGGCAAGTGGGTTTAATGCCTTTGCATCACTTTGGTATCCTATTAGTGTCATTAGAAAATAATTAAGTTAATTATGCCGGGCAAATAACATGACATTCTTGAATCTTAGCAAAAAAGTTAATCTTATAGTTTTGCTTACAAAGCTTACAGTCCGTAGTACATGGCATGAATTTCTTTTTCTACAAGAAAACTCTAGGGATAATCATTTCTAAAACTCAAATTCTAACAAAGTCCACAACAATATTCTGTGAATTACTAAATATTCAGAGGTCCTGTTATGAAGACTTTGTTTCAAGACATACTTTGTGTTTACCCTCAAAGATGGCTTTGTACAAAAAGAGAGGGCTGGGGTGAGAGAATGGTAGCAGACATTCTAACCCCTCCAGACTGAGGAAGGCTGTGAGTGGTGCAAGGAAGAGCCCAGGAGCTGTCTGAAGAACTGCACATGAACTTCCCGAATGTAGGACATTGTGTCTTAACAATATACTTGACACAAAGAATGGGTTCAATGAATGTTTGTTTAATCAGTGCAGAGACTGATACATGAGTGAGTGAACAAATTAATATGTTCAGTCTCAGTGTGGGGTGAGGAAGCATAGTTCCTAAGGCTTCCCCCAACCCTACCATCGGCCACAGCCAAGGATGATTTTCTCTCTCCATTACTGACAATATTAGAAAACCTGTCTCAGATCTCCAACCCTGATCATAAAACCCTAACTTCCTGACATACCCAAGTAAATTATTCAAGTAACAGATAGTGCAGGACACAATGCGACTATGATTAATGTAGACAAAAATCTCCACTTGGCAACCTTTCCTATGAAGACTCATGTAAAGAGCAATAAACAATCCAACACACATAAATAGCAAAACACTGTTATTATTCAACAAGGAAATCTTATTTCCTTTATTTAGAAATTATTGAGGTATAGTTCATGTTTGCCCCCAAATCCCACAAATTCGATATGCTCGATTCACCGCTTTCCCTCAGATGATTATTTGGTCACTCCTTCCCCGTTTGTTTTTATTCTCCCAGCTAGTTAGTCATGTGTAAAGATGCTTTCACTGCAACAATATTGACCACTCTCTCAAGTGTATAAAAAATAAGCCCGCTGGTGAAGGACTGCAATTGTGTCTCCTTAAATCACTGTGATGGGATCACTGCATTTGGCAACAATCAAATAAATACTCAGTTGCTTTTATTGTTTGCTAGAGCAAAGTAATATCTTTAAATGAGTGCATACTGTAGTTAAGGCATTAAATGATGGGCCATAAAACATGCATTGCCTGCCACTTACCCCTGCCATATTTTGTGTTTCCTAGGGTTACTTGTTTGATGCATGGAATGGTTTGATGGTTACTATTGATTCATTTGGTTCTAGCAATAAAGTCATGAGATTGATAGAGTTAAGGTCTGAAAATTATAGTTTTTTGTGTTACATTTAAACTTCAAGCAGGAGGACGTTCAAAGAAACATGGGAGCAAGAATGCAGGTCTTTTTCTTAGGAGTGCAATGGGCTTTGAAGGGACCATCTCTAAAGTTCTTACAATGTGGAGCTTGAGGGACTATCTGCATCTTGTTTCCACAGAACATGATACCACAGAAAGCTGTTAAAGCAGTTTTGTGACACGGTTCTTGAACAGTATTCTAGGAGTTGTTTTCTTTTTTTTTCCCTAGTCACAAGGTACTAAAAGGTAAAAAAAAAAAAAAAAAAAAGTAACAGAAAAGCAACCTGCCATGGGTTCAATTTTACAGAAACAAAATGCAGTGGGAGTGATGGTGCCGGTGTGGGCAGGAGTCTATGTTGTAAGTAAACATTTCCTTTCTCTGGGCTGCAGGAGATCTCTGTTCACACAGAGGAAGCTGCCAAGTTCCCCTGTAATTATTCTCAAAAACCATGGGATCCCCAGTCCAGACTGATTTTAACCTTACTGATAATTCAAAGTTTTGGAGTGGTCATCGTCTACAACATGTGAACAACTCCCAGGAATGTTCAATCATTTGATATCTTCTCCACTACAACAAAACCCTACTATGGTATTCCCTGTCACTGCCCAGTTTTCCTAAGGAATGAAATCTGATACCCACAAAAAAATGGATGACTTCTGTACAGACACAGAAAGAATCAACAAAATGAAAAGAGAAACTACTGAATAGGAAAAAATATTTTCAAACCATAAATCTGATAAGGGACTAATATCCAAAATATATAAATAAGTCCTATAACTCAACAGAAAAAAAAATTAAAAAAAAACAAAAAACAAAACAAAATGAAACAGCAAAACAACAAAACAATCCAATTAAATAAGCAAAGGACCTGAACAGACATTTTCCCAAAGATCTACAAATGGCCAAAAGATACATGCGCATCCCTAATCCTTAGGGAAATTCAAATCAGAACCACAATTACATATCACCTCATGTCTGTTAAAATGGTTATTACATTTTTAAAAAAGGCAATGACAAATGTTGGTCAAGATGTAGCGGAAAAGGAACACTTGTGCACTGCTGGTAGGATTATAAATTGGTACAGCCACTTATGGAAAACAGTATGGAGGTTCCTTGAAAGATTAAAATGATTAAAAAATAGAACTAATGTATGATGCAGCAATTCCACTTTTGGAAATACATCCAAAGGAAATGAAGAGATATCTGTTTCTCATGTTCACAGCAGAATTATTTGCAATACCCAAGACACAGAAACAACCTAATTGTCCACCAATGGATGAATGGGATGAGGAAGATGTGATATATAAACAATGGAATATTATCCAGCCATAAAAAAGAAGGAAATCCTGCCATTTGAAATAAGATGAATGGACCTCAAGGGCACTACGCTAAGTGAAATAAGTCAGAGGATGACAAACACTGCATGATCTCATTTATGCATAGAACTTTAAAAAAATGCCTTCAGAGAAAAATCAGACTTGTGCTTACCGGAGCTCATAATGACTATAGCCAACACGAATGGAAAACAAAACAAAATAAAACAAAACAAAAACATGAATCCTGTTTCCCAACCTCAGAACTAATAATAGTCCTTCCACATCAAACCACTTTTCTACACCATAGGCTTCATACCTACACCTGAGTTTCCCAGCCATAGTTTCCATTCTGGAAATAATTAGATGTCTTCTCTTATAGTTCATATTAGCTTGACTTTGGCTTCATCTCCAGATGAAAAGGTCTAATTACTTGCCAATTCTTGGGTATCCCTATTCCAGTTCCTCCTGCTTCTGAAAACAGTCCTAATTCTTATTTTGGTTTATTTATTTTTAATTTCAGTTATACTGGTACATAATTGACATACAAATTTGTAATATATTTGAAGTGTACTCTGCAGTGATTTAATAAATGTGGATGTTATGCAAGGATTCCTCCCATCCAGGTAAATAACACAACCATCACCAAACATTTAAGTTCTATTCTACTAGCAAACTTCAATTATATTATACATCGTTATCAACTGTAGTTACCATGTTTCGCATTAGATCCTCAGACATTTCTCATTTTTAAATTATATTCCTTACCAAACACCTCAAAGAAACAATACTCATCTTTAGTGTTGGAATGGTATACGTATAATGTGGTTGTATAAAATCAGAAATACGCCATTTAAGCACATGCTTTAACTAACCAGCTACTGACAACACTGATATATTTTAATTATACGCACAAGCTAGGGCTACTCAATACCCAGTAAATTAGAAGTCAAAAATACAATTATTGGGGCGCCTGGGTGGCACAGCGGTTAAGCGTCTGCCTTCGGCTCAGGGCGTGATCCCGGCGATCTGGGATCGAGCCCCACATCAGGCTCTTCTGCTATGAGCCTGCTTCTTCCTCTCCCACTCCCCCTGCTTGTGTTCCCTCTCTCGCTGGCTGTCTCTATCTCTGTCAAATAAATAAAATCTTTAAAAAAAAAAAATACAATTATTGATCATATAAAATACCAGGAAATCATATAATTTGTACTAAAGTACAGAATATCAGATACTTAACAGCACCTTTCATAATGAGGAATAATGGAAGAGGCAAGAACCTAAGCTGCTAAAATGTAAAATCTAAACAGGAACAAATTCAAATATTGTTCAAAGGACTTGCCCAGGTGAGGTAAAGCCTTAATACAGTAGTTTCCTTCATCCTACTCCATATATATGGCTCTGGCTTTCTACTGTTTCAGTTGCCTGTGCTGAACCCCAGTGTAGAATCAGATCCTCCTCCTGACTGACCAGAAAGTCAGTAATAGCCTAACGCTATGTCACAATGCCCATCTCATTTCCCTCACTTTGTCTCATCATGCAGGCATCTTATCATCTGACAGCACCACAAGGGTAAACACAGTACATCAAGGTATTTTGAGAGACCACCATGCATTCATCTTATAGTACAGCTAAAACCACTGTCTTATTTTAAACATCTCTTACTGTGCCTAATACATAAATTAAGCGGTATTGTACACATGTATAGAAAAACCACAGTATACATCGGGTTTGGTACTTTCTGCCATCTCAGGCATCCAGAAGGGTCTTGGAACATAAGTCTGAGGCCCAGGGGTAGCTGCACGTGCTGTTTGCATTCATAGACTGAGGGTGTCCTACAAAGTCCACTGGCTGCTGCTGAAACAAAAATTTCACTGACCTTCACTCATTATTTGTTTGTTCCCTATCCCCACCTTCCTAGAGGGCTTGCCTGAAACCACAAAATTGGCTAAAAGTTGGAGGAGTCTCTTCGTCCTCACCTCGCTGTGAGGGCTATCTAGAGAAAATAGTGTCTGCTTGTCAAGAATGCTATAGAAAGAAGTATCTTTTAGATCTCTCAAACAAGAAACGAATATGGGTGTTCTAATGGCAATTTCTTTATTACTACAAATGGTTATGTATTATGGCACGGTGTCAATCAACAGTCATCCAGATGGTGCACAAACCCAGAATTCTGGGTGTGCAAGATGATCCAAGAGTATAGTAAGAAAAGCAGAACTTCAATTTATATGTTTTTAGTCTTATCCTTTTTGAAATTATTTTTATGCATGGATTATAAGGCACACAATGTAGTAGTATAAAATACATGTGAGGGATTTATAAATATTTATATTGGGCATGCATTCTTAAAATATTTTTACTACTAGAATTCCGGAAAAGCTCGGTAACCACTGTTGACACATACACAGATAATATGGTTTATACACACGTTAACCAGGCTGAGAAATCTAACTACCATTCATAATAGTAATTGGGGGAACACTGTAAATAAATCATTAGGATCGTGGCTAAATATGAACTCCTGTTATTAGCTGATGTGAATATTAGGAACTCTGTTTGAAGGCCTAATATGAAGAAAATGTAAAGCCTTACTAATAATCCTGGACTCTTGCTTTCCTTGTAACCCTCTACCAGCTTCAGCGGCCATTATCTGACTGTGGTTGGATCCATAACCGCTGCTTCCTTGGGCTCACTCATACATCACTTTCAAAAGGGCTAGCCAGAAAACTGTAGATTTCTTTCTCGTGAGCCACATAATGATTCTAGCTCACATTTTTACATCACCTGGCAGTTTACAGAGCATTTTCATATCCATTATCTCATATGATATATTGTTCACAAGTGTCTGACTTCCTGGGATTTCTATTATCCAAACCCCTCAACAGTGACTTTCAAGCACTGTACCTTCCACTAATGTTGTTGGGTTTTCTTTTATCTTGCCTTTCTCTGTGGATTTGACGTTTCTGAAGGGTTATGACTACCCTCCCTAATCCTAACAATTTCTCCCTCCTGTACTTAGCCCTCTTCCCAGCACAGGGTAGACAGTTAATCGCCTTGTTGACAATCTGCTTCACACTCTTCAATCAACCTTCCTGTCAGGCAAGCTCTGAGCGAGCATGGGCTACTCTTTTTCTTGCACAGAATCTTCTTAATTGAATTAAATGGCTCCTGAAACCCCACAGACATTTTTCCCACAATTTCTTCCTCCTCCATCTACCTATTTGTAGATTCCATTTTCTACAAAGGAATTATTTGCTTACCATTATTTGTATTTACTGCACATAGTTAATTCACATCCACATATTCGGCATTTCTGAATAAGTTTATCTACAAGCCCGATGTACAGTTAACTTAAGAAGTTATTATGGAATGTGTAGGCCCCCCATGATTTATGTTGGTAGTGAATTCTGTTTGGGTATAATTACTTATTCAACCACTATTTATTCTATATCAGACAAGAACAAGCAAGCTAGTTGGTACAGAGCTTAGGTAGTTGGGGGTTATACTGTAGGAAAGGCTATACCGGAATAATAGTAATACTCAGTAGATCGAAAGAAGTGTCATAGGAGACACTTAATGTGCTTTCAAGTTCAAAGGAAGAAAGAGTACATTTAACTAATGCTGACAAGTTTAATAACAATCAAAATGATTCATGAGGTTCCTACTTGTGCACTACACTTATTAAAAATTAAATTAAAAAAATTCCGTCCCTGTGTTTTACGACAATATAATGTTTTAGTAAAAACATTTAAGGCATAAAGAGACATGAGTATTAAGCACAAAAACAAATTAAATGTTAAAAGTAGTAGCAGAGAAGTGCAAGTGATGAAAATTGAATATTTCTCAAGTGGTCTCTCATTACTTACAAATGATTTGGAGATGTGAATGCTGCAGACACACCAGTATAGTTGAGAGTCATTTTTAAAAAAAAACAAGAAACAGAGAAATAATATGGGAATTCCATTGCACTAAAACTGCCCTAGCATTTTGTTCAAGGAGATGTTACGGCTTTGAAAGTAATGCTATTGGTTCCTGTTAGCAAGATGTGACTTCAACATCCATAATTCAACTTACCTGTTCATTCAATTATAGTGATTCTGCTGAGAGGTGTGGCAAACACATTCACCACAGGAAAACATAATGACAACAAAGAGAATGTTCTGAAAAAATATTGCGTGGCAGCTTTCAACACTATCTCAAAGACTGACTTCAGGGATGCAAGTTATATTAATTTTAACTACTTCTATTGTTTTAAAAAGCCACTTAACCAAAATTTAACAGACTGAGGTAATTTGCACACCCTCCTTTCTATTTTAACTACTTAAGATGGTTAACCAGAATATATACCTATTTAACATTTCATGATTGAATAGAAATGCCTATTATAGCTTCCAAGCATAAGTGAGCCTTTGACAAATGAGTTCTTGAAAGTGTCGTGCAGATACTTGTGCCTTTCACAAATGTGCAGAGAAAAAAATCATAAGTGCACAGGAATTGAAATGCTCTGGTATGTAATATTTATGCCTTTAGGGTACTGAAAAATTGGCCAAAAGCCAGTTCCTAAATAAATATTCATTGTTTCTACCCTACAGGCACTTCCATCATATTTCACTAATAAGGATGCTGTTTAGAGGCAGAATTAAAAAGGTCAGAGCCTAAAGAAACAGCACTTTTATCTTTGGATTCTCCTGAAGAAGTGAGCAAGAAATTAAGAATGTGCATTTTGTTGCCTAAATGAAACGAAAGAGCCGCCAACATTTTGCGCCAAACAAATAAATACGTGTTAATTACACTATGGTTGAATCCTAAGAATGTTGATACTCTAGATTTTCTAGGGCTACATCTAATTATAAAGGTCAGGATCTTTTTGAAAGTCTATTTACTTGTATGAAAATCATCTGTTTAAAATGCTATTACAATATTCATTAAACCGTTCTTGAAATTTTCTATTTGAAAAAAAATATTTTAAACTGTCATTCTTTAAAAGCTTCTGATCTAATTGCATCTAAACTTCACTTTTGTTCTAGCTCTTTTTCTGAGCGAAACTGTTTTCATTCCATTTCGCTATCATTTAGTAGTGGGACTCCTTGGGTCCCAGCTTACATGGGTATTTACGGCATGACAGGAACTGCAACCACTCTCAGAAATAAAGCAAATTGCATATATATACGGTATTACACCATCTGCCTTGCTGTCCTCCAAAACCAGGCAAATCAGTGACCCGCTGCAGCACACATTGCAATGGCTCTGTTAGGGGAACGAGCTTTTTTGACATTCCAGTGAGCCATTACACTCTCCTACTCACCACCAAAGACAATATTCTGGATGTACTCTGACTGGACCACAGATCTGAGTATGTCTGACATTTCTTACATCCCCAAACAGACAGAGGTGAGCCTGATTTCAGGGAGATCTGAAACTTTTCCCCTCCAACAAAGAGAGTAATCTATTCTACCAAGATTTTGATATATATTTTGTATAATATGTATGAAGTTGGTTTGGTTTTGGTTTTATTTTTTGTAAATGCAGGCTCCACAACCAACACAGGGCTTGAACTTACGACCCTTAGATGGAGACCTGAGCTGAGATCAAGAGTCAGAGACACTTAACCAACTGAGCCATCCCGGTGTCCCCGAAGTTGTCTTGATTTACCCCTACAAATACTAAATTGTGTGTTGAAAAAGATAAATTGTACTAAAAAAACTTACCTGTATTAATGATTTTATATATATAGTCAGGTATTTTTAGTTTTGCAAAATATATATGTCCATGTTTGTACATTTTAAACATAGTATAACATGGAGGGTTTAGTAAATTAGGTATGGAGTTTAATAGTTCTCAGTTCTTAAATGAGTCACTTGCATATCAAGACCCATATTCTAATATCATAGAGCTAATTTATAGTTTCCATCTCCTTACTTCTACCCAAAGTATTTTTCCCCTGTATGGAATTGGGGGGTTTATTCTAATTACAGGGCATACAAATAATGCAACACAACTTTAACAGTTCATAGTTTTCATTTAAGAGATACACAATCAAAATTAAGATATTTATTCAACAAAAGGTTGAGTGATCTGATAGGGGTAAAACTCTTCCTAGGTGCTACATGAAATCCAACTCCATCCCTTCCCAAATTTGAATCTAATTGGAGGAACATGGGAAACATTTCCAAATATCAGGAAACACAATTAATGAAACTTAGTGATCTGTAGATGACCTAAAATGGGGGTTCAGAGGTAGAAAATATAATTAGAGACTGCAGACAGAAAGATTCATAGAAGATGGGCTGAGAAAGGCGTGTTTTAGCATCGGTGAGTAAAACATCCTTCCTGAGCGGGACAGGTTATAGAGTAGAGTGTCAGAGTTTGGAAAGAGGCTGAGAAGGAGGGACACTGAATGCCAGAATAAGACCTTTGGACACAAAAAGAATGGAAGACAGTCAAGCCAGTTAAAAAATGCTTGGAGAGATGATTTTCGTAGTGTCAGGAAAGATGGAAGGAGACTGACTGGCAGCCAGGAGGCAAAATGGTTAGAGATCTTGCACTGTTGAGTATAAAATGTCAAGTCAAGAATCACGTACAACATTGATATTAAGGAATAATATTATAAAGTGCTTGAATCTTACAGGTGTTTCCCTGTAGTGCACTCAGGGGCCAAGAAGGACATAGAAATACTCAAGCAGATCTGTCAGCCATGAATTCAAGAGCTCTTCACACTTTGATAAGCTTTAGTCTCATGTGCTTAGGGACTGAACCATCTTTCCGATCCTTTCATGACTCACAGTGAAGTGGCATACGTGTTCATGTTTGTTCTTATGATCTGTGTAAAGTAACTTCTGGATTTCGAGACACTGGTTTCTCAATATCGGATATACCCTAACAAATGCCCATATTTTCTGAAGAAATTCCTGAGCTACTTTAGGAGAGCAGACTATGACTTACCCTTCACATTTAATGGCTAGCTGAATACACGGGAGAACCGGCATGGGGAAAGGACATGGTTGAGAAATAAGCATAGTACTGATTTTCGGTGGTAGTGTTTCTCAAAATTTGTAAAGAATGTATCATATATCATATATTGTACCATGTATCATAGTTTCTTGAAAATGTCTAATTTTGATTTTAGTTATTTTAATGCAATTACTAATGTATAAACAGAAGATTAGCCTTTACAGGACTTGGGGAAAAAAACCCACAAATTCCATAAATAAAGGTGTAAAGCTTATACTATTCAAAATACCAAGTTTAATATGTTATCACTGATGATGTTGTTTAGATAAAACTAAATTGTCACCTGCAATGCAACTACATGGTTAAATTTTACACTGAGGATTTTTTATAAATTGCACATGGCTGGGATATTATTTGTCATAGAACAACTTAATTCAGCCAACAAGTTTGTATATTCTAACTATAATGAAACTTCAGTTAGCTCAACTGTTGAGGCTTCAAATGGCTTAAAGTTAACATAAACACATTATTTAACTGATCTTTCTCTCTTTCTCTCTCTTCACCCCTTCCCATCACATGATTCCTTATCAATTATAGTAGTACAATCCGAAATTGCACGACACATAATATAAGATGGTCAATTAGGATCTCATTAACATATTCACATTTTAAGATTATAGAATGAAAACTCACTTTTCTGTAAAAATCTTATGGAAACCTCATGTACCCTTGAAAATAGGCCTGAGGAGACCTACTTTCTGGAGAAACCAAAGACTGAAAAACACACATAAAATACTGAAAGTCACAGGACGGGAGGTATTTAAATTGGTTTTGTTTTCCAGGAACAGTGATTACTTTATTTTGGCTAATCAGACATAGATAGGATAGGAAAATATCTTCAAGAAAATAATGTTTATGAAAATTGTACATTTTCCTTTTAAGAGTTGCTGCCTCCAAATACACAATTTCCTCAGTGAGAACAGTATTTATAGTATTTATAAAACACTCCAGATTTTCATTCTGTAAATCTATACTTTCTGGGCTTTTAGCCAAGATGTAGAAACATGCTGATAATTCTGGTGACAATTTCTGTATCACCTAGGTCATTATGATAGTTACAAATTGAGTATTTGAGTGGTATGAAATTTATCATTCAGTTAACAAAAAGAAAAACAAAAGCCTGATTTTTTTGTTGTGTTTTTATTTCAACAGCGTCGGTTCCTTGAGAGCACAAAGACCGGTCATTACTGATTCACGTTAATTACGTAATGGCCACGATGATCAGTCTTATGTTATCGCGGGTGGGTGAGAAACAGATCATAGGGAATCATTCAACTTTTAAATGAACATGAAGTTCCTAACAAGCATTATTTATTAATGTAACAAATACTTAAATATAGTTCATCCTTTTCTCCCCAAGTACTCTAGGACACCTTGAATTTCTCAGGAATTTCCATTCCTTTCCTTCGTGTCCTGACCAGGGAAGAGCTGGTGTAAGAGAGGAGTGAAGTATGGACAGACCCACCCTGAGCGGTTGCCAGCAGATTGCCCTGCACAGAATGGAACAGCCCTCTGTGAGGAGGGGCTCCTAAGGCTCCAAATGGCCTGATTTCAAGGCATAAAGGAGCTTCTGTTGGTACTTAGGCAACGTGGATTGATAACTGTATGAATAAATAGAAGTTAGTATGCATCTTGAGGAAATCCTAGAACTTGGAGATCTAGTGTCTCACATTTTCAAGTAGTAAGACACAAAAGTGGCTGCTGACCTGCTTGACATAATTTAGAGATGGTACAACCAAAGAATGACCAAGAGATGTGACTGTAAATCTGCGGCAGTAATAAGAAAATGCCATTTGGAAACTACTGTTAGTTCACTTTGAGGAACTTATCCTTGAGGGAATGATAGAGGATGTGCATGTCTACAGAGATGTTCCTCATGGCATGGCTACCAATAATGAAGAAAAGAAAACAAGGTAAATGTTCGACGGTGGTGTGTGTGTAGCATGAAGTTGTTAGAATGTGCTAACATGATACTGAACAACGTGCAAGGATTTTCAACATATACTGTAGACAAAAAGAAAAGCAGTCAATAAAACCATTTAGGAGCTACAGTATGAGTCAATGTCATAGGAACAGATGGCACACTAATTCTCAGATGGTTCAAGAAAGGAGCCATTTATAAAAACGTAGGTGGGGTGTTCACAAAACCCACTGGGTTCCACAGGAGAACTCTCCCCAACCCTAGTATGGCAGAGATGTGGGAAGGAACAATTCCTAGAACCCGGAAGAGGTGTCTAGGGAAGTGCACATTGAGAGGAACTAAGAGCTGTGGCCGAGGCTGCTTGAGGCAACCATGGAAGGAGGGAGCTAGGGAAATAAAAACCTGACCGCACGGTCCACTCCTTTTCTCATCTTTTTCCAGGTCTTCTTATACCCTGAACCAAAAGAAGCCAGAAAGCAAGGAGGCTCTTGTGCCTCTTGGGAAACAGAAAGCAGGATGGGAAAGCATACAGCTGAGAAAGGGGTTGGGACTATACCTTCACAGGTGCAATTTTTTATGTACAAATGAATGCCTAAAAAAGACTGGTAGAACACACTAAAATGTCAGTGGTAGTTATCTCAAGGGGTGCTGCAACTGAATTATGGTGATTTTTTTTCTTCTTTAAATTCACCATAATCCACTAGCTGCAATCGGTATTGCTCCTATAATGAAAATCTCACTGTGGAAAGAACACTTTCCCCAGGTTCATTTTATTATATAATTCAAGTTTTAATACATATACTTATTCTCAATATGAAGGTTTTATACTAGTTTTGTTTGTTTAAATGAAGAAAATTAATCCTTGGGAATTCTGAAGATAGAATGGTGGCATATGATCTCTCGTGAATCGTTCTCCAGAGTTGAACGAGAAAAGCTTATATTTACTTCAAGGTGAATGTATAAAAGCAATCACAATATGTAGGAAGAAGGAATAAATGTGTAGTTTTATTCTACACAGAATGAAACTGACTGGGAAAAGAAAAATCTGCCTTTTCATGCTTTACATATTTACCTGGAACAGTGATATAACTTAGGTCTCATAAATATGCTAATGACCAAAGTGCCCGTGAACATGTCAAAAGTTGGAAGGTATAAAGAAGCACAGAGCTTGATTCAGAAATGAAAGGAAAGTACTATGGCTCAGGAGCACTTGGTACAATGTTTTTTTAAGACACTTTCACGATTATTGAAAATGACTGGGAGTGATGATCAAAAAAATGCACCTTTGAATATGGAGAGGAAACCAACAGTATATGATGTAGGTTCTAAAGAACGCGTACAAGAGGACATTCCAGATGTAAAGAGAGAAAAAATTCTGGATGTTTCAGTCTTCTAGGAAAAAATCACATGATGAAAGAATTAAATTTATTCAGAAAGGTTAATTTTAGATTCGAGAGCTTCTCATACAGTTGAAATCCTCCTAAGAGACATTCCCATCCAACTTTTAACCTATAATCCCAGATGAACTCATTGCATGGACAGTTGGCTTGAGAATGATCCTACTCTAAAGATTGTTTAATTTATATTAAAAACAACCAAAAAACAGACTAAAAAAAAAAAGTAAAACATCCTTTGGTCTGATTGGGAAAAGTCATTTTATGATAGACATAATTAGTAGGTCTTGGCTCACGAAGCGTAAAGCAAACCATTAGACACCCTCACACATACATGTAGAAGAAAGGATGGAGATGAAGGAAGGTATTTTCTGGAAGCACTAGAACCGTAGTCACTTTTGGGTAACAGTAAAAAATAAAATCCACATAAAACTTTGAGATAAAATCAAGAAATATCAAATACTCTCAATTCTGTATTATTAAATCACTTTTAAAGCACAGGAATGACCTTTAAAGGTCAATTAAAATTTTCTCAGGGGAATCCACTGCCTTTTTTTTCCCTTACCAGAATTAGTTAGCTGTGTCCAGCAAAATTAAGCATGCAATGCCTTTCACTATTTTTTCAAGAACTTTAGCAAAGTCATATATACATATGTTATTTAAGCAGAGAACTGTATTTAAAATGAGTATCTCATTTATCATTTGTAAACTCTTTTCATTTTGGCTTTTTGCTATAAAAATATTAAAAACACTCAAGCTCCCTGTCAACACTGAGTTTATCCTGGCAAGTAGCCTGGTGAGAGCCTGGCTTTCTGAAGAGCTGAGTCACATTACCATGGGCAGTATATTTTGTTTGTTTTTCTTCTTTCCCCTATTTTCATAAGTAGGGAGAAATCTGTAGGAGGAAAACAGGATACGGATTGCTTTTATGTGATAAAACAACATCTACATGCCTGGACTGGACTGGGTATCAGAAGCCCTGGTATTAACCCATCTTTGCTTCTTTGACTTTTGCCGAGTCACTTCTTGGTCCGTTTCCTGATCAGAAATACATATGTAGGGGCACCTGGGTGGCACAGCGGTTAAGCGTCTGCCTTCGGCTCAGGGCGTGATCCCGGCGATCTGGGATCGAGCCCCACATCAGGCTCTTCTGCTATGAGCCTGCTTCTTCCTCTCCCCCTCCCCCTGCTTGTGTTCCCTCTCTCGCTGGCTGTCTCTCTCTCTGTCTAATAAATAAATAAAATCTTAAAAAAAAAAAAAAGAAATACATATGCAATAATTACTTCCAACCTTAACAGAATCACTTGGCTAAAGTGTATGAAAATTTGTGACAAGTAAAACATAATTAAAAATGTAAATTATTCTCAAAGTCTTGAAAGAAACGAAGAAAATATAAGGGCTCAGAGGAGATTTAAAACAGATAGAGAGGAAAATGTGTTTAGGTATTTCAGAAGAGGCACGGATATCAATCATGTCTGCTTAAAGTTTTTTTTTTTTTTTTACAGGCAGTAAGAGAGGTGGAAGAGAGTAAGAGAATATGAATGAGATGTCCTGTATGCATGCATAAGTTTTATGGGATGCGTGGAGAAGAAGCAGCCCCACTTTTTTTATATTTGATAGGGCTTTCCTGGGAAAGACTTTTGGCCTCACATGATCCCCCATGCCACAGAGATCGTCATATTCCCTTATACTGAGGTTAAGCCATTCCAGAAGCTCATTAAAATGTAAATATTACGCAGGAAGGTGATGGAACCATTTTCAGCTCTTTATCCACTTACCCAGCAGTGTTTTAAGGGAAAGCATTACAAAAAAGTAGATATTTCCTAAAGAAAGGAATTAAAGAATAGGGCTCTAGTTTCAAGCTTCAATAGATAGTGAAGAAGAGGAAGGCCCTAGGGAGTAAACAGCCTAAGTAGGGATGTTGAAGGAAAGTCAAGAAAGATGTATTTAAGGTATGTAAGGAGCCACTAAAATGAGAATTGTTTGTGTTCCCCAATGCTCCCAAGGTAATCCCCTGGGTGGGTTCACGGACAGTCAAGACAGAACATCTTCACCTGGAGTTGCATGAGATACTTTGCCTTCGTTTTCAAAATGTCAGTATCCTACAAGGTCAGCACACAGAAGGCAAAGTTTACAATCACAACAGAATAAGGACAATGCACACCATAAAATTACCGTCTTGTCAGAGCAACAAGGAGTTTGTCTGATGCTGTGTGTACACAACAAGAGATTTACTCTTAGAAGAAAGCCAAGACGTGACTAATCACTTTCAGCATCTTTCCAACAGTCTTGAAAACACAGATATTTTTATATCCAGCTTGAAAAACGATGACAATATCTCAGAGAGGATAAGGAGCTTGCCTAAGAGATCACACAGCTACTAAGAGCTGAAGCTAGGTTTACAAGTGAATTTTAATTGATCGTAACCCTGTGTTCTTTTCATCACAGCATTTGTATGGGGTGGGGANNGAAAGAGGTGGGAGTTGGGAAATATCAGAAAATTTTGCACAAAACCTATCAAGAGTGGTAATATAGTCTGACCACCATGGTAGCTATGTAACTTATAATATACATGTGAAGATTCAATGTATACACAGAACTTTGTTGTAATTTTATCACAGCTAATGTCCCCTATGGTATGGAAGAATTTGTGGATTATACTCTTGAAAATACTTCCTGATCATTTATTTAACACTTTTTTTGGGCCCCTGCCACAATACTCCAAGCTTTTAAAAGTAATAGCGGGTTTTTTTCTCTCAAAATGCATTTCTTTGATAACTCAGTAACTTGACATGAGGGTTAGCATGTGTGTATACCAGATTGACATGCCAACATGACCTGATCATGGAAATCCAGACCATGTAAAGAAACAACTATTAGGCAAAGAAAGAAGTTATAATTTGTGAATGTACTGACCTTGAAAACATAATTACACACAGAGCCACTCTGTTACAACAACCCACAGCAGGGTTCAGGTGCCTCAAGGACAAGGTGTTTGTCTTGATACCACATCCACAGGGATGGGAGGAAAAAAGTGTTGGTAGTCTACCAACAAATGTCAACAAGTGGGATGTGGAACCAAGAGCAGTAATCAACATCAGTGTTTGCTATGGAAGCTGTTGGAGAGCACCTTCTAAAGACCTATAACATGACTTGTTATAGCAACAAAAACTTTATGCCAGGTACACAGTAAATGATAACTCCATCGTGTTTTCATTGCCAGACTGAATACTTGGAGAAAGGCAAGCTAAGAAAGAAGCCCGGGATCTGATCGTTTCTTATTGCATAATGAAGATATACTATACTGAAACATGCAGTTACCTTTTAAACGGATTCTTGAAAATTTAAAGATGAAGTTGAGTCAGCAGTAACATTTAACTCCTGGTTAAACCTAATACACCACCAGATTTTAAAATGTGTATGTATTCAAGTAAAGAATATATATATCACCTCATTGGCAAATAGGTTTTTATAGCAAAAACATGTTTATACTATCATGCAACCTTTTATTAGTTAAACATTTTTAAACTTCAAAATGACCAAGCCATTCTCTGATCTCACCCAACCAAGTAACAAAGACTGATAACAAAAAACTGCAGTCATACCCCAAGTGGCTGGAAATTTCCTTGAAAATTGTCAAAAACCATCTGGAACTGAAACAAATGGGATCAAACTGAACTGTGTTATTTACATTTTTCTTCAACAGGTATTTTTCTTTTAAAAGCACCAGGTTAATTAATTATTCTTACAAAATAGAAAAATGTGCCAGTCTCTCCTTTCTACGTAATGTCTGCACCATGAACAATAATCCACAGCTTAAGATAATTAATACTATATATCCTTGCCTTTGAAGAACACAGCTGTCAGCCACGGGGCTTTAAAATTAATAGGCTCTTCAAAGCTATAAATCAGAAACCATGATAATTTTATATAATATTTCTTAAAAGGCACTTACCTTTTAGAAGAAAACACTTATGGCAGCAAATTGCCTGTTAAAATAAAACATATCATTTATTGGTATCCAGTAAATAATATAAAGGATGATGTATGGTTATACGAAGCACAATTACAGGGCAACTTTAAAAACTTTTCTTGATTTTGTTTAGTTTCTTTTTCTTTTTTTCTTTTTTTTTTTTTACCAAAAATTGTAATCACCTCCTTGGTTGTAATAATTAAATGCCTTTCTGTTAAATGCATGTGCACTGAAATCACAAAAGCTAATGAGTTTCATGTCTGAGAGCAAAAAACAGAAATTACAGGGCAAATTATCCAGGTCATGGGTGTAGATCCCAGCATATTCCCTCACTGACTGTAAGGAGAAGCCCGTGAATTCATGTCTATACCAGGCGTTTTAAGGGCTAAGTGTCACAAAGGATTTCATTTCTACTAAGTAAAAATAAAATACCACCAGGTAGAAGTTACTCTGAATTGTGCTCTTTTCAAGTATTACACTACTCACTTGAGTTTCGTATATACTTTTCACTGAACTACATTAAAGTCTGAGAGATTTTTATTTACGATATCTCATAAATATCACTGAGATAAAATGAAGTAAAGTCATGTTCATGCAAAATGCAGAAAAGAAACAGACGGGCTTGAATCAATATAATATGTAATCCTAATCGGAGGCAAAGGAGTGATACGCAAGTAGAAGAAGAAACTCAATTGTTATTTCTTCCCCGTAGGACCTAAATTAGTTTTCTTAGAAGTGAGAATCAAAAATATGGAAAAATATTCCTTGGGAATTCTGCTTGTTTGTTTATATAATACTACAGACACGTTCTTCCCCAACGGTCTACGTGTGTCACCAATGCAGACATGCAGATGCCTCAAGTTACGTGAAAAACTTAATCGGAGTTTTACTGTATCCTCAGAACAAGTAAAATGTAAAGGCTTGCAAAACTGATGAACAGTTGATCCTAATTTGTAAACAGAGGTAGCTCCTGCTGTAAATTCATCTGAGTTCACTTGAGTGTTAAATTATCAGACAGCAAACCCACTTCTCACTGTAGTCCCAAGATTGACTCTGCATTAAGATTTAGAAGGTTGGGGGGGGGGTGCTCAGAGATGGATGGAGTACAGTCTGGGAATGCTCCTGGCTCCTCGAAGTAGGCTGTTCTCCTGGGAAGACCTCGCACTGCTGGTGTCCTGTTTTCTCCTGTTGCTTTGGTGACCCTATGGCAGCATGGGGCCAAACCCCATCTCTGAAGGAGCCCTCCCAGCAATTAAGGGCAAAACTGATTGACAGTAAATGAAACAATTAATGTAAAGTTCCACCTGTCCACAGGCATGACTTCCAGATGTCTCTTTGCTATAAACAGAAGCATTCAGGACAAAACATATTATCAAGTATAGCTCTGCTAATTCTTAAAAATAAATAGTTCGCTTCCCCCATAGCTCAGTTTCTGTAATTTCTCACGATGCTGCCATTTTAGCTCCTGAAGGGAGGGTCTCCACAATTCTACTGCTATTCATGCAAGATGCCCCAACCTCAATCTGTTATCCACACACGTCAGAGTATTCTTTCAAAAAAAAAAAAAAAAAAAGGCAGATATAATCAGTTTCAGTGCTACTTAAAAATTACAATATTTTTTTGTTGCTACTGCTCATACAGCAAATTTGAAAATCCTTGGCATGACTTCTAAGGCTTGTTCTGAATCCTGCTGACTTCCCTGGTCTAATTTTTCACAACAGGTTCCTGTCTCATCATACAACAGACATAGGCCTTTTTTTCCTGTTCCTCAAATTAGCCCCCTTCTTTTGGTCTCTGGTCTCAAGGTCTCAGGACCTTGGCAAATGTGAAAGCAGATGAAGCCCCTCCATGTAACTCTTGACCTAACTTATAGATCTCAAATATTCTTTCCTCAGTCTTCCCACAAGTCCTAAACCTGGGTTGCTTTTACAATCTAGTAATTGTGGTTGGCTCAGCATTCCCTTTTTAAGCATTGCAGAGAGAAGTGTTGAGCTCTGCTTAATTCCCCTATGGATAGAGTAAACATAGCATTTGTTGTCCAAATGGGAGACTGTGAAACTAAAAGAGGGCATTAAGCAGACTCGATGCCAATACAGGACATGTGGTCCAGGACTGGTCTGAGCAAATCCGGGCATCTGGTCCACGACCCCATGGAAGAGAAGTTAGCATTTATATGGACGGTAACAAGTCTATGGCTGCTCAACTTTAATTGAGAGGACAAAATGCAAGTGGTTGATGAGCTTTCAAAGCTGAGGGTTACTCATGCAACGTGTTACATGAAGTAAAATGTGAAGCAGCCTCACGACTAGCTGTTTTCCTCCCTTAGACAGCTATAAAAAAATCTGTAAACACCTAAAAATCAAAACAGCATCCAATGAACTTACAAGGTTATCAACACCTGGACCACAGCCAAAATCACAGCCACCAATTTAATGCTCACTGGGTTAATTTCTGGGCAAGCCAGGAACTGCCATTTCACAGTCTCTGAATGAGTTCCTCTCTGCCATCAACACATTCACATTCATCAGCTTATTTCCAAGCAAGGACTGCAACAGCGGACGCGTACTCCTTTACTCTGATGTACTGATCACGGACCGGATAGGGGGAGAATAAAATAGACTAAAACATCCTCTTCAACAATATTTCAGTGTGAGGTGCAAGCACAATTTTAATCTAATAACAGACTTCCCATCCGACAATCAGCTTTCAACTTTACTTTCCAGAGAGACGTATAAGGAAAAGAGTAAATATATGGGCATCCAAGTCCTTGAAATAGGCCATCTCCTTTTTCTATGTTTATACTCTGATTGAGCTCATCTTCTGTGTGTGTGTGTGTGTGTGTGTGTGTGTGTGTGTGTGTGTACACATACGTAAGGAGAAAGAGAGAGAAGGAGGGAGGGAGGGAGGGAGGGAGGGAGGGGAGGGAGATGGAGAGACACTTGCACCCCTGGGTTAGTAAGGTCATTTATTTTTCCTTCTTTGGAGGTTGAAATGAAAGTGTGAATCTTCAAGACTGAATAGGATTTAATCAGATAGTGGCAAACCAATAGATAAAGGCTAAAGACACGAGAAACCTGACAGCCTAGAGTATTACTAAGTAGATCACTTTGGCCTAATTACAAATTGGAAGAAGCCATTGGAGGAAAACAAGTCATAATGTTGAAGGGTCCAGATCCTTACTCTGTGTTAAGATGTGTCTACTTTTTTAAATTGAAGGATATAAAAGATTTCAAAAAGGAATGTAGATAACATATTTTTGGTTTTGATAATCAGGATAGCAATATGAAGTATGATTACAGTGGGATGAAACAAGCCTGTTAAGAGACATTTGCAGTAACATAAAACTGAAATGGTGACAGACTTAACTGGGACAAAGACAATGAAGAAGTAAAGAAAGGAGGAGATTTCCAAGGTATTTAAGAGATAAATACAGGGAACACAGGTTTACAGAATGTTGTTTCAATTTTTGGCTTGAATGACTAAAGCACCAGTTATCAAATTAGTGATCATAAGAGAAATTAAAAATAAGAATGGAGAAGGAGAGGAGAAGACAATGACTTTTCAGATTTTTAAAGTTTCAGACTTTTGAGGTTCAGGAAGAAAAATCAGTAGATAGCTCAACACTTTGATATACATTGCTCTAATTTTGTAACTGAAGAAATCAAAACTAAGATAGTTGAAATCTAAAGGTCATACAGCTGCTGTGTGGTGGATTTTATTTTAACTTCCTTAACTACAAATTCCATCCCCCTCGTAGAACTAGCTCTTTGGCTTTGTAAATTCAGGCCTAAATATCCACGGTTTCTTCATCTATGATGCAAGGATGGCATCTATCTCTTTGATTAGCTGACATACTGTAAAGCTAAGATTTAGTAAATAAAAGCAGAATGAATGTCTTAGTTGACTTGGCGCAGATCCTTTTGAAACCCAATTACTGACTGGCAACTACCTAGACAAAAAAAAATTGTGTGTGTGTGTGTGTGTGTGTGTGTGTGTGTGTAATTTATATATGGTTGTGCAGCTCTGCCCTACCATTCTACATTGACTCCACTTAATCAGGAAACCAAAAACCATGGCCATGTCTACACTGCTGAGGACAGTGAATATGGAGCATGAAAAGAGACCAGATGCCCCTTAATGTTGAACTGGCTACCTAGGAAGACATTTACTCTGAATTCTTTTTCTTTTTTTTTTTCCACGTCTGTTTCAGGCTGGCCTCTAATATTCTTTTAATGAAGATTTTTATTTATGCATTTCATGGTTGTTATGTGAATCTGTTGCTACTGAATAGCTGAATCTTAAGCCTTTTGTGATAATTAGTATTCCTTTTTGTGGTTATAAATAACAAATGTATCCTTTTAGATAGAAAGAACAACTAAAGCATTTTTTGTTATCTTTCCATTCTTAAACTTTGTTGGTATTGATTTATTTGGATTGTTAATAATCACCAAACGTAAAAGATTATCTCAAATAAGAGCATGTCATGTCATGCCTATTTTGCTGTTTGCTAGAAATGGACCATTATGCTGCCAAGATACATTGTTAGAGCAATTTATTTTCCTGGTTTTCACCCTCCCCCACTCTCCTGTGCAGAGATATGTTAGTGTTTTCATCTAAAGTCTTGCATTTTCAAAGAGGATAAAAAAAGACTTGGTCATGCATACAACAAAGCAGAAATATTCATCACTGAAGTTAGTGAAGGGCTGAGACATATTTAATTGTGTAGTGTATATAGCAATAAATCCACTTGTGGAATTTTAAAAAGTTGCATTTAGAAAAAAAAGGATTTTGTTACTTTAAAGGTATAAAGCCCTTTAAAGATTCAATTACATAGTATTTATCAAAAGTGAATGGATACAGATTAAGGGTGTTGACTTCGGAGTCACACTGCCTGGGTTCAAAAGGAGACCTCAATATTTCTTACAGTGTGACCTTCAGCAAGTTACTTAACTCTCTTTGGCACAATTTCTTTAAATTTAAAAGAAAGAAAATAGTAATCACCACCTCCTGTGGGTATTTTGAGGATTAAATGGGTTAATATATGATAAAGTGTTTAGAATATGGCTTGGCACATAATTACCCCAATATATGTTAGCTTTCATAATGAATTGACTCAATCTGTTCTTCTACCCTTTGCATAGTAATTACCAGTTGATATTATAGAAGCTAAATCTTTGCTAATATGAAATGGCATAATGTCTCCATTATCCTACACTCAGAACAAAATCAGATAGTAAGAAACAATATAAGTAGCGAATGTTTATCATGACCACTATTCACAGAATTTCAAGTACGTTGGCCATACATACAGAAAAACCTCAGTCTTTTGTTTGTTTGTTTTAGGACTGACATTTGGCTAGAAATGATACAAAGATAAACAAGAATCTTTACCCTTAAGCAATTTGTAATCCAGTTGGAATGTAAATAGGAATAGATACAGAATTGGGAAACATAGGATTATTTCTAAGAAACAGTTACAAGGTGGGGAGTGGGGAATCGTTTGTGTGAGAAAAACAAATTTCTGAAAAGAACTTCCCATGCTGTAGGATCTTATGCAGAATCATTTTACTATTTGCAATCTTTTAAATTCTAAAATTATGAGCTCTTGCCTTTCTACTAAGCTTTAGTATTAGTCTTTCTAATGCTTCATTTCTAATTATTTGCATTGCTGAAAGGGCACCATTAATGTAACCAATAGTTTTTGAGTACAAACTAAAGTGAAACACAGGAAGAGCCCATCATCAAAACTTCCAGTGCCCTGAGAATGGTAACATAAAGAACATGCCATAAAAGACACAGAATAGCCAACACAATCTTGAGAAAGAAGAACAAAACTGGAGGCATCATGCTCCCTGACTTAAAACTACATTACAAAGTTATAAAATCAAACACTATGCTATTGGCATAAAAACAGACACACAGATCAACAAAACAGAATGGAGAGCCCAGAAATAAACCCACACATATGTTCAATTTATTTATAGCAAACATCTAAGAATATACAACAGGGAAAATACAGTCTCTTCAATAAACAGTGCTGGAAAAACTGGACAACCACATGCAAAAAATGATATTGGACCACTACTTTATACCATACACAAAAAGCAAGTCAAAATGAAGTGAATACTTGAATGTAAGACCTGAAACTATTAAAATCCTACAGGAAAACATAGAAGCTCTTTGACATTGATCTTAGAGATGAGTTTTTGGATTGGACAACAAAAAAATCCAAACAAGTGGGAATATATCAAACTTCTTCATAGCAAAGGAAGCCATCAACAAAATCAAAAAACAACCTACCAAACAGAAGAAAATAATTGCAAATGACACATCTGACAAAGGGTTATATATGAACATATGCATATATATCTATAAAACTCATACAACTCAATAGCAAAACAAGAACAACAACTGAAACTGATTAAAACATGGGCAAAGGATCTGAATGGGCGTTGTTTCCAAAGACAACATACAGAAACCAACAGGTACATCAAAATATGCTCAACAGTACTAATCACCAGGGAAATGTAAATCCAAACCACAATGAGATATCACCCCCCACCAATTAAAATAGATTATTACCAAATAGACAAAAAGTAACCAGTATCAGCAAAGATGTAGAGGAAAGGGAACCCTGGTGCACTGCTGGTGGGGATGTAAATTGCTGCAGCTACTATGGAAAACAGTATGAAGGTTCTCAAAAAATTAAAAACAGAAATACCATATGATCCAGCAGTTCCACATCGGAGTATTTGTCCAAGGAAATGTGAACACTAACTGAAAAAAATATGTGCACCCCCATGTTCACTGTAGCATTATTTACAACAGCCAAGTTATGGAAGCAACCTAAGTGTCCACTGATGGCTGAATGGATAAAGAAAATGCATATAAATACAATGGGATATTATTCACCCATAATGAATCCATTAGAGAGCCATTTGTGATAACAAGGATTGACCTTGAATACAAGAGACTAAGTGAAGTCATACAGAGAAAGACAAATACCATATGATCTCACTTACACATGAAATAAAAAAAATAAATAAATAAATAAATAAATAAATAAACAATGACTGAGTTCATAGATACAGAGAACAAATTGTTGGTTACCAGAAGTTGGGGGGGTGTCAAAATGGGTGAAGGCGTTAAAAAGTACAAACTTCTAGCTGTAAAATAAGTTCTAGGGATGTAATATACAGCATGGTAACTATAATTAATACTGTGTTGTATATTTTAAATTTCTGAAGAGTAGATCGTAAAAGTTTTCATCTCAGGAAAAATAATTTCAACTATGTATGGTAATGGGTGTTAACTAGACTTATTGTATAATCATCTTGCACTATAGACAAATATCCAATCATGACGTTATAAACTAAAAACTAATATGTTATATGTCAGTTACATTTAAATTTAAAATGCTATTAAAAAAAGAACAAAACAGTCTTCAGTACTGTACAATAAACCAGGGTGATATATAGGGCCAGTGTGGGAGAGAGGCTGTTTTATTTTGCAGGGCCATGAAAGACAGGATACTTGATCCAAAATAAGAATGAAGGACAAACAGGCACCAGTCTGGGAGGGTCTAGCAGCAGAAAGTACCAGGAATAAGGAAACACAAGAGGGAGAGCCTAGAGGAAGATTAAAATGTTGCCATCTGTAAGAAGAAAACCTTTCCCAGTGAGAAACCTGGTGGATGAGGTCTGAGAAACGGGCACAGGATGAGTTTTGACATAGGGCCACTTTCTAACTATGAAGGAGCGACACTGGGGTTTGGGAGGAAGAATGACATGAACCAACTTATGTTTTTAAAATCATTCTCCAACTGCTTTGTGAATTGCTAGCTGGGTCCAGGGTAGAAGCCAGGGGAACAGTGAAAACATTACTGAAATAGACCCAACAAGTCAGGATGAAGGGTTGGGCATGGTAACTAGCATGAAGATGGAGAGAAATGGAAGATGCCAGAATCAAGCTTACAGGTAGAGTTCACAAGATTTGCTGACAGATTGGAAGTGAGATTGAGAAAAAGATAGGAATTAAGTACCACTGCAAGGTATCAGGGAAGCAAGATAAATTATGCTACCACCTATGAAGAAGAGACTGAGGGGCACCTGGGTGGCTCCGGTAAGTGTCCCACTCCTGATTTCCGCTCCAATCATGATCTTGGGGTAGTGAGATCGAGCCCCACCTCAGACTCTGCACTGAGGTGGAGTCTGCTTCGGATTCTCTCTCTCCCTCTGCTCCTCCCCCCAGTGAGAAAATGAGCACTTTCTCACTCCTTTAAAGGAAAAAAAAAAAAAAAAAGAGGGGGCTTGAAAGGGGAAAAACATACTTGGGAATGAAAATAGATTTATATTTTAACATATCAAGTGTGAGCAACACACTGACGTTTAAAGGGTAATGTTGCATACATATTTCTTGAAGAGAATGTCTACAGGCTAGAGGGTTTTCACCCTCAACACTGCTCACTTGTATGCTGGATACTTCTTAGTTGCAGCTGTTGTCCGAAGCATGTGCACATTGTTGGATGGTTCACAGCATCTCTTGCCTTTATATACTGGGTGACAGTATATTCCCCACCCAAAAAAGACTCCAGGCACTGCCTAATAGCACGGAGTGGGAAGGGGGAGTGGGGAAGAGGTGCAAAATTGCTCTTGGTTGAAGATCACATGGCAGGAGATCTACATTGAGTTGTGAAAATGAAGTCTGAATTGGATACCGGGGAGACGGATGATCTCATGATGGAAAAAGCAAATAAGACTATAAGGCTTACCCCAAGAGACTCCAAAATTAGAAACTGAGAAAGATCCAGCAAAGATAACAATTAGGCAGGAATTAAACCTGTTGTGTACAGTAGGTTGGAATCCTGTACGTGTTGCCAGTAGAAGAGTGTTAAGCATATGCGGTTCATATGAATGAGCTTGATTAGGTAAACGAGGGCAGATATATAATCACTTCCAGATCTATGTCTAAAGAGAACCAGCCTATAAAAGCCATGAGGCAGGCTCAATCTGAAAATTTCTGTCTTAAATTATCTTAGCAGGACATTTTGCTAGGCCAAGGGTCTGACAATTGATGGTAGTTGATTATCGGCACTTCCTCGGTATAATTAGCTGTGTTTGAGGTCTGGAACTCAAGGGGCCAGAGGCAGGTAAGGTTGGCTACTAATGTTCCTCCCATGAATAGGCACAAAGGGTAAAGGTACCTCCAGGGTACCCTGAGCTCCCCCCTGCCCTCCACTCTCAATGAATTGTAATGTTTTGCAAATATGCCCAGTGTCCGGGCTGCTGCTGGTCAAAGCCAGATTGCAGAAAAGGGCAGTGTTCTTGAGAGGAAAGTTATTATGAGGGTAAAAGGAATCTGGGCCAGTAAATAGGTAAGGACAAAGAGCCAGACAGGTACTGGAAGTTAATATTAGAACCTTTCTTGTCTGCCACTCTCATCCTATAAGCATGTGGGGAGGCGGTACTGTCTGTGTGCGTGAATCAAATGAGTTTCCATAAAGCTCTAGTCTCAACAATTGGGAAGGGGCGAAGGGAGCTTTGCCTCATCCCCCCCAAGACCCAGAGATCTACACTGAAGTACAGCACAAGGCCAGTGGGAATGGAAAGCCTTGTCTGACGGTCACAAGGTGGGTTGGTAGCATTTACCACTTGGCCAGGAGAGATGGCAGCTGGCTCAGACATCCAAGTCCACCAAAAGTAGTACTAATACAGACTTTCACAGCTCCATCACGACTAATCTAACTATGACACTTGATGCAAGGCAGCAAAGATAAAGAGAGTGCTCTCTAAGTGATGTGTTTGCAGACGGCCGCGAGTGGAGAGATTATGAAGTGGAAAGATTCAGTCACAAAAGACCTTTTACATTTGTATATGTATTTCTTTCTGTAGAACTAAATGTGCTAAATCAAGGGACACACAGACATCACTTAATTGCTCTTGACAGATTATGTTTTTAAAAATAATTCATAACCCCACTAATGAACAGTGTCGATTTCCCTCAATTTTCACCAGCTGTAGATGCAAATGCTTCTTTAATTCTGACTACCTGATGAGTTAAAAAAATGCTATCTCACTCTCGCTCTAATTTGTATTTCATGTTCACCATTGAAAGCAAACTTTTCATATAGCTCATTTGTATTTCCCTTTCTGGAAATTGCCTATGCATGCTATTTTTTTTTTCTGACTCTTGGTCTATTTCATATTCATTTGTAGAAACTCTTTATATTAGGGACATCAATCTTTGTCTTATTTCAAAAGAGCATATCATTGAATATCGGTGTATTACTGCAAAACAGTTCACACGTCCCCATAAATCATGGATGCGTGCCTGCTACCCCCACCTGAAGACTGAAAACACAGGCATTCCCTTTGTCAAAATTTGGGAGTGCAACCCCTGAAAAGACTGGAATTGCTGTTACTAAAACAGGTGGGGATCTCAATTATTAAGACAGAGGTTATTATGATGATTCCGTTTTGAAGAACACAGTTGGCAAAAAAAAAATAATAATAGTAATAATAATAATAAGCTGGTCACTTTAGGGTCAGGATCTAGCTCATCAATCTTCTGCTTTGAAAGACACCTGAATCTTTCTAAACTGTCATAATGCGTTTCTTCATTAAAGGTAAATTTCCCAAACAAAATGTGTTCCACGGAGTACTGTGTGTTAAGTGGGGGGGAGGGGGGTCTGTGGCCAACTATATTTGGCAATGCCTTTGTATGAAATGTTTTTATTAAAGGATTTCACAGACAAATCCTATTGTTCATTATGAAACTAAATAAAACTTGAATGTGCAGAATTCCCCAAATTGTTGGACGATAGCCCTTTGAGATTTCTCTTTCAAACTATACGACTAGAGGTGGTGTTTATAAAATAAAATTTTTATAAATGCTGACTTAAGAAAATACCCTACACACTCCCTTGTAAATTAATGGCTTTTCTTGTATATTTGTCTTAGCACTGCCACCTTGTCACCACAAATCATTCAGATACTAGAACAAACCTTGTCTAAAATTGCTAGTGGAAATTTTTGAGGAGATTCATAAATTCAACAGAAGGTTTGTGTTGATCTGGAAGAACCTAAATGTTCTGTGTGTGTGTGCGTGTATGTGTGTACTCTATCTCCACGAAGATTATAAAAAGTCACTCTTAAAAAATATATAAAGTGTTACATACAGAAAGATGAGAACACGATTTGTTGAGAAGCCTGCACTCAACTGAGCAAAAACAGAATACTATGTTTTAAAGTATTTGAGTATTTTTTGCATATAGTTAGAGTAAAATTTTAAAGGAAAGTAAATTCTAAGTCTTTTATTTTAACAAATTCAGGACCTGCCAAGAACTCTTGTTATGAAATCTAGTTTTGAAATTACTTTTATTTTTGCCCACTTAAAATGTACACGATGAAAAGAGGAGATAAAATTATAAGGGGCTAGTATGACTGAGAGAATTATCCTAAATCACTTGTATTGACATGACTTGTTCAGTGTCCATTTAATTAGCAGGTACTATTGATAAAATATAAGTAAATCATGGATAATTATTTACTTCTGGTTTCCTAAGCTTGCCATTTTACCTGTAGCTTCGAGTAATTACTGGTTCTTTCACTCTGCGGCACACAGAAACATTTCTTCTAAAAGGCAGGATTATGCATTGCCTATTAAAGTTATTGCCAGCACCTCAGAAACTGAAGTAAATGCTTTCACAAATAGCATTTCCAATGAATAATGCTGAAATCAGAATTTTTTTTTCTTTGCATTGAAAGTGCCTCAAGTAGTTGGCTCCTTTCCCATCGGCTACTTTGTAACTGCGAATATGACAACATGACAGTGATTCACAGATGCCAAAATATGACGAGCAGAGCAAATCTGTGTTCCAGATATGATAAGGTGAGAAAAGCGGAACTCTCGGCCCCAGGTGATTTCCATGAAGACACCTACATACAGCGGGGCTCACTATCTATACCATGCAGCCGCCAACCCTAATAACCTGAACAGGAGAGAAACACATCTAAAAATGCAAATGGATGAAAAAATAAAGCTGGGTTGCATAGGAGGAACATCTTAAGCAGATTTGAGAGATGTATGTATGGAAAGCATAAGCCTCAGCCTTGGAAAATGTTTTTTTGTTGTATTCAACACATATTGGGCTACAACTGAGGAAATACATCAAACTTATGAATGCTTTAAAAAATTCCTCCTCCGATCCACCAACCTTATAAACAATGTGATATTAAGTGAATAACAGCTTGTTCCTTGTTTTTATCTCAATATTTAGAAAATTACTTTAAATGTACGTATGCTCCATAGTTTAGGGGCTATAGTAACATCATTGGAACAGAAAATAAAAATAATAGATTGTGAACTTGGAGCTCAGAAAGAGCAGCTATACATTCATATAAACCACTTCTCCCGTCTTGCATTGCAGCATTCAGGAATAATGGAATATCAAAGTTTACAAGGCTGGTTTTACTGTTTGTACATATACACTCATGTATATTCTATTCATACATTCTGTCTTCTGCCAAGTGATTGGCAACTTAACTCATGTAAGCTCATTTATGGTCAGAATTTATGCTTAAAATCAATCTTACCCTGTCAAACCCAGAACAGGCTTTATAAAACACAACATAATATAGATATTAGAGTGTTTTTACCAGATTGATGAAAAAATTAAAGGCATTTTTTGTCAGGTTATGAGTCTAAATATTGTTCAAAATCAAATTTGTAAGAAAAAAAGGCAATGTTTCCTTTATTTCCTAACTAATTGACATTATCTGGGTGTATCTGAACACTGTAAGCAACAGTGTATTTTTGAAAATTATATAGTACCAGAAAAAAAAAGAATTTTAGCACAGATGCTTTTCTAATTGTTTCCAAGAAATGCTCCATGTCATTCTTCATGGCAAGCTACACATAAATTGAGTCATTACTTAGAGATGGCAAGCTCTCTAAGAGAAAGAGCCTTGTTTCCCATTGTAGTCTAAAAGCACATAACACAGGGGTCCCTGGGTGGCTCAGTCAGTTAAGCACCTGCCTTTGGCTCAGGTCATGATCCCAGAGTCCCAGGATCAAACCCCACTTCAGGCTCCCTGCTCAGCAGGGAATCTGCTTCTCCTTCTGCCCCTCACCCTGTTCATGCTCTCTCTCTCTCTCTCTCTCTCTTTCTCTCAAATAAATAAATTTTTAAAAATTAAATAAGAATTAAAAAAAATAATAAAAGCACTTAACAGTGCCAAATACGTAGTACATGCTTAATGAATATTTGTGGAATAAAATAATGGATAAATCATTGGAGTCCATTTAAAAAGAGGCTAATCAAAACATTTTACAAAATATCCATGCCTAGAAATTAATACAAAATATAATTTTATCATATGCCTAACTATATAAATTAACCTTAAAAATGGATATTTGTGGCAATGAATTGCTCAAAATATTTCTGTATCTTTTTTTTTTTCTTTCATTTTTAGGGTGGTATGCGGGGGGAAAAAAAAAACCAATCAGATACCATATTTTCAAGAGCAGTTTCAAAAAATATTTGAATATAAAATACAGTGTTGCTTATTCACATCAATCCTATGTGAAAAGACTTGCTCACCTGCCCAACTGTACCTCTTCTCAGTCAAGATGGCCTCCAGAGCTGAGACAAGATCTGCACGGTAAGATGTTCAGTTAAACATCCACTGATACTTTACGTGCTTCTGACAGCATGTTCCTATTTTTATGGAATGTTTACTGTATTCTAAACACACAAGTTCTGTACATGGATCATCTCACTGAAGTAAGCCCTATCAATATCCCTATTATACAGGCAAGAAAATATAGGCTCGGATAGCTAGAGAATTTACGTAAGGTCAAAAATCAGGAAGTCATGGAATAGGGCATTTAATGAACAGGTAGGGAAAAATCATTCAATCAATGTCTCTCAGCTAGACAGAAGAACTATAATAAAGGAGCATGCTAGAAGTCAACAGAAGTAAATTTAGAAACTAAAAGAATGTCCAGTGGGTTTCTGGATTTTGAGTCAATAACAGTTTCAAAAGAATATTGGGATGAAGCCAGGTAGCACAGCACTGAGAAATTAATGCAATATTAAGGCAGAGATAACAGTTACATTAGTGTCTTTAAAAAGAAAAGAAATAGGGGCGCCTGGGTGACTCAGTCGTTAAGCATCTGCCTTTGGCTCAGGGTGTGATCCCGGCATTATGGGATCGAGCCCCACATCAGGCTCCTCCGCTATGAGCCTGCTTCTTCCTCTCCCACTTCCCCTGCTTGTGTTCCCTCTCTCACTGGCTGTCTCTACCTCTGTCAAATAAATAAAATCTTTGAAAAATTAAAAAAATTTAAAAAAATAAAAAGAAAAGAAATAAATTGCATTATGTGTCGAGGCTAAAGGACATTTGGTAGCAGGAAGAAAGACCTAAGTACGTTTTTAGTCTAAGAGGGAGTGGTCCGTAGCGGAAAGATGGATTGAAGAGACAAGCTTCCTGGGGTTGACGGTAGGAAGCAGTCTACAGACTCATCTGAAAGCCCTCTGTTGACTCAGCATAAATCTGGATGACAAGTAGATTTTCATATCCATTTTCACATAAAACATTGGTGTTGCCTATCATCTATAATAATTGTCTATATTCATTGTATACATATTAAGTAACACAGGATTGTCAAGATGTATGGGCAATTGATTCAGTAATGGGTGGTGAGCACAGGCACTGTTCTGGTACTGGAGCCCAGACATGAAAGACAGCCCTGACCTCCGGAGCCTTAGAATCTAGCAGACAGGAAAGGGAAGATGTGCTTCTACACACGATGAAGCCAGCGCTCTGAGATCATGTGAGAGGGAGACCTAAGCCAGTGGCTCGAGAGGGAGGCTTTCCAAAAGTAGTAACAGGAACTGACTATTGAAGTTGAATTTTAATAACTTAGATGGACCTACACCTGCAATAGGATGTATGAGCACGTGTTTGATAAAGGATATTATCACTACTAGGTTTCAGAACCTGGGTCTCTCAAAGAATATTGTTAGACTTTTTGAAACCATAATCTCTAAGTTATAGGTTCAAAATATCACCCTAAAATTTGCATTGATTTGTAGGGTATTTCCTTTTACAAATAGAAATTCAAAATTATATTGCTTAATATCTGGTTGCACGATTATTTTTGAGAATCAAAATTACAAGAAAAAATTTCAATGTACATAGAATCATACTAAGATGCATTGGGGCAAATGTTTTAATAGGTCAATGTAAAATAATAATAACAGCAGAAACCACCCAACATTTATTCCTCACAACATCTGACTTGGATAACATTTTTGCCATCTTACAGATAAAGGCATGAGGCATTAGGATAATAATAAATTGGCCTCTCTAACACAAAAGAAGATTTAATAACATCTCTATTAAGGACAACACTGAGAATTTATCATCACAAAATGGGTAAGGTTAAGAAGGGACAAATGAAATATCAATGGGTGAACAAAAGCAATCTTAATACTACTATTCAGTAATTGAAATATCAAAAATACAAACAAAATGGTAAAAACTTAATTCTAAATATAAATATGTAAAAGCTATTAACCTATATATCTCATAATGAAAGGATCAAAATGTAGGGACACCTGGGTGGCTCAGATGGTTAAGCGTCTACCTTCAGCTTAGGTCGTGATCCCAGGGTCCTGGGATAGAGCCCCACGTCGGGCTCCCAGCTCCGCAGAGTGGCTGCTTCTCCCTCTGCCTCAGCCTCTCTCCCTTGCTCATGCTCTCTGTGTCTGTCTCTCTCTTTCTCTCTCTCGAATGAATAAATAAAATCTTAAAAAAAAAAAGTCATTCTTAAAAAAAAAAAAAAATGTACAAAGTAACAGGCCAAACTAACACGACAACCTGACAGTATCATGCTGAAAAAGGTTTATTATTTTTTTTATTTTTTGAAGTTATCTGTTGTTTAAGACCTACAGCACCTCAAGAGACATGGACTTTTAACATTAATAAAATAGGTATAGTAATTTAATAGAGCAAAGGGATATCATTAATATATAAAACCATTAATATTTAACATCTTAATATTAGTTATGCCAAAGTGGCCCAGAGGAACAAAGTACTAGTGTGGAAAGAAGTCTATGTCCTAAAAATAACACTTCGTGAGAGCCTCTCATTTGATTGGATCTACAGCATAATTACTTTCTAAGTAAATAAAGGGGTAGAACTCTTTTTTTCCTTTTTATTTTTCCCCTCCCTCTCTCTTCCCCTCCCATCCCTCTCCTCTTCTCCCTTTTTTCTCCATAAAAGCATGTGTACCTTCCATGAATCTAAAAAGAATGTCCGAAACATTGAAAACTTTGTACAGCCCTGAATATTAAAAACTGCTCCTAAGGGATACTTCTATTAAATTTCACCTTTGGCTACAATATTATAAAATCTAATATTCAAATCATCACAGTGAGCAAATATGCATTGGGGGGCAACTAGTATACTGCAAAAGGGAAATAATGAGGATACAGATATTGGGATTGGAGCATCCTGAATGCCAAAGAATTTTTGACTTTATTCAAAAAACAGTAGGATACCAGTGAAGGGTTTTGAGCTGCATAACATGGCCAATGTCATGTGTTAGAAAGAAAAGTCTGACAGCAGTGCTTGGATCCTTCAGGAAGGAGAAAATATAGGAACGAGGAAATGACTTCGGAAGCCCATTAAGCTGTGCACAAAATTGTGTATGTGTCTATCATTATTGATCAAAATTAGATTTACAATATTTGTATTGCTTTGCAAATTAATCACTTCAAAATTATGCCTAATATCACTGATTATGATATTAGGCATTCATTATGCTTGAGTCATAGGATCATAGGAATTAAAGAAGATATCTTAAGGAATAATAGTGTTGAGGCATATTTAGAGCAAAAATATCCCTTAGAGGTTGACAGGGAGAGGGGGAGAGAGAGGGAGAGAGAGGGAAACAGAGGGAAAGAGAGAAAGAGAGAGAGAGAGAGACTGTCAGAATCCTGTGAAAACTTGCCTTCTGCACTGAAAAATTACCCTCTAGTGAATTGCCTTCAGGCTGCATTTTCAGAAATTATATTCTAGTAGTGGTCAATTTTTCAACCCGAAGGGCGATATTTCTCTCCATAAATTTGATTCCTAGTCAATATTTCTTATGTATAATATGATCTAGGTATTTCACAGTTAAAAATAACCAAGGTTAAAATGCCTCATAAACACCCAGTATCATTAAACATCGGCCACATAAGGTGAGTGCCGGTACTGGGCTGTTGAGCTAAGTGTGTTACAGACCTACTTGTCATTCTTTCTTCTTAGACAATTTCAACAAATAAACAGTGCAGCCCATTATTTACAGTTCCCACTGTCAGAAGCTGCCATTCTTATCCCGATCCAAGTAGGAGAATGTGCTAGTTATTTCTGTAGGGGGACAGGGCTACCTTTTATGATGCCAAAAACATGCTATAATTACAGTGAAGCTGATCCCATCCAGATAGATGATAAAAATATGAATGATTAAGTTTAGGTTCATTCCAAGTACATGTTTATTTCTTGAGAATACAGCCCTACAGGTTTAATAAACTTGCACACTCCCTCCCACACACACTATATGACAAATCAAATCTGCTGAAGCTAGATTCTGGCACAGAGCCGTGTACAACAGGAGTGCGCTGAAATGGCATGAGAAGCTCATACAACCTGATTTGCACTAAATGGGTATCGAAGAGCAGTCCAATTTTCACCTCTCCAATTCACTTACTTAACTCAGGGGCAATCATTCATTCAAGTGACTTCAACCACTGCTTCTTTGCTTTAAGAGACATGAGTCTCCAATACTGACTTTTCAACCAAGTTCTTTCTTTACAACTTAATATGAAGCATTTCATTTGTTGCTACGGCTTTGAACTCAAACTCTGTCCACTACTGAATTCACTCATTTCCCCCCCAGATTATTCCTCATCACTACCGCCAGGCACTGGGCTGACTGGTGATATCGAGAAACTTGGAGCCACTGGAAACTCTGGTCTTACCAGCACTTGAGTCCAGAGCAACATTTTCTGAGTCCTCCCTTTGGAAATTCTCTTTGATGTGCTTCTTCCTTGCTTGCCATGTTAACAGTGGAATCCTTTACCCCAAACAACTGCGAGAGCCTTCTAGCTGTCTTCCTGACCTCCTGTCTCCCCCCGCCTGCCCACCTCTTGACTGCACCACCACACAAAGCACCATGCTTATCACGACTCCCCTGATCAAGAATCTGACACAGCAGAGACTTTGCCCCTGCTTAGCTGGCATACACACCCATGAGAGGTCTTACCCAAGAGAAAGGGTAGAGAAATCCATGTAAATCCATGACTTTAAATGTGTTATGCGTTATGATTTATCATGAACATTCTGTGAGGTCAAAAGAAAAAAAATATTAACAGCCATTTCCAAATTAATCTTTTAGGCTTTTTACACCCGTTGATTGTTCTGGTTAAAGAATTTTGCCAGGTAAAAAATTTTCCATTAGATCTACACATCATATGCCACTTGGAAATGACTGTCAAAAAAAAAAAAAAAAAAAGTGGAGGGGGCAGAGATTTCCAACAGAGAGAAATCTGTGTGAATGGTAGAAACTTTATCCACTTATTGTCTCTCATGAACTAAATTCCTTTTTAAATGACATCTAAATATTAATTTACTTTTAATCTCAATGTTCTATATTCAATCAATATTGTAAAGAAGGTCCAGCTCAGGGGCTCTGTTCACTTTTATTTAGGAACAGAATATACATGCATGCCTGGTGTATGCATCACCTATAACATTTTTTTTCTGGTTAATAGCTTCTGTCCTCTAAGAACATTTAATGTATATAGTAACAATAATCAAACTTTCCTGAACATGTAATTATGTACAAATACTGTACCCTGATTTATCTACATACAGTATCTTATTTAGACCTCACCATACCAGGTGAGGTTTAACATGTGAAAATTGAGGTTTACAGAGATTAACTTCACAAAAAAAAAAAAACACACATGAGTAAATTTCCAAATGAGAATTTTTATATTATTTTCTGACTTCAAAGCCCGGGAATAGAATCTCCATGAACTACTGTCTAACTGTGATGCCACTGGTATGACATTTATCTTAATTATAGAAAACTATATATATGCTGTCCCATTTACTTGTCAGATAGGAGCTTGAGGAAAGAATTTTGCTATTAATATTGAGTTTCAACATCATCTAAGATCTACAGAGCAACCAGGCCAATTACCATTGAACTGAACTAATCATACTTTAGGTTAGCATATAGAATACCTATTCTTTTGTGTAGAAATATACTATCCCGTAGATTAAGTATATTATATCTTAACATTTTACAAAATATTGTAAAAGATTTCATTTACATGACACCAAAAATTGCATCTTCAGTGGAGTGGACCATTTTTTTCTGTGGAAGGCAGTGGTTAAGTGCACATAAAGGGAGCAGCCTAATGACATTGGAACAATGACTACAATCTTTTTGTGCCTCATTTTTTCATGTGCACAACAGGACTGACAAGAGTAAAATGTTTGCTTAAGTTTGATAGGAAAATTAAATCAATTAATACATACAAAAGCAAGTAGGTTACTGCCTAACATGTTGTTAACACTAAATGCTAGCTATTATCATGACTTACATGTAATACAGTCGTTTTCAAACATTTTGGTGTCATATGGGTCTTATTTTCATCTGTTTTGTTCTTAAAATAGCCTCAAAAAGCTTTTGTTTATTTGGGTTGTAACTATTGAATGTACCATATCAGAAACTAAAATTGAGACTATTAAAAACGTTAACCTGAAACATTAATAACCCTAGACATGCTGACAGATGTTCATGAAAAATAACGTTTTTTAAACAAGAAAAAATAGTGAGGGGAATGCTATTATTTTATATTTTTTCAAGTCAACTTTTGCTTTGTGATACCACACATCATAATGCCTCTTATAAACTGACCGGACTCCAGTGGATGAAAAAGGCAAATCCTGTCTTAGCTGTCTCACTGGATGTAGTTTTGAGCTTCAAGGCTCCCTGAAAGGAGATCGAGGAACCCTAGGGCTTCCCAGACCACACAGAGTGAGAAGTGATGCTTCACAGAAAAGCTTTTCTTCAAGCGGGTTGATTCTCTGGAGTGAAATTGTAGAGGTTGCATAAATCCGATCACTGTGAATACTAATGGCTAAGGCCAAGTTCTGTATATATCCAACATTGCCTTTGCCAAGGTTTGGGCATGTAATATTGTTTGCTTTGGGGGAAAAATGTAATTTTCTACCCTTAGGACAAGAAAATAAAAAATAAGTAGTCTTTCTGTCTATACAGCTATTGGGCCATTCTGCTCTGCTCAACTCACCGGTGTGCATGACATGCACGGGAACCTTCATTACAGCCTTCCTCCAACAATTCCCCGGGCTGAAGCTATCGCCAGAGATGATCTTTCCAAATTATAAATCTGAGCATGTCCCAGCATGTTTAAAATCTTCAGTAACTTTTCTTGTCTGAAGAATAAAACTGCAAGGCTCAAGAGGAAAGGAAACACCAAATGCGCTGCACTCCAGCTCACCTTTCTCTTCTCAGTTTTAACCGAAGTGCTCTCCACTCCCAAACTTCTCAACTCTTCAGACATTCTGCAGTTTTGGAAAGCACCATGTAGACCGTGCACACCACCTTTTTATGTGCCTGGGATTCTACCACTCGACTCTCACTAGCGGCTACTCACTTTTTACAACTTCTCCCCTCACAGAAGCTTTCTCTTACATTTCTATTCCTCTTCCTCCATGTTGACATCAGTGCCGAATATCCCATTGGCAGGCAGTGCTAAGTTTGACATAGGGCTTGTTTCCCTGTTTACTTATCTCTTCTGTCCACTTAATGGAAAGGATGGGACGTACTCATCTTTGTATCTCCAGCACCCGCCATACAGATGCCCAATAATTGTGTGTTTAATGAAAGTTAACATAAAGTTAAATGAACATTTCTTTATCTTTTGCTATACTTAAAAAAAACTGATCAGAAAACTAGTTTCATATTGGATCAATTTAAAATATTACTTTTCAGCAGTAGTTCAACAACAATCAGCTGGAAAAAAAAAGTTGAATCTCCTTTCTAATTTCAAATGAAATATTTAGAATTGCTTTCTTAAATGCTATACCCTGTGTTCCCTTAACAGCATTCCCAAAGAATCCATTCATCCACTAATCTCCAAAAAGAAGGGTTTGCATTGGTTTAAAAGTATTTCAAAAAACATTTTTTTTAAATCCATTTGGCTGCAATGATTACAGGGTTCTTGGAAATTTTCATGTGTTCTGTGCAATATGACACACAGCTTAGATCATTGGTTCTAGAATTAGCCTTACCTGGATTTCAGTTTTAGTTCTGTGATTTCTAAACTGTTTAGTTTTGGGGATAATTGACCTCACTGATGCTGCGTTTCTCCAGCTATAAAATAAGGGCGGTCACAACCTCTACCTCTTCAGTTGGCAGACGGACGCAAGAGAAAGCGTATGTAGGACTAAATGCACTGCCAGATTAAGGCTCTATAAGTGACTCCATTTGTTGAGTTCATTTTCATTTATTGTAACTTCAATATTACACTTAAAATTGGCACTCCTTCGGAACCTATCCCACGGATTCAACTTTATTCACAACCCGCGTGTGGCTGGCACCACTCCTGAGCTGTACCATTATCAGCCATGTTGTAAGAGGAATAGAAGTAGTTCGAGCATCTGGCTCTTCAAAGCCAGCTGGACTGTCTCATAAACCCTACCTCCTGGTGTCCAAATTTCCAAAGTCAGCATGAAACTCACAGGGGATTCAAGGAGAAGACAGTGCCAGGACTGAAGAAACAATAGTTTATGATTCTATGGGGTCACAATTCACTGTCTTTCTCAAGATGGGAAGCTTCTGATTTCACAATAACTGTTTTTGCCTAAATTACTCTATCAAGGCTTTCAGAGATGAATTCTTTACTTAATGCCGGTGTAGAAACAGATGGTTAGCCGTGCCTGCACAAGGAATGAGTTAACTTAACTCAGGGATTAAGAGCATGCAAATTGTCTGGATAAAGACCAGAATGGTACAGTGATGAGGACTGCCAGCCAGGTGCATTGCAACTAGGATCAGAAAGGACTCCTTATTCCTAGTAGATGGTATCAAAGCCAAAGACAAGGACTAAAAAATACCAGATGGAAGCAAGGTATTTCATCATTCCTTCATTCCTGACACCTCTTACTGTCCATATTATTTTTCTCCTTCTATTGAACTATTTGTATAACCATTTTATCAGTTCTACTTGCTTGTGAATTCCACAAAAGCATTTTTTATGTCCAATGTTGCTGTGTATGTGAGGACTGACAATTTGCCAAAGGAAGATGAATAAATCAATTAGTAATAATATATCTGCACGCGGGGCACCAGGGTGGCCTCAGTTGGTTAAGTGTCTGCCTTCAACTCAGGTCATGATCCCATAGTCCTGGAATCGAACCCCGCATCGGGCTCTCTGCTCAGTGGGGAATCTGCTTCTCCCCACCCTTCTGTCCATCTCCCCCACTCATGCTCTTGCCCTCAGTCTCTCTCTCAAATAAATAAATAAAATATTTTTTTAAAAATCTGTACTCAAACTCATATTGAAGTAGATTAGATTCTCATATATGTTTGAGAGAGTGGAAATTAAGCCAAATAAATATGAATATCAATGAGGTCATCCCAATTGCTGAAACTATTACAACAATAAAAGAAAATTGTCAAAATGTATATTTCATATGTAAGTAAGAAGAAAAAGAAGTTAAAAGTAATGTTCTGAAGTAATTACAACTAGTCCAGTATTTAATCAGAGTAATGGGGAACAATCTCTTTAATGAATTTGTAACTGACTGTCTCTCTGAGACTCCACTGAAGATGCTGTAAGGGATGAGGTAAGATCAAAACAAGATAAAATACGGGATGAAATAGGCAGGGGAGAAACTCATTTGCAGATAACTTATTGCAGATAAGGAACATGTATGAAAAACCAGGGGTATCAAATACCTGTTTTCTTTTTTGGGGGGTGGCAGCATTGACTGTCTCTAGAGAAGAAATGAAAGGAGTAAAATGTGTAGGAAAAAAATATAATGAGGTGCATAAAATCCCTGAAGACTAATGGGGCTTATAATCTACATTAACAAGGTCTACACTCAATGAAGAACTCAATTAGGCAAGATCAATTATAATACCTGTCCATTTTCAACAAGTTTTAAAAAGAGGGGCAAAAGCATATTACATCTGCATGACATGTGACTAAAATTAGTTTATATTTCATGACAAGATTCCTGGGATAGTAAAAATGTGACAACGCTGAAGAATTAATTAGGAATTTCCTAGACACTGTTTCTATGAATGTACCTAGGTTCCTAATGGATATTTAACCACATAAAAATACAAAGCGAAGTTATAAGTAATTCTTTCAGGACAGCTAGATATGGGCGCTGGCCAATTGTTTCCCTTGGCTAATCACTGTTTCATGCTTTGCTAAAAGGAATTAATACGAATCACATCCCTTTCATTGGCAGAAAATTATCTTTCAGTTTCTTCTTCACTATATAAGTGATAATCTCTAAAAATAGTTGGAAGTTTCTTCTCTACTTAGAGAATCCTAGAGTACATGTTCAGTGGCATGTAGGTATTTCTTAAAATTGACCCTCCACATGCGTTGGAATTTCAATGAGCTCTCCAATATCTGTAGCAATTTGTTAAAAAAAGAAAAGATCCCACCTCCTCAGAACAAGGAAGGAAAGAAGGAAAAAGATATGAAAAAAGAACAAGAAAAAACTAACAAAGTTAATCTTTTAATTAACATTTTTAATTAATATGTTTTCTACACAGGAAACCGGAGGATAGTATTAGTAAGATAAATAGAAAATTACAGAAATAGGTAAATTTAAAGATTTTCTATATTTTTAAAATAAGGATCTCTGATTAATACTTATTTATTGAGTTAAACCGTATACAATATATAGAGTGTGTATATATATCTATATATATATATATCTATATCTCAGCTAAAACTGATCTAGTTCTTTGGATGTTGAATTTTTATCCCTTTTAACAGCACTGTTCTTCCTCTGTGTACAATTCTCATAAATATCAAATTAAAAGGAAAACAAAAACAAAAGGATAGGTATATAGAGACAAGCTTACATTCTTTTGAAGAAATTAGAAAAACTAGTCAAGAATCACTTACAATTTTATGCACATGTATAGACTGTTATGTCTCTTTGGACATTGAGACTGTAGAATTCTATGATTCTTTAGCCACTTGAGACAATTTAAATATTTTTATATAATGTAATACCACATATTTCAAACTTTAATGACCATGACCCAGAATAAGAAATATGATGTACATGGCAACCTAATGCTTATATATATTACAAAAGTTTTATGAAATAATATACACCCTTATCAAACACAAGAAGAATTTTTTTTTCAATTCTTTATATTCTGTTCTAAGGCTAAGCTTATATGTTCTTAGTCTAAGCTAAGTTTTTAAATAAATTATTTTACAACACCATTAAAAGTATATGAATTCAATGGGGTCTGAAGTCCATTTATGAAGGCAAGGTATTCTCTTTTTAAATGTAAAGGTCTTAGAAAAGCCAAATATAAGATTCAGAGTATCAATTAAAAGCAGATTCCAAATGCAACCTTCAAGCAATGTGCAATAGAGAAATGTTAATTTGTTATAAAAATAACAAATGTATAAGAGCTTTAAAAATATATCTAACAATCACTTATATGATGATTATTATATGTCAGGCACTGTGTTAAATTCTCTGTGAATATTATGTCACTTAACTCTATCAAACTCATGAGGTTCCCATTCACACTTTAGGGAACTAGACTACAAAATGTTTATTATCCAAAACCTGCCTATGAATGGAGGTTAAATTTGCAAATAGAGTACTAGAAACAGGGATGTGTGGTGGTGGGTACTGAGGATTCGATCACAAAAGACATCCAGATAAGGCCTAAAATATCTAGACATTGGCCAGGACAAATATAGGGAGGAAGGTATTACAGATTAATCTTGGTATAAGCTGGAGATTCATGGAGGCAGTTATAGGACATCAACTTCATTACTGAGAGAATAGGGTGCCAACAATAATGGCTGTAAGGATGCTCAAAAGTTTCTCACTGGTTTCAGAATTGACCTGAAGACTTAGGTTTAAAATGCTACTGTGTATAATAATACAAACAACTGGCATTGACATAAAACAGACATGTGAATCAATAGGACAGAACAGAGCCCAGAAATAAACCCACACATATACAGTCCATCTGTGACAATGGAGGCAAGAATATACAATGGGGAAAGCACAGTCTTCAATAAATGGTGTTGAGAAAACTGGCCACATGAAAAAGAATGAAACTGGACCCCTATCTTACACCATAAACACAAATGGACTCAAATGGATTAAAGACTTGAATGTAAGACCTGAAACCATAAAAGTCCTAGAAGAAAACAGGCTGGTAAACTCTTTGACATCAGTCTTGGCAACGATTTTTTTTTTAATCCTACACGAAAAAGCAAAGGCAATAGAAGCAAAAATAAACAAGTGAGACTATGTCAAACTAAAAAGTTCCTGCACGGCAAAGAAAACCTTCAACCAATGAAAAGGCAACCTACTTAATGGCAGAAAATATTTACACATCATGTATCTGTTAAGGGTTAATATCCAAAATACATAAAGAACTCCTACAACTTAAAGGCCAAAAGAAATTCAACTTAAAAATGGGCAGAATATTTGAATAGACATTTTTCCAAAGACAACATACAGATGGTGAAAAGGCACATAAAAGGTGTTCAACATCACTCATCATCAGGGAAATGCAAATCCAAACCACAGTGAGATGGCACCTCACCCGTCAGAATGACTAGTATCAAAAAAGACAAGAAATAACAAGTGTTGGCAAGGATGCAGAGAAAAGGGAACCCTCGTGCATTGTTGGTCGGGATGGAAATTGGTGCAGCTACGATGGAAAAACAGTATGGAGTTTCCTCCCAAAATTAAAAATAGAAATACCGTATGATCCAGGAATTCCATTCTGGGAACATATCCAAAGAAAGTAACAACATTAACTGGAAAAGACATCTGCACTCCCACGTTCATTGCAGCATTATTTACAATAGCCAAGATATGGAAATAACCTAAGTGCCCATGGATGGATGAACAAATAAATAAAATGTGTATACATGCATGTGCACACACACACACACGCACACGAATATTATTCAACCACAAAATGGAATGAAATTTTGCCATTTGCAACAACATGGACAGACCTCAAGGGCATTATCCTAAGTGACATAAGTCAGAGAAAGAAATACTATATTATCTCACATATATGTGGAATAAAAAAAAGGTTCCTAGATACAGAGAACACATTGGTGGTTACCAGAGGGGGGGCGGTGTGGGGATATGCAGAATAGCTGGAGAGGATGAACAGCGCAAACTTCCAGTGATAAATAAGCCACGAGGATGTAATATACTGCATTGTGAATACACTTACTATTATATTGCATATTTGGAAATTGTAATATACTGCATTGTGAATACACTTACTATTATATTGCATATTTGGAAATTGCTGGAAAAATAGAAAAGTTCTCATTACAAGGTGAAAAAATTGTAACTTAGAGATGTTAACTGAACTTATTGGGGTGATCATTTCTCAGTGTGCACACGTATGTTGTACACCTGAAACTAGTGTTATGTCAATTATATTTCAAAAGAAATGCTGCCGTGTGACCTTTGGTAAGTTTTGTGTTTTGTTTTGTTTTGTTTTGTTTTGTTTTGTTTTGTTTTTTACCTCTGACTCTTCTAATAGACTGTAATACCAACCTGTATATAATTGAGGATTATAATGAAAAGCATGTCTGAAGTGCTTAGTAAAATGTCTTGGGACTTAGAAAAACCATTATAAATGGTTTATGTTGTATTTCAGTTTATTTTACCAGCTTATTTTTTCCTCTCTAAAGCCAGACGGGGATCAAATTGTGAAATAAAACTAAGTCTACAGAAGTGGCCCTAGTTTTAAAGTAGAGGGATGGGAATCAGACTGGCTGCATGTATTTATACTGTACAATGGCTAACCAGAATTTCTGTTGTGGAAATTCTTTAAATTTTGATTTTACATCAAGTGTTTGCTTCCATCTGTTTTTGGACATGTTATTAAATATGCATATCATGGGGGCACCTGGGTGGCTCAGTCAGTTAAGTGTCTGCCTTGGGCTTGGGTCATGATCCCAGGGTCCTGGCATTGAGTCCCACAGCGGGCTCTCTGCTCAGAGGAGAGCCTGCTTCTCCCTCTTCCTCTGCCTGCCACTCTGCCTACTTGTGCTCACTCTCTCTCTCTGTCAAATAAATACATAAAATCTTTAAAAAAAATAAAATAAATACGCATATCATGAAAAAAGGGTAAAGGTTATATAACTGCCACTTCCAAGGAGAGAAGGGGGGAAAAGATTAAACTAGTCTACTTAGTTAAAATTGTCAAGTTAATAGTGTTTTATTACTGGGTTTACAGTATTTAATGAAGTAAAATTTCAGTTTTTCTTTCCTTTTAAAAAGAGTAATACTCCCTACTGCATTTTTTTCCCCAAAGAAACCTAGGAATTTGGTATCGATGTAACGAAGGATACATGGTCATATTTTTTATTTAGTAAATCATTTTGATTTCTTACCTTCAAATATTGATATGTACTAAAAAAGTTGTACCCTTAGACTGAAGCCCCAGGGGTGAAAATGCAAATTTTTAAATAAAGTATTTTTTAAAATACTTTTTTCAGAAGTGAAGGTTTTGTCAAGAAATATGCCCACATGTTTAAGCAGAAAAGCAAGAGAAATAAGTCCCTGAGGGAAAAAAAAACCGAAACTGCCCTTGAAAACGTAATTAAAATATACCATAATTAACGAAATGAAAGGCAAATGGCATTGTGGGAAAATATTTGCAATAAACATACTTACTGGGTTACAACACCCTCTATATACAAATTCTTAGAGGTAACAAAAAATCTAACACGCCCCAAAGAACATGACAGTTGGACAAAGAACATGAACAGTTAACAAGCAAATGAAGAGAGAAAAGGCTAAGAGTTTGAGTTCAATCTCAATTACATAAATTAAAAGTGAACAAACAAGTTACCATTTTTTCACCAAACCAGCTTTCTTGACAGTCTATTTTGGGGGGTAGGGAGTGTGGGAGATCATCTGTAGGTTCGGAATAGGTGTAAGACCCACATACTCATACATCACTATGGGTGTTTGAGGGACAGTTTGAAACACATCTCAGAAATGGATGTAAAAGTCTATGGAATCACACCAAAAAAAAAAAAAAGTTTATCAATCCAATCTTCTATCAAGGATTGATTGAACTACTTTTCTCTGCTGTATTCTTTGTAAGTTTTGGCAACTAGTTTGTGCCTAACTTTTAAAAATCAATTAAATTCTGTAAAACAAACAAATAGCACTCATATGTAGTATAAAAATAAAAAAGTTTGGCATTACATAGAACTTAACATTTTAATTCCATTGAGACTTCTGGTGTCCCATGGATATAGCCACACAAAGGCTCCATTACAAGAGATGGATGTAATCTTCATTTCTCATATTTAACATGAAATTAATAGATGGCTAAAAATGAACTTTGATGGAAACTACTAGGATATTCAGAAGTTAGATTAAAATTTAAAATTAAATGTTTGGGTTTCTTTAAAACAAACAAACAGAAGTCAGTGTGCCTGTATGGTAGGGCTTACTTCCTTGTGCTTCTGTATTCATTGAAGTAAAATGCTTCTCCAATCTCAGAATGAGTATTCAGAGTAGAGCAAACACAGAAGAGTGACAAATGTTCCTTATTTGCCACTGAAATTCATATTATATGATTTCCTTTATTTAAATTTTTAGAAAAAAAATTACAAAGATAAAATCAGATCAGCAGTTTCCAAGAACAGAGGGTTGGTGTGGGAACTCACTGCAAAAAGGCACAAGGGGAATTTTTAGTGGTGAAGATACTCTAAAACTGAATTTTACACAAATTTACTGTAACTCATGAACTTCAAACTTAAAATGCATGGATTTCAGGCTATGTAAATTACACAGAAATAACACTGTCTTAAAAATTGAGTTTAGTTTACATTTGCTATATTTGTTAATCTATTTAACTTAATTCTATGGCATTCTGTGATTTATATTTATCAAGCTTTCTTCATTAGAATTGAGTAGATCAAATTACCTTCAGCTGGCTTAACAGTAATAGCTTAATTTATTCTACACCTAAGTGATTGAAATCCATTAAATTTTCAAATTTCCCCTATAACTGAGTGTCTTATCAAAATATACATCATTAAACCCTGAGCCAGACTATAATCATTTTATGCATTCACTTCTTTCTTATCATATGTGAGAACAGCCTCCTCATCCTCTCCCATACTGGAATTGCACTGAAAAATCCAGGTTCTTATAGAAAGTGTTTCGTATCACCATTCATTTAGGTAACAGTGTATTTTACTAAAGTCTTGCCTCACTCACAGTTTTTCCATATTTGCTACTATATTCACCTTTATTTCCTGTTCTGGCATCTCTCAAGTTGAATTTGGGGAAAAACCCAAGAGCTCATGCCAACTCATGACTCTTCTCAAGCCCTTCCCCATGCACTGTATTGCTCAGTGAATGTTCATCAACCTGACCTATGTTAGCATTCACTAGCCACCCAATGGGCAGCTAACATGTATTAATTGCATTCTTATTTCTAGTTTTATGCATATGCCTACCTTCTCGAAAAGAATATTTTATGGGTCCTAGGTCTTCTCTTGATTCCTTTTACTCACCACATTTACCATAGTGATTCCTCTACACCCTGCCCCAGGAAACAGTCTTTGATAATGTTGATGATGATGTCTAATGACAGGATCACAATATTTCCTATTTCAGGTATGTTTTATGTGCAATGAAATACAGTCCACAGCACAGCTGAAGTACCATTAAAAAATAAAACGTGGTCACTTTTAGAATTTGGTCTTAAAAGAACCAAAAGATGCAAAAAGGAATTTTGACCCTATCCTCATCCAAACTTCAAAAAACACAAGATTAAGAGAATGGGTTTGAGATTCTTGGCACTCATCTTGTCTGTGATGGAATGGAACTAAGAACCAGCCAACAGGTAGTTAGCTTACCAGCAAGGTATAAATTGGGAAGTAGAATTTAATTATACCCAAATATCCTAAATGTATAGAAATGAAAATAAAATCTGAGTTTATTTAGCTTGGATGAGATCTCCATTTCTGATTTGTATTATATTATAGGACAAATATTTATGCCAAAATATCCCAGTGTCTTCTAGAAGAGAATCTATTTTTAATTTTGCTTCCAACATTTAAGGGCACTTGTGTGTGAGAGGTTGGAGAAACTAGTTTTGTTTTTGTTTTTTTAACAGTGCAACTAACAAATGGGGATTGTGGACACCTTTAATACCAAAATTCTTTAAGAGAGTCAGAGTAAGCTGATTAGACCACAAAATTATAGGCATGTCAATTATCAGACATGCCTCTTTTGAATTTTTTCAAAGATCTGAGAGAGAGAGGGAGCGAGCAGGGGGAGGGGAGAGGGAGAGAGAGAATTTCAAGTAGATTCCCCGCTGAACAAAAGGCCTGATGCAGGGTTCCAACTAAAGACCCTGAGATGGAGCTGAGCCACCCAGGTGCCCCAATATAACTCTTTTGTCATAACAACACTTTATGTTTTAGGAGACAGGGCATGGTGACTACTGGCAACTTGGTAAGTACCAAAGGATGATAGGGCAAAGATACCCCCCTTCATTCTAAACAAGAGGCAATAAATTCAAAGTGTCCTACGATGCACTTCCTACTGAGACCTCTGATTTTCTCCCTGTTTTGTTCAAGGCATCTAAGATGAAGGGTTGGAAATCTGCTTGCATAGAAATAAAAGGGATCTTGAATTTTTCCAGAAAAAAAAAGAGTAGGAAACTTCATATCCTTAGGGAGAACATAACCAGCAAGGACCAGGCAATGGCATAAAGACCAGGCTGGTTTCTAAACAAGAGTTTGTTTTCTTGTTGTTGTTGTTGTTTTTAAGGAAAACTCTTTTAAAAACTCTTTTTAACTTCTGTGCTGGGTATTGGTATCTAAGATGTTACTGATTAGAAAATGAATTTTAAAAATACAGAGACCAACAACATGACAGAACTTGCTATTATAAGGAAAAGTGACAGTTTTCCTCTTCTTTTTTTTTTTTTTTAGGCTACTAACCAACTGGTAAATTACCAAAAAACTTAAGAAAGTGAATTTCTTGTAGATTTTCACTGACCAACATGTTTTCATTGATCTGGAGATTTCCCAGGCTTGGCACTAAATTGCCTGCACCCCAGCCAACTGCTCTATTCCATGCAAACCCAGACAGTTGGTTACCTTAGGAGAACATTTTAACTGCTATCGACCATTTTGAAAAGGATAACTAGCATAGTACCATTTTGAAAATGATAATACAATCTTCAGACATGAGAAGGAAGAGTCTAGAGGAGACGAGGTTTTTTGAATAGCATATGGTGAAAGGCTTCTTGTCAAGTAAATGGAAATTCTTCATCTCAAATATGAAGGCATATGATGTTCTTGATTAATGACTATCCTGTGTGCCCAATATGTTCCCTAGGTCTATTGTGCAGGCCAGATGCCAACCACTACTCATGTCCCTTCAAACAGTGAAAAACCAAAAAAAATTAAGCTAGAGCACTATATTTCTCCTCAGACTTAACTCAGTATTCAACTCTTGACCTAAACGTATCCCTGGACCTGGCATACTACTCAAGCATTATTTTCAAAGTATTTATTTAGTAAAGTATTCAGACATATTACTGCAGTAAGACTGGATTGGTACATAAAACATAACAGAGCCCATTGTTCTTCACAGAAGTTATACTGGTTCTTTTCACTCCTACCAATATTCCATGATCTGTACAAAAATATAGAATTCTTCAGAATATTGACTACACAGGGAGAAAATGTGCGTTCACTTAAGGTCAGAGTTCCAAGAAGGCAGTTAATTACTGTATAGTTGTGTTATATAAATCATGTTCTAAGGTGTTACATTAATAACATTTGATCTGAATATTTCTTGACTGATCAAACTTTCCTGGCTTATACCCTGAAACATTTCTGATGTGAATACTGACTCAATATATCATCAAGCCGGTTAAAATTACTCATGTCAACAGTGTTCCAAATGAATTACAAGGAAGGACCGATATACAATATTTACACCACTTGGGAGTATGAAATAATGAAAGGCTATTAAACAGGCTGGGTAAACATGACAATGTAAGTCTTGTGTGAAACAGCAAAACGCCCTTACCGACATTTTAAAAATTCATTTGGTTCTCCAGATATTTTAGTAACATTCATATGTTCAAATGCACAGATGTTTGGATTCACCATCTAGACAAAACATCCTAATGATTGCCTGAATTGATTAAATTTATTCAGTCTTACAGATGCCAAGCACTATGTGGGCAGTCTACATACTTGACAGTTTGTCTAATGATATCTTGAAAAAATAGAACTTTTCTGGTAGATTTTTTTCTCCCCTAAAAAAGCTGATGCTTTCAGTCTTGGGAAACTTCGGATGCCAAAAGTACTTTTCTTTTCTTCTTTTTTCTTTGAAAGACACGAATAAGAGGCTGATACAAAACAAGCCATATATCCCAGACTCTCTCTATATAGATTTGAGATCTTGGCATAATTTGATTTTGAAATACTCAGTAGTATAATTAAGATCAAGGATTTGGAATACATTTTCTGCTGTTCAATAAGCCATTTCTAGAGTACCGTTTTTCAGTCAGCGTTTAACACTGTAAGTTGTAAGCACCACACACTTGTTCCTAATTCTAACAATATTCATTGCAAAAATCTTTCAAATAAGTACAATTCCAGGACCACATTTCTCTTTACTCTTAGAGTACAGGCATTCCCAGCTACACATGCATTTCAGGAAATGATCAGGACTGGACTTTCTAGCTTGCCACGCTATTAGTGTTAGAAGAGAAGGGCAGGAACCAGTATTTTGTGGATACTTCAAATTACTGGATGGAGTAGTCTCAAATGCAATAAAAGAAATTATGTAATATTATATTATACCTACATTATAAATGTTGTGTTCTCATATTTTTCAGCAAAAAAGAACATCAAATATGCGGAAATAGATCGTAAGATACATGAAATCTCAATATCCTGTGTATCACTTTAACTGTATCATAACTAATGTTACGTAGACAAAGCACCTTTCCTGCAAAAAACACTGAGTTGCTAATCAAAATGCCTCCCATACAAGAACTTCAGACTTTAGAACTCGGTTAAGTGAAGAGAATTATGATTACTAATTCGCTCTACTCCCAACTGGCCCCTTCCATCTCCCTGTCTAAGTAACTCCCTTGTTACTGTTCATTTATAAAAATCACTACTTTTTCTGAGTTTTTGTGACCTTAGGAAGCTTGATCATTTCCTTAGCACACATTCTGGGAACAAAATTAACTATGCCTTTCCGTTAGTCAAACTTTGTCCTCTTCTTCTCTATCTGCTTAAAGCTCCAAGCTGCAAATGCAAAGACTATCTGCCTGGAAACACCATAATGGGAAAAGAAACATTTACTAAACATTTACTAAAAAAACTTCTTGATTCTTAACAACGTCTTCAGTTTTATACCTTTTATATTATCTCTCAGGCACCAAATCTATGCTACTGATGAAGAAAGAAAACTCTGTAAAGATGTATTTAGATACTTGTTATATTGTAAGTATTATATATATTATATACTATAAGTGCCAGAGCTGATATTCTAACTGACCTGATTTCTAGGTCTTCTTTCTTTCACAGTAATATACACCTTAAGAAGTGAAAAATTATAGATCACAAAATCCCTTAGTCCCTTCGATCAAGATGGAGGATTCCTGAAAATCTTGCCCAGCTTGCATGTTTTATGATCATATGAAACTACTATATACTATGGTTCCCACCCTTGGTCTCTTGCGAATAAGTGCTGTGGTCTTGACCAAGTCATTTCACCTTTCAAACTTAAGCATCTATAAAATTAAAATATTTAAGGTGAACTTTCAATATGAAACTCCCATGATTACATCTCTGATACAAGATTATTTTATCCTTATTCTGCTACTAATGTCAAAGTATTTTCCTGAAAATGTGTTGATTATATCCTTCTTCATTTTTTTTCTCATTTTGAACACAAGGGTTATAATAAATGACATTTACTCCTTGAGAGTCCTATTTATAATACAAAATATAAAATTTAAAGTCACTCGAACAAACGTCAATTTGGGTATATATGCGATATATACAAGGACTCAGAGGAAACTTCATTTAAATGTAGAGAACATTATGTTAATTATACTTCAACAAAGAATAATTTAAGGAGATATTAAGATAATAATTACATATCCACAAATGATGAAGATATTCATATGGAATTCAACATCTTGCAATAGTAATTGCATAATATAATTCATAGTTTTATAAAGGTACAGTATTTATGTAATATACCCACACAAAACAATTTCTGGCTAAGTAACTTTTGGGACCTTATGTGTTAAATCCACAAATTAAATCATATTACATGTCATACAAATAAAATTAATTCAACTATCAAAAAGAACGATCTCTCAACATTTGCTGCAACATGGACGGCACTGGAGGAGATAATGCTAAGTGAAATTAGTCAAACAGAGAAAGACAATTATCATACGGTTTCTCTCATCTATGGAACATAAGAACTAGGAAGATCGGTAGGAGAAGAAAGGGAAGAATGAAGGGGGTAATCAGAACGGGGAATGAAGCACGAGAGACTATGGACTCTGAGAAACAAACTGAGGGCTTCAGAGGGCTTCCTATGGGATAGGCTGGTGATGGGTAGTAAGGAGGGCACGTATTGCATGGTGCACTGGGTGTTATACACAAATAATGAATCATGGAACTTTACATCAAAAACCAGGGATGTACTGTATGGTGACTAACATAATATAATAAAAAATATTATAATAAAAAAACAAAATTAATTCAGTAATTGTCATATTTTCTACTTTTCTCTTAGAAGCAACCTAGAAAATTCTACTGGCCATGGCTAATGCACTAAGAACACAATGACAGTTGAGACATATTAAAAAACAAAATAACTTCTTAGGGTTTTAGTTAATTCCTAGAAGAGGGAAAAAAAAGCTGTATCAACATTCATGTTTTGAAATTACATTTTCAGAAATATGGAAATTTCTGAAATTGAATCTAATGAAATTTATGGGATTTCTCCTTGCATAAAATACTTATTTTAACATTTGTTAGATGAAGCAGAGACACAGCAAAAGGTAGGAACATAGAAGTAACTGGAAGTTTTTTGGCTGGTTGGAGGATTCATGACTGTTCGATTTATTATAGACAGATAGATAAACAGATGAACTTCTATGATGAGAATGTGTTATGTACCAAAGGTGAATCAATTCCCTATAACTGATTTTTCTTAAAAATGCTAACAAACCAAGTAGAAATTTGTATGTAATTATTTTTGTTTATCTTACAATATTAAGCTAGGTGAAAATTTCTGTTGAGAAACATGAGTAAATAGAATTTCTTTAAATAAGAAAAAAGGATTAAGCAAATGTGTATAACTACTGCAGATGAAAAAAATTAAAATATATAGTTTATATATTGACAACTCATTAACATGCATAACTTAAAAGTACTGGACAGTATAGTTGTTGAACAAGGATTTAACATGGTGTTGCCAGTTCTAGTCATAGTGTTTAACCTTTAAGTTAATTCACAATTAGTGAATGGAAAATGCATGCTCTTGTTGAAATAAGGCATTCTTTTCTATTTGTACGGTCCACTGGAAAGCAAGTAATAATGAAGCACCTTGGAGAGAAAGCTGAGGATTGAAAAAAAACAGAATTTGAGAACTAGATGTGTTCTGATCCTTCTTTAAAAAACATCCTTAAGGAAATAAGAAGGCATCTAGCCACCACTTTGATTAATTAAGCATGTGCTAATTAAAGTCATCCAAATAGCACCATACCCATGGTTTTACTATGGGCAGAGAATCTAAGTAAGACATTCTTGACTTATCACTATCATAATCAGCATCAATGTCACCACATTCTTCTTCTTCTTCCTCCTCCTCCTCCTCCTCATTAGCATTATTCTACTCTAAAACTCTAACTCAAGGATGGCAGTGTGAGGAGCAAACATAAGTTCATCTGAAGTGTGGAGGAACATAACATTGAAATACAACTTTAAACAAGACAGCATATGCTATTCACTGCTAAGAGATGGCAGCATCGTGCAGCACGCAGTAATCTCAGTGGCCATCACTCACCGGCCACAAAAATAGAGTAGAGCTTCTAAGGTGAAGAGATAGAAATATGAACAGCAGTTGCCCCTACAGACCACAGACACAGCTGCTACCCAGAAGACATACTACGAGTGAGCTCTCAATGTAAACTATTTAACGTTAAATCACACAGAGAGGAGCCACACTCTTCACGGTCTGAATGAAATTCTGTTAAAACCAGTGCAGTGCTCAAGACGAGGGACTATAATTTTATCCTCAAAATATAAATACGTTTCCAGTATGATTTAATATATATGAGTCAATATCTAGGAAAATTTCCCAGGTTATTCTAGTATTTTGAACCACTTCAAATCTGATCCAGGTTTTTAAATACTTAGATTTCATGCCGTCATTTATTTGGCAGGTGCCCAAAATACCTGTACCATTTGGTCTACTAAAGATAACATCAAATTCAGTATATAACTCTTAATGTTCTAATTAGTATGTCCTATTCGGTTATTTTATCAGCACTATTTCATTATTTATTGGGGGGGGACTTAGACCTCATTGTATCACGTACTATTTTAGGTACCATAGATACAATTTTGCACAAGACAAAGTACCTGCCCTAGGGAAACAATATTCTCAAGGCCAAAAAAGGCAATAAATAAGTAATAAATATTTAATTTATAAGAACAAATGGTATGAAAAAATACTGCATTGAAATAAAAAAATGCTTTAAAAGTATATTGGTCAAGGCAAATATTTCTGAGGAGATAGTATTTAGATAAACTCTAGAAGGATGGAAAGGAAGGCAGTCATGTAAAGAACTAAGGGGGCAAGTATTCTAGAGAATGGAACAGCCTTCAGGCAGAAGAGAACTCCCTTCACATATCCTAGAATGCAGCAGCAAGCCAACGTGACTGGAGAGATGGAACATGAGAGGGAGATCAGGGACCCATGCATGGCATGTTAGACTGGGAAACAGACTGGACATCATGCTAACTTCAGTAGGAAGCTGAGAAAGGAATTTAAGCATCATATTTTTCAAAGGTTAATTCCAACTTCTGGGTAGATACTAAAACTCAGGTTACGCCAGGGGAAAGAGGGATGATTGAAACAGGAAAATTGGTTGGAAGGATACTGCAAGAATTCAGGAAAGAAACAATATTGCATTAAACTAAAATCAGTAAAGATGGAAAACGGGGGCTGGGTAGAGGATGTTTTAGAAACAGGAACTACATATATGCTACATATAGATATAATATGGACCGTTATCCTAAAGGGGCTCAAAATAATGGCTTTGTACTGGTGTTTGGATACATGATTCCATTCATTATGATGGGGGAGAAACTAGTTTAGAGGAATTGAAGGGTTCTGGTTTGAAAATGCAAAATATGAAATGCCTATAAGACATCTGATGAAACAGGGCGCATGGGTGGCTCAGTTGGTTAAGCAGTGGACTCTTGATTTCAGGTCACATCATGATTTCAGGGTCTTGAGATCAAGCCCCATGTTGAGCTCCATGCTCAGCAGGAAGTCAGCTTGAGATTCTCTCTTTCCCTCTTTCTCTGTCCCTCCCTCCAGCACACTCTTTCTCTCTAAAATAAATGAATAGATCTTTTAAAAAAACAAAAAAAGACATCTGAGGAAATGGGAGTTGTATATACACATCTAAAAATCAGAAGAGGGGTCTAGTCTGGCCCTATAAAATCAGGAGTTGCAGGGAAGTAGATGGCAGTTAAAACCATGGGCAATGAAATAACCCAAGAAACAGTATAAATTGAGATAAAGGTGTAAAAGTGGCTAATGTCACATCCTTCAAGATTTTAACGTACCAAGAATGGGTAAAGGAAAACAAAGAAGGATACTAATGCAAGTGGCCAGCGAAAGCAAAAGGAGGATGTGACTCCATGGAAAAGGTTCAAGAAGAAAGAAGTGATTGTGTTGAAACCTGCTGGGAAATCTATGCAAATCTGATCAGGGCACACAGAATGATGCAGAATCCATTGTTGTCCCTAACAAGAAAAATTCCAAGGGATTGTTGGGTGAGGAATTCAGTTTGAGGTGGATGGAGGAGTTGATGGTAATGGCAAGAGACAGTAAATCTAGATTATACTTTAAAGACAAATAACAGGCAGATAACCAAGGAAGAGAAGATTGAGGAAATTGGGTCCATAACATCAGAGAGGAATTTTAACAGAAAGAAAATAGAACAGATTGGTATAGAAGCAAGTACATTTACAGTTACAGTGAACTCTGAGAATATGGCTGCCCAGTGACTTCCATTTCTCTGTGTGAGGAAAGGGTGCCCTGGAGAGAAAGAGATAGGAGGCTATGCAAAAGATTTTAAGAGAAAGGATAAAGTTTGTCATCTCACAGTATGGGAAAGAAAATGCTAGAAAAAGAGCATGATTGCAAAGAAGTGATTATTCATATAAGTTTAATGATCTATGAATTTAAAGGAAAGCAGTGTATCAGTCTCTATCTCTCTTTCTCTCTCTCTCCCACATCCCTCTCTCTCCCCTCAAACTTAGAGCTGCTTGTGTTTTAGGCATGAAGAACCTGGACTGGATTCAACAAAGGCAATTTACTTGTAACTTTGGCATTTCCCTCCACGGTTCCAAATACCTGTACAGCTGACTATTGAATAGTGTGGGGATTAGGGGCACCCACCTCCCACACAGTTGAACATCTGTGTATAACAGACTCCCTGAAAACTGAACTTATTAATAGCCTTCTGTTGACCTGATCAATAGCCTTATCAATAACATAAATACACACATTCTGTAGGTTATTTGTATTATATATTGTATTCTTACAATAATGTAAGCTCTTAAAGAAGATGTTCAAAAGAGAAAATACAATTAGAGTACTATCTTGTATTTATTGAAAAAATCTGTATATAGCTGGACCTGCATAATTCAAACTGGTGTTGTTCGAAGGTCAACTGTGTACTCTTATGCCCACCTGATATCCTTTATGGATTTGGTATTTTCTAATTTCTTCTGTGCCTTTTTTTAAACCTGTGTTCTTTGTTCCCATTAAACTCACTGTAGCTCAGTTTAAGTCAGTATAGGAATACATAAGGTACATGTTGTAATGTATATATAATAGAACCACATGTATTAGATTTTATCTCTGAAGCTAAACAAATGTGTGGGAACAGTGTGTGTATGTAAGCTATTATCCCTCCATCTACAGTCCTTCAATGGCTTCTGGCTGCCTTCAGGATGGAGTCCAAACAACACACCTTTTCATACAAGGCGTTCATGTTTTGCAGTGAGTGTCTCCGATCATCCTTCTAATGACAGGGAAAATAGGGATATTTGCAACATTTTTTAATTATATCTTAAGACAATCACTTCAAAAATTATTTTTCATTTAAATGTATATCTACCCAAGACAATCATAAATAACTGGAGTGTATACACACACATTTTCCAGTTAGCCTTAGTTCACAGATATTTCCCCATGCCATTGACCGTTCTTCTATACTGAATCTAATATCTGCTTAGAGTTAACTCCCATAAAATTATCATTAATTTCACAATACAGCAGGTTAGGGGCATATATATTGCTTGTAACTATTCACTTTTATAAATAATGCTGTGATTAAGTATCCTTTCACACATTTTTTTGACTCATCTCCATTTATTTCCTAGAAATGTATGACTTGGCCAAAAGATAAAAGGATCCTGAACACATTGACAAACTGCCATTTAAAAAAGTTATTCTAGGGGGCAACCCGGGGGCTTGGTTGGTTGAGCGTCTGACTCAGTTTTTGCTCTGGTCATGATCTCGGGGTGGTGAGTTCTAGCCCCGTGTCAAGCTCTGTGCTGGGTGTGGAGGAGTCTGCTTGATATTCTCTCTCTCACTCTCCCTCTGCCCCCTCCCCTCCCCCACCTCACGATCTCTCTCTCTCTCTCTTAAAAAAAAATAAACAAAATCTTTTAAAAAGTTACACTAGATAATACGCCATCATAAGTGTATGAAATGGTCTATTTCACCACATCATTGACATCTCATGTTATTTAAAAAATGTTACTCAATTCTTATGAAAAAATGATCAATACCACCCATATACTTCACTGATCTATCTTCCTGACTGAGGAGTATAGTATATTGAAAGTAGGCACCTGTAAAGTCTCTTTTATTGTTGTAGGATTAGAACACTCAATGTTTGATCTTGGAATAAACAAACAGCTTCCCTGAGTCTCAAGTCTGTATGTCTAACTGCCTGTGGTATACCTCCATCTGATGAGCCACAAATAAATCCCAAACTCAATATATCGTAAGTTAAACTGATGTAACCTAGGTTACTTGATTAGATACACACTCATCCCCAGAGTCACTGACATTTGAACACTTCAGAGTCATCTTCGGGTGTTCTTCCCATCTGAAACTCTATTTTCAGTAAGCCACAAAGTTACATAGAATATGCTTAAGTATTTATCCATTGTGTCTCCTGTAAAATGCCTTTAGTTCTAGTTTTCATTCTTTTATGATTCAATGACAGCAACTGTCTCCTAAATGGGGAGCCCACTGTGGACTTTTCTTTCTAACTATGCCACAGGCTACATTAGGGTTCCTTAATCAAAGAACTACAGATATCTTTGACCAGTTAACTCTTTTGCATGATTTGCCCTGTGCATTATAGGATGCTTAGTCTCTACCTGTGCCTTTGAGAACATCCCTAGTTGTGAAAACCATATCTATCTCTATATATTATCAAGTGAATCCTGGGAGGCAATATTGTCCCCACCCTCCCCTACCTCCTTGAGAATTACTGATGTACACTACCGCTTGCAATCCCTGGAGGTCTCGTTTCCTGAGGGCTGAAGTCCAAATTTCTGATGATATTCAGGTTGCTTAAAATCCGACCTCATTTTATCTTTTCCATCCTCATTATCCACTATAATCTCTTCCTCCCATATCTTTCTCCTCAAATTAAATAAAACATCTTGCTATGTCTGGAGCATACCATGTGTTCTTTTATGAATAGAACCTAGCCATTCTTCAAAATCTGTCTGATTCCTTTCCTGATTCAGGTATGCTTTAATAGCTCTTATACCAGTTGGTATTTGGTCCTATACTATTATTGATATGTTGGATACTCCAAGATCAAATTGTTTTCCATTGATTTTTGAGCATAGTGATCAGCCCATGGCAATCATTCAATAAATACTTAATGAATTCAAGTGTACTATTGATTGTTTTGGGTGCACACGCACTCATACCTCAGCACAGCTAAAGCAAAGTATGCTTTTTTAAAATGTGAATGGCTCTAAGTTCTGGTGTCATCTAACAGCACTTCCCTCCAAATACAAAGACAAAATTCCTTATGAACGTGAAAGTATTTTTATATGTCGCATATTATCTTTATTTTTCTGGTACAATCCTTACATTATGTTATATAAGAAAACTAATGATACAGAAAAATTTACTGCAAAATTTTCATTAACATAAATTATGTATAATACGAAGTCACTTTGTATATGTTATTTGATTATCTTTTTTTTTTTTTCAATTACCTCTGACTCTGGCTCTCTTGACTTTGAGTTTCCTTCTACATATCCTGGATAATCAAGAGTTGGAGAAAATTTCATTTTTGTTGGAGTACACATAAGCTGAGCACTTAGCTAGCTGATTTCTTCCTATTTAACTGCAAGAGACAATTTCAGAGGAAAGTAGGAAATGGATGTAGCCTTAGAAGCCCTGAAATATATTCCTACTGACTGTTCACAAAGAGTAGAGGAGATAATGATGAATTGCCTCTAAAGCTTATTGATGGCTTTCCTTGAAAAGGAGAGGAGATTGTTAGTACCAGTGGGTTGGAAAACATATATTAACTATGGTTTCGTGGAAAAAGCCATCAGCCATTATCTGAGTTTGTACAGAGGTCAACATTGTAACACAGGTGAGGTCATCTTTTAAACATTTTTTTTCCCTCACCCTCATACCATTATCGGTTAGCGTACATATTTTAAGGCAGTAGTTTAAAATACTCAATAAATATTAATAATTTATTAAAATTGCCTACATTAGAGAGGTGAGAAATGCTGTTATTTTCACAGGATCAATAGAGATATTCCAGAAGAAATTAAACGACTTAATCATTAGAGCAAAATCAGAAAGTAGGATTATGTTAGAATAGACAACCTTCAACAATGAGCTGCTCTCTAGAACTGGACTGGCCTTCAAGCACGCTGCAGCTGGTGTTAAACAGAAGATACACATCTACTGTCTAAATATAATGCAATATTAAATAACAATTTGGGGGGCAAGGATCATCTACTTTTTCCAGCAAAACCCACACTGAACTTTCTAAGATCAGAGTTTTCAATAAACACCCTGATATAACAGGACAACACTATGTTACCCACACCACTGGCTCTTCGATGCATTAACAATTGTGAAGTATTTAGGAGAGTAAAAAAAAAAAAAATACACAACTTAATTTCATTGCTTAAAATAACTCAGATGTAGAAATTTCAAAAAGTCTGTCTGGTAGAGTGGAAAAAGAAACATGTTTGAAGTCAAAGTCTGAGTTTTACCTCAGCTCCTGACTTGGCTACCCATTAACTCTGGCACTTTAAGTAGTCCTTTTAGGGAGATGATAGCATTATTCATCCCTACTTCTCTTGATTTTCCAATTCTGGGTTAAAAGAAGTTATATAAGCAGGAAAGAAAATTTGCACAAAATTGAGGAAATTTACACATTCTTCTAAATGTCAGAATCTATAGGAGATGGAGCTATTAAAATTTCCCCACCCTTCAACCCTAATGATTGTTTAGATGGTCCATAACATTCTTTAGAGAAGGAAAGAAAAAACTGAACTAGACAGCTTGAAAAAAATTGAATATATCTTAAAGTATGAATTTTCTGGAAAATATATTCACCTTTCACTGACAAAAAATATAAAAACCCAAAGCATAAAAATTTTGACATTTTTGACTGTGAAAGAACCATGGACACTCCTTAATCCAAAAAGTGTACTACGTTTGGAATTGCTTACAGGTAATGAAAAAAAAATGTAAATGATAGAAACAAAAATGATGACATCATTCAGGGTTTCACAACAGAAAAAAAAGGAATATTGAAAGAAGTCTGCCTCTATCAGTCAAATCACAATTTCTCATTCACTATAACTACAAGTATTAGTTCCTGAATGCAGCAGAATGGAAACAGAAGAGAGTGGCACCATGACAATGCAATGGGCAAAGAAAGGTAATACATTTAAATAAAATTGCATGCATGTGTCCATTTGCATTGTAATTGAAATGGTAATTTGAGGGCTAAGCACAAAATTATCTTAGGTATAGAATATACTGAGAAATGTATAATTCTGGTTTTAACTTGACAGACTTTTGAAATGTTTGATGTGCAAAGATGGGTACCTGAAATATAAAAGAAAAATGGAAGACAGAAGACATTGTCACTTCATATACCTTTGTAGTTATCTCCCCATTTTAACCTAATGTTAGAGTAAAATTGTTATGTCCATTATTTATTCTTTAGAATGTTTATCCTTTAAAAAAGCACAAAGGAATTACCTTTCTAATTCTCCAATTCTCTTCTGTTTTTCTTATATGTACTACAGAGTTAAGAATATCGTATCAGTTTAAAACAAAAGGAGTGTATTATCAATAAAATTCAAGTAAGGGTTGCTAAATATAGAAGAGTAATTGACAATCCTTATCCATAAAAGAAATGGAAGCTTTTCAGGTATTTAGTACTGTGAAAAGGGACCATACAAGATAAAGCACACATTTCAATAGTAATTTTATGGATAGCTTAACAAAACCCTTCATGCCATTTTCTACTTCCATTGACAAAGGAGGGAAAAAAAAAAAGATGGTGGTTAATATGTAATTGTATTTATATCTGGAAGTTCAAAAAGCAAAGTACATGACAGTACTCAAGAGCATCTTTATTCTCAAAATACACCATTTGGGTCATTTAATTGCACTAGACTGAGCCATCTATTAAATGAATTGCAAGCAGAACTTGGTGCAAGAGTCTTAGCATTCTTAACAGAGGAAAACAATGCAGGGCCTCTATTCTTTGGCCTCAACAAAAAAAATCCAGCTACCACTTAAGCCATCTCTGAGCTCTTTCCAGGGGCAGAATTATTTTGAATAACAGCCACCATGTATTACAGCACCCACCACATGCTAAGCATAGTATTCACCATTTCATGTACACTTTATCATGTTTAAGTGTCACGCAAGTGAGCTGAGGTTATCCACATATGAGAAGACTGAAGCTCCACGAGTTTTGGTAGATGGCACAAGGTCATATGACCCATTCAATTAAGCAGGGCCAGTAGGTTTAAGGGCTAAGTACGATTTTCTGGTTCCAAAAGCATACCTTTTCTCTAGCATTAATCCCTTAATTTGGTACACTTCAAAGACTGGTGCTCGATGAAAATTTAAGAGGTTCCTGTAATGAATAACAAACCACTTGACATTATATATCTTCGTTCCTAACAACTGAATGGGGATAATTTTTCTGCATTTCAACTGAAGTCACAGATCCTCAAAATTCTATGCAATGTGTAGATAAGCCGCCAAGAGCTGACTGGCTTTCATTTACGAGCACTTGGGTAACATAATGTGAACAAGATACCTAAACTCCTACTACCAACATAAGCCAGGGCAGTTTTACCAGAAATTACAAGAGTTGACAGAAGTTACAAGGATAGATACCTTAATTTCCTCTGCATGCTGTAAGGTACACACTCAATCATAAATCACTATATCCCTGAAGCAACATCTGGAAAATAAAATCACTGTACATTATTTTCCTCTACACAAAAATCTTCAGTGACTGTTACAAGAGGGTTCATAGACTAATACGGAATTTGCTTGCAAGCAGCTATACCCACACACACCACAAAATAAAGGTGAACACTTCCTTTCACTTATGACCTACTTCAATGACCACTTCTGATGCATATCTTGACCCACTCCCATTGTTATCTATGCCTCTAGTTACTGACATCAATTTCCAAGTACAACCCAGCTCTCATTCAGATTTATTACACTATTTCAATATTTTAATGCACATATTCAATATTTATCTTTACAAATTTTTTTTTTGAAAGAGAGATTGCACTCACATAAGCAGGGGAAGGACAGAGGGAGAGGGAGAGAGAGAATTCCAAGCAGTCTCCACGCTCAGCATGGAGCCTGATGTGGGGCTCGATCTCAGGACCTTGAGATCACAACCTAAGCCAAAATCAAGAATTGGACACTTTACCGACTTAGCCGCCCAAATGCCCCCCATCTTTACAAATTTTAAAAAAACTTTCTTTGGATTGTAATTTTTGTTTCCTGTGTTAGAAATGAATCTGTGAAATGACTTGTGTGATGTCCCAACTAGACTCAACACACAAGACCTGTCTCCCTAGATGCTACACTTAGAGAATATATTGAGACTTCTTTTTGTCTAGCCATATAATACCTCCTCCCATTTCTAAATATTACCAATTGACCACAAATTAGTGAAAGAACATTGCTGTATCTAATTAGTTTTAACAAAATGTGTCCCTTTTTCTTCTTTAAAAACTGAATGATCCAGGCAGTTAGTAAAAAATCAAGTTAAGTTAAACTAATTAAATTAACATTCCAGACAATTATGATTTGGGAGTCATAGAGGATGGAGGTGCATATATTCTTTTGTTCTACCAACATTTATTAATAACCTGTTATTTTTAACTGATATTATGTTGCTATGTATTTCAGTTAGGAATTTTTATGTTACAAGTGACTGAGATCTACCTACTTAAGTCAAACATATTGCCTTAATCAAAAATATAATTCATTAGATTAATTGAACAGGGCTCTTCTGACTTTAGGTATGACTCGATCAGAGCTCAAATGATACCAACATATATCTTTCAGTTTTGCATCTGTTACATGACAGACTGGTCATCTCTCCACCAAAATTACTTTTCCTTCTGAACATACAACTAAATTATATCACACAATCCACTTTGCATGTAATGTGACCATGGACTATATTCTAGCCAACAGAATGTGTGTGAAGATAACAACTTGCAAGCATGGCTCTTTAAAAACCTTTAAGTACTATCACCTTACCTCTTTCTGTCCCCATATGTAAGCTAGCTGTCAGCCTCAGAGTACAGATGTTGAATATGGGTGTTTTGCCAATCTAGATTCCTGGAGCCACACACTACTAATATCCCTACCAACTGGAATTTGTAAAAGTGAAAAATAAATTTCTATTATATTAACCCCTAGAGATTGAGTTTATCTGTTACAACAGGTAGCAGCGGCTTAATTAATCCACGTGGTGGTGCCTACATTCTTGGAATGCTATCCTCCCAGGACCACAAGATGTCTGTCAGTACTTCCTGTACACGTGTGTTTTCCATGAAAAATCTAACAAAATGGCTGCGTTTCACTATGATTGGACAAATTTAGATGGTATGTTCACTTCTGAATTAATCATTACTAATTAACTATGTTCATCTCTAGGCCACACCCATGTTGCTGAGGCAATCAACTTCTTTCAAGCACATATGTGTGTTGTTGAGGGATATAGCTAGGAGGGAACAGTTACACAAAAAAGATGGTGGTCGTATTGCCCAGCATGGTAGGAAATGGGATCCGGAAGGGCACAACTCATCAAATGCTACACGAGAGAGACAAAGATGAGGAACTATCAACTTTTGTTATCTTTAGTACACAACTCGTTTTTAGTTACAAATCTAGGCTGTATCCCCACTAGTTTCTAAAGAAATCTTATGGGGACGCCTGGGTGGCATAGCGGTTAAGCGTCTGCCTTCAGCTCAAGGCGTGATCCCGGCGTTATGGGATCGAGCCCCACATCAGGCTCCTCTGCTATGAGCCTGCTTCTTCCTCTCCCACTCCCCCTGCTTGTGTTCCCTCTCTCGCTGGCTGTCTCTATCTCTGTCAGATAAATAAATAAATAAATCTTTAAAAAATAAAAAATAAAGAAATCTTATGGCCCAGAGGAGTTGAAAAATAAGAGCAGTTCAAAATCCTACTCATAAACTTTGTGGCTTAACTGGTACATGTATTCACAAATTCTCTATTTGACCTAAGCTACGATGGGGTAAATATTTTTTTATTGCAAGCATGTGCTTGTGTTTTTGTACAATTATTTTCATCTTTTCAGTATGGGAAAGACTCAAAAAATCTTTTTAAAATTCTACCTTAAATCATATTTTGTTTTTTACTACGTGATGGAGTAGGAGTATCATGTAAAAGATCTTTTCCCCAGCTAGCCTCATGATTTGCCCCCTCGAATTTTCAGTTCCTTCTCAAGTATCACTGACTAGCAAGCACTGAAGACCTTCTGTAAAGAGCACCGCCCCCTAGGACTCTCCATCTCCCCAACACAGCACAGTGTTTCTTCAATGCGTATTTCATCATCGAACATAGCAGAACATATTAATGCATTGATTGGGTCTTCTCAGTAGAATCTAAGTTACACAAAAGGCAAGGACTTGTTTTGTTTACTGTTGTCTATCTGGCAGTACCGGGCATGGAACAGATGGTCAGTATCTTCAGAGGTGTAGCTGAGTTGATTCCTTCTTTACTTTTATCCTCTACACATACCTGTTTTCAAAGCTCCAAGTATTTTACTGTTACCATAGTGACAATACAATTGACTCAATTTACAAACAGTACTAATACCAGGTTTAATACATTTTTAAAAATGTGTCTAAGAATATTAGTTATCAGTTACGTAATAACTACTCCATAAATGTTTCTTCAAACTGTTCAGTTTACTGAAATATTTCATTTCTTAAATATCAACTTTTGTCTTTTATATATTTGGAGTTCTATAAACACATTATTAGAACTTCTTTACTATCTTGTTAGCTTACATTTAAAGAGTGTTTTTCTTGATAAACAAAATATACAATTTCCTTTTTTAATGTGATTAAAAGAAGGAAAGAAGTGAAAAGAAATAATCAGAAAAAAATGCACAGATACACATTTACTTTGGAAAGGAAAGTCAGTAGGGACCATGTTTGTTTTGGTCTTGATCAATGGTTCTCAACTGAGAGCAAATTTCCCCTCCCTCTAGGATACAGATGACAATATCTGGTAACAGTTGTGGTTGCTACAACTAAGGCCAGGTACCACTCTGTTACTGTATCTACTGGATAGGAGCTAAGGATGCTACTGACAGTTTCCACCTATAAATCATATAGTCAAAATGTAAATAGCTTGAGGTCAAGAAACCGGGGGTTGACTTTGGATAGATTTTTAAAATTAAGATAGATAAAGAGTCTGGGGATGAAGAAAATATATATATATGTGTATATACATATTATATACACATATATATATACACACACACACAACGGAATATTACTCAACTATCAAAAATATCTTGCAATTTGCAACCATGTAGATGGAACTAGAGGGTATTATGCTATGCAAAATAAATCAGTCAGAGAAAGACAATTATATGATTTCACTCATATGAGGAATTTAAGAAACAAAAAAAGAGGATCATAGGGGAAGGGAGGGAAAAATAAAATAAGATGAAATCAGAGAGGGAAACAAACCATGAGAGACTCTTAACTATAGGTAACAAACTAAGGGTTGTTGGGGGGGGGCAGGTGGGGGATGGAGTGACTGGGTGATGGACATTAAGGAGGGCACTTGATGTAATGAGCACTGGGTGTTATACACAACTGATGAATCACTAAACTCTATCTGTGAAACTAATAATACACTATATGTTAACTAAATTGAAATTAAAAAAAAAAAAAAAAGATAAAGACTCCGAGAACTGCTAAACCAAGCTGACCCCTACATGGATTTGGGGCCTGAATTCACAGGACATTTGTGGATCAAAACATTCAAGATAAAAAAAAAAGTTCTAAACTAGTTCTGGGATAGTCATACATGAAAATGGGAGAAATTATACCTGCTGTGATTTCTCAGCAGCAATCATAAAGGCAGGAAAACAGATTTGAAAATTGCTAAAATTTCGCTGAATTTAAAGTATTCACAAAATTTAAAAAGCACCTATTTAAAATACTGGGGGAAATATATTAACCTAGAATGTATATTATGATATCTTTTAAAAACGAGGGTAAAAAAATAAATTTTCAGGCAAGAAATGTGAGGATTTATTAGCAACTGAACCTTACTATAGAAACTCTTTTTATAAAAACGTCTGAGATATAAGAATTAATTGGTGAGCAGGATAGAGAGAAACACCAAGAGGATAAAAGTAAATTCACATAGAAAGATGAGTGCAATTGATGAAATGGAATTAATTTTTCATCGAAGTGCAAATATGATTATATTTCATTTAAATATCTGAGTTTATACATTTCTAGTAACTTGTCTAAAACATGGCACATAAAGAAAAAGAATGAAAACTTGTGGACCGAAAGAAATTTTTGTGAATACATTCATTTCAGACAAAATGTGTAGCAAGAAAAAAAATTACTAAATACAAAAGGTATTGATAATGAAAAAATGTTTAATGAACTAAAAAGATACTAGATAAATGCATGTAATACTATGTCTTCAACACATACATAAACCACAAAATGACACACTTTCAAGGAGAAATTGACAGATTTACCATTAGTTCAATAGATTGTAAAAAAGTGTCACTCAATAATTGATAGATCAGACGAAGAAGTCAGTGAGGCAGTAGATGATTTTCAACAGACTAAGCTTCCTTCATTGATCATGTACAGCATATCGGCCTCGACAACTGAAGAGTACATAGATTTTAGCAAGCACACCAGAATATTTACCAAAATAGTCCCCATGGTAGGCCACCAAGGAATTCCCAACCAATTTCCAAGAGATGGTATCATGTAGGTATGTTTCTAACTGCTCTTCTATTAAGTTAGAAATCAAAAATAACCAGAGGGACATGCATATAAAAATTTAAAAATATATTTTAAAGTAAGTCATAAGTCAGAATCATAATGTGGAAATTAAAATGGGAAATCTAATGCCTTGTGCTAACAAATATACTATAACTCCAAACACAGAGGTAGCTACTCAAGTACTTTTTTTTTTTTTAAGATTTTATTTATTTATTTATTTATTTATTTATTTGACAGAGAGAGGGTCAGGGAGAGAGAGAACACAAACAGGGGGAGTGGGAGAGGGAGAAGCAGGCTTCCCGCTGAGCAGGGAGCCCGATGGGGGATTGACATTTAACAACTGAGCCACCCAGGCTCCCCTCAAGTACTTCTTAAAGGAAAACTTAGACTTAATGCTTCTGTTAATAAATAAGATATCCTGAAAATGAATGACCTAATAATCTCTTAGGATATCAGAGAAAGGACACTACAAAAATCCCAAAGATACTAGGACAGTAATAAAGACCTAAAAAAAAAAAAAAAAAAAAAAAAAAAAATCAAGGGGATAATGAAAAGGGAATAAACTTGCATTTACATAGATATTAAGAAAATAGTTGTTTATGAATAACTATATGCCAATAAAAACTTAGACAAATGGGTGAATTCATAAACCATTTAACTCACCAGAACCCACCCAAGGAACAGTAAAAACCAACACAAAAAAAAAAACAAAACCAAAACAAAACCACAAAACCACAATTGCCCTGTAAAATTTAAGGCATAATTTAAAACGTTTCCAAGTGGCACATGGGTTAATAATCCTGAATTATCCAGCAAGGTTGAAAGTGTACATATCCTGTGACTAGAAATTCCATTTCTTTGCTTATGTCCTCAAGAATGCTTTTTGCATATATACACCAAATTCACAGCAGCAGCAAAAAAAATAAAAGTGTGAAAATATATTTGTGGACAGGCAAACAGATAAAAGCCTGTTGGAATCATAAAGTGGAGCCTTGAAAAAAAGTCAGTGAATCTCAGCTGCACACATCAACATGAATGATCACGTGCATATGCTGAAAAAATGTATCACATTTACTGACTAACAAATAAGCACTATTTTTATGGCCATATACACATGCACTAAAACCACAAGTAAAATTAAGAGAATTAAAATTATCACAAAATTTAGAGGCTCTCACAGGGGGCTCAGAATGGAATCGGAGAGCAAAGACTCCTTCAAGACAGAGAAAATGTGCTATTCCTTAAGCATCAGCATGGACACAGTGTGATTACTCTTATTTACAACTTCATAATTTGATGGCACACATGATGAGATATTTACTCTGCAGACTGAGTGGGAGAGGTCTGAACCAAGAGGTAGAGCACCAGTAGCAGCCAAGTAAGACACAGTAACAATGTCATTATTGACATAGTTACTTCACTGAACTTTTCTGTGCTACTCTCCGAAATATGAAGTTTTCACCTTCCGGTGAAATACAAAAGGGGGCATACAAAAGAATCACCATGTGGTATTTGGAATTTCTTAATTATTATAATTAATATTAATTTTTCTAATTACCTTATAAAGGAACTTGTTATTTCGAAGATGCAACCCACATACCAGCATACACTTAAGTTCCCAGATACAAAAACATAATTTTGTCTAAGATTTAATGAAATATTACCATAAGGTAGAAATAATTCTTCCTTTCAAAATGCTTCAACAAAATGACATTCTGACCAGTACGTGCTGAGAGGAGCAATGTCGGGAGAGGTCCGTCCAGAAGAGCGTTTAGCTTCCACCCCCAAGTATTTACCATCTACCTCCTATGTAACTAACCCCCAAATAAAACAAATTCTAAGGAAAAATACGGACTTTGCTCTCTATGCATAATATCAAAAACAGCATATTAAACTGCTCCACATCCCCACTCCTGAAGCCAGCATTAAGTAGAAATAGTAAATAGCTTTTAAAAGTGTAAAAGGGGAAATGAAAGCATCGGGCAACATCATGAACTGCTCTTTTTACCCCTCACACAGACTTACAGATTGCCTCCAAGAAAGCCTTCCCACAGAAATGGTGGAAACACCACCGCATCCCTCCACCTTTCCATCTTAGGTTGAATAAAAATATGCAAAACAAGGTGATTGGATGATAGAAAATGCTAGCTAAAATGCTAACTTGGTGTCTTAATGGAAAATGATATGGCATTACTTAAAGAAACCCAGGACCACAGTGGGACCTTATTGTACATGTTCCCATTCGCTTGTTTTGTTTGTATTGTGGCCCACACTCAGAAATGAAGAATGGCCCTCAACAATCGAAAGGAGGTGCTTGTGTGGGGAGTCCGGTCAACCAACAGGAAGGCACGAAGCTCCCAGGATTGCAGACAGAAACACGAGACTCAGCCAAGTCCCACTACAGTAATAGGTAAGAGAGGATTCTCCCACACTTCAGTAAAATATATTGTTGTAGAAAGAGGGAGTGTATATTCTGACAAACTAAAAACTACACTGGATATTCGCCATCAGAGAATTCTATTTCCAAGTAGCTCCTGAATGTGAAAAGTGAGGGAGAATGTAAAAAGAAGTAAAGCATCATTTCCCAGGGAAAACTACTAAAATTAAATTGGGAGACTCTTCTTATCAACACCCCTTCCTTTTCGAGGGGAGCAGTGGGCTTGTCAATAAAATAAAACAGAATCTTTCCCCTAAAAAAAAATTCTTTTCCAAGAATGAGAATCTATACATTTCCTATGAAAGTCAATTTTTAATTTTTGTTTAGCATATAAGAAAACTTTAGGGAAAAAATATAATTTGCTTTCCTGTTAACAAAAGGTTCTACAACATAAGTTAAATATGATAGGTTTTTTTTCTCTCCCACATCCACCTCACCTAAACAATATTCTGATTACAATAAGTAGATTCAGTAAGAAAACCATTTCCATTTATTTTTGTGGATTTCAGCCATTTGACATTTTAGTCAGATCCTGAAGGGAGGCTATACACTACCCAGTGGATTTCTTTGGGACTTTTGCTCTCCGCTTTGTATTCAGTGTCAAGAACTACATTTTCCCCCTCAACGTGGCAATTATATTGCAATTCAGTTCAGAGAAAGTGGATCAATTATCCTTAGCTTTGGTTCTGTTACACAGAGGGTAACTTGTTTTATTTTTATTATCTGCTTATACAGGATATAACACCTGCTTCAGAGTGCTGAATTGCAACTCTGATTTCTGAAGTATACGATACTTGACTTTCCAGATAATAACATTAGGAGAGAGGTGATGCATACAGCTCTATTCATCCCTTCTTACTGCTCTTAATACTAGCCATCTGCTACTTGCTTATTTTTCCCAGAGCTGAAGCCTAACCTTGTCCATCCTTCGGTAAATCCACATGCTGGACTCGCTTCCTCTGAGGTCCTTGTTTCTATAACGTATGAACTGCCAGCTTACGGGCTCAGAAAAAAAGACACTGATTAGCAAAGAAGTAATGGAAGAATTATCTTTTTCTTCTTGTTTGCTTTCAGATATCTTTAGTCTCTGCTCTGGAATTGAAACTTATCAGAACAAATTACATAAAAGCCTTTGCATTCTGATTCTCTTGAACTGAGTCTCTATCACTGACTGTCATTCCCTTATTCTAAAGCGGGGGTTGTCGAGCTTTTTCTGTAAAGGCCACACAGTAAATATTTTAGGATTTGCAGTCTATATTGTCTCTGTCACAACTCCTCGTCTCTGCTGTTGTAGCAAAAACGCAGCCATAGACCATATGTGAAAAATTTATGTGGCTCTGTTCCAATAAAACTTCAGCTGTAGACAAGACAATCTGAATTTCTTATTTTCACAGGTCACAAATCTTTTTTTTTTTTTTTTCTCCCCAATGCTTTACAAATGTAAAAACCACTTTTAGTTTTCAGAGCATACAGAACAAGCAGTGGCCACATTTGGCCTACGGGCCATAATGTGCAAACTTCGGCTCTTAAGTTTTATTTTTGAAGCTCTGGATCATTCACCTGTCCATCACAAATGTTTTACTCTACATTTTCTATTTAAGAATAAGAAACAAAATAAAACCCACTAAGCAGCACTACAATATATAGGTTTCCATTAGAGAATATAGGCACCATTTTTACCTATATATTTATATGTTGATTATCTTTTGAAAGCATGCTATCATTTGCTATATGCTGAAGCTCTCTGCATAAGCTACTTTATAGAGACCAATCAATCTTACTTCTCTGCTTGAATCTTTTGAGTAATTTTTTTTTTCTTCTCCTAAGGTACTAAGCATCAATTCTGCATCGTGATCATCTGCATGTACGTGTCCAACTGACTTCAAAGCAGCCTTGGATTACATCCATGGTGTGCAAAACCCATAGAGAATCATGTCCATGATGACTCCAAACACACACATAGCTACTTTACACCCCATAAAACAGACCAAGAAAATCAGTTAGGAATTAAACTCTGTTACCCGTGCATTATGGCAATGTTTTTCTTTGCAAGCACAAGAATTACACAATTGCCTTGTCTCAAGGTATCCATTTTTCTCTCCAAATCACTGACAGGATTATCATTTCCATCTTTGCCATTACTAAATAAATTGCACCCTGAGAAATTAGTGCTTACCCCAACGAACTCCGCAACAAGGAAAACATAGAAATCAGGTAAATAGCCAAAGATTACTTATAAAAGCAGTACAAAGAGGCAATTCTCTCTTGCAAATTTTAATCATACATTAGCATTTCCCCCAACATTTCTTATTTGTTTCAATATTTCCTATATTCCTGAGACTGAGTTAGCTTTCTAATCTTTCAATGGAAAAGTAGCAGAGAACCTAAGACCCTCCTCGAGGTAGCAGCAGTGTTCAATGTCAGAAGTTCCACTCTTCTCAGCAATCAGTGTGTGGACAATACAGGAGTCTGAGCAAAGCCAGCAAGGCTGGCTTGTAACAGACCAATTGTGTAGGCAGGAAATAAGAATAGAAGGAGTTCAAAAGGAAATACTTAAAAGAAGGGAAAGAGGAAAGAACATAAATTTACTTTGTCACCGACTCTCCAGTCACCGGAATCCCTGAATAGGCCACATTTTATGTCATCCTCTCTTTAGCCACACTGCTTACTCAGGTAAGAATGTCTTATTTCTACATTCAAATGCTCAACCTCTATTCCATGCTCAGAGTCCCAAAGGGCTTTAATGATCTCTCCAGGCAACAAAGCACTCCTTCTGTGAGTCTCCATCCTCCATGCACATATGGAACACTAACGGCCTCATCATAGGGTTGTAATGGCTCGTGTATATGTTGGACTCGGGGCTTATTTCGGACAAGAGTCTTTTCCTATTTATATCGGTACTCAGGTCACCTAGAGCAATGTCTGCCAATAAATGCTTCGTGAATGGATGAATGGATTCAAGCAAGCAAAGCTTCAAGAGGGATGGGTCTGACCTATAGCTACAACAGGTGCCACTCCAGAAAACCTCCAATTTTAGTATCTTCCTCCAGCAAAAGACCATGGAATACTTCCATGACCAGCGGAGACTCAAGACAGTTTCAGTGGCTAAGACCAATTTAATATTAATAAGAGTAATTAAAATATTAGTGACAGTAACAGCTAACAACAGCCAACGGGCCCTCCCAAACATCCACACTCCGCAGAGAGGGAAGGTTTAGTTCTGTGCAACTTTAGTTCTAGTTCAGTCTGTACCTAGTTTATCAGGAAGACAGGAGGAGAGCAGTTTGAACAATTGTTAGAACAAAATTCATTTCCAATTACTCATCCGCAAGTACATTAGGAAGAGAAGAGATAAAAAGCTAAGGGGACAGAGCAGGAAGCAGTTATCGATGATTCATTTCAGTATGATATTGAATATTGGCTTATCTTTTGCTCTTCTGTAAATTATCTTTTTGAAAGCCTGAGAATCTTGTTACATTTTAGTTAAGTTCTATAAGCATGCCTTATACAAGCTAATGACAATGACATTAGAGGAACAATAAATCTCTTAATGAAAATGGTTATAAATGTCAGCAGATTCGGGGCGCCTGGGTGGCACAGTGGTTAAAGCGTCTGCCTTCGGCTCAGGGCGTGATCCCGGCGTTCCGGGATCGAGCCCCACATCAGGCTCCTCCGCTATGAGCCTGCTTCTTCCTCTCCCACTCCCCCTACTTGTGTTCCCTCTCTCGCTGGCTGTCTCTATCTCTGTCAAATAAATAAATAAAAATCTTTAAAAAAAAAAAAATGTCAGCAGATTCAATACGTTAAATGATAAAATGATGTTTTCATTTAAAAAGTGTTCAAATTTTAGTTATTTTTAACAAGGTCACTGAAGAATCCTATATTCTATCACATTTAATATTAAATGGTAAAATAACCCCAGATCACAAATTGGCAGGGAAATTTTCCTGGAATGCAAGAAACTCATGTATTGGCACCCTCACATTGCTCCATAATGATACATGCATTATGCACTACAAAAACAAACCCAATAACAACATCTTTGGTGAATCTAAAAACTGATAGTTTTTATCTTCAAATATTATCCAGAGTATCTGAAACGTACCTAGCATTATTTATAGCTCAAAACTACTATCACCCTCCTAAAAACTCCGAGCCAAGCATGTGTTTTAAAAATATACATCAGGTTAATATAGTTAAGGACTGGATTTGAAGCCATCAACTGAATCACTATATACACAAAACCTGGAAATTAGAGATTTGTGAACAGTTCTTTCTTTCCCGCACATTTTGTGGTTGTACAATTTTAAGTGGAGCTACTGTTACATTTAAATCATTTTGTCCAGTTAATCTTTAAGAGGTACAAGGAAATTACGACTGTATTGCCAGCTGTTGCAATTTCATAAGATGCATTCCATGTATATTAACACCCCTGATGAGAACAGATGGCAGTTACCCCTTTTAACATTTTTTAAAGTATTAATTACTTCAGTTTAATTTCTGTTGTGTTGTACACTGGGCACTTAAAAGGTAACATGTTCAAGCTCAGAGTGAGTATTTGCAGCTCGTTTATAGCAAGATTGTAAGTGAAATTCTGCTGTCATTTTAATTAACTCATTTGGGATGCATCTAAATTCATCATTATTGATGGCTGTTTTTATAAAATTTAAATAATAATGCTGTACCTTGCAAAACGAGAAGTGACATCATATTTATTAGTAATCATAGAGCTGAAATATCTTCTGCTTGATTTAAAAGCAAAGCTGTCCATGGCCTAATGAAAGTACTAGACACACATGAATTTCGGGCAGTTCCTAGCTGTTTACCTTGTTACGATAAAAACCTATTTTCTTTTACCTATTTGATAGAAGATCTACCAATGACTTTAAAATTTTATTTCTAGATTTGAAGAAATGATATGAAGCATGTTCACAAAGGAGCTAATCAATGACTACTAGTTAACCTGTATTGACTCTTTACTAATCAGCCTAACTTTCCTGCTTTTATTTAACAACCTAATCTTTATTCTAGAAATATACAAACAAATGACTAACGATCTGTTAAAAATAAAATCTCAAGAATTGTTTTGGTTTTGGGAAATCTTGTTTTATCTAAAGTATTCCATAAAGATTAACACTTGTCAACGAGTCTTTAAAAAGTCTATAGAGGATTACACAATAGTCAGGATGCATCCATCTATCCATCCAGCTAATATAGACTAATTGAACTTCGACAATGTCTCAGGCATCTTTCCCAGGCGCTGGGGACATTGTAGTTAAAATAAACCTACAATACTCTGGTCTCCGTGCATTGGAGGGGAAATGTGGATAATATAACACATTCAAAAGTAACACACGCAGTTGATAATGCTTTGAATATTTTAAAATCAGCATATGAGGAAGTCCTAGAGGAATGGTTGGCTGTTATTTTTTGAAGATCTCACTAATTACACAAATGCACATTAACCATGTCCTCACAATCTATGGGGAAGAATCTTTGAGAACTGTAAGATCCACATGCACGCACACACACATATACACATATATATATACACATATACATAAATTAAATCAAGACAAGTTGAAAAAATTATTTATGTTCTTTGAAAAATGCTGAAGTTTTCTGAAAATTAATAATTTTGGAGGTTTTGAGCAAGAGGGGATTAAAAGCATTTTCTTCCAATTTTCCATTCAGCTCAAGCTGCCTTTAAGCGTGTTGACCAGGAAGGTCTCTTGCATTTCGTTTGATACTTTTCAAATGAATGGATGTAAAATAGTAGGCACTCAGTAATGATAATATCTTGTATTCCAGAATATTTGTTAAGGATGGTCTCATTCATTCCTACCATCCTCTTGCAAGATAGGTGTTATTGTTTCCATTTTACAGAGAGGAAAAAACTTACAAGGGGCTATGTCATTTTCTTCAGTAGCATATAGCTGTAATTGTGTGGCAGACCTGAGACTTAAACCCCGCCTCTACCACATTTCAAATATTACACTACAACATCAACCTTGACCTATTTTATTAGTCCTGATTCCGCTACTGATGAATTAGTGAACGTTCATTCACTTCCTTTTAAAAAGTTTGCCAAAGCTATAAAATATTGAAATTTCAGCCTAACGTGCATACATGTAAGACAAAGCTAGGAACTAAAAAAAAAAAGATCATACACCTAAAAATTACTAAAAGAAATTAAAGAATAAAATCCTTCAAGAAGGTAAAGGTAAGAAGAATCTGGTGAAAAACCATTAACATTGGTAGGAATAGGAGTCTTGAGAACCAAACCCCAGATCTTGAAATTATCATACCTTTAAAACAGAAATTAACAAACCATGATGAATAAAGAAAACAAGAAGGCAATCATAATCAATTTGATGCATGTTACTGTACCCATTGCCTGTGTATTATCTGGCCAATGATCGTTTATATAATTAAAGATCACATTCTGCCTGGACTCTTACTGTAGGAGGCAGAGGCTGCAATGTGTCCAGGAAGTGACAGGTCACAATGATGACTCTAGCAGGAACTTGATGAAGCGTCATGCCCTGCACTGGCAAGAGTTAATGGGGTCTCCAGCCTAGGTGCATCATGTGCTATCAGACTAGAACTTTTATATTCTTCACTGCACACTATCAAAAAGGAAACACGTCTTATCAGAAAATGCACTTAACCAGGAGTAAAGAGATCAGAATCTAGTGCTATACTTCTGCTCACCTTGCTTAAAGTACTTAAGTACCTAGCTTGAACAATATGCAAAATGAGAGGCTTGGTCTCGATTATTTTAGGAATCGATTACTTTGTCATTAAAACATAATTGCAGAAGTCAGTACATTCATGTATATGTGTCTATTTATATTAATGCATGCCTCTCCAACTGTTTTCTTAAAAACTGTAAAAAGTTAACATGTTAAATGCAAATTGATTTGTATTCCACTGTGGTGAAATAAGTTCCTCCGAGGAATTATATTTAGTCAGTGCACTTGGCTGTAATTCTACTGTACCTTATAACAGGATTTCATTTAAATCATGATGAAAGCTTATGAGGAATGTTGTAGAAATTAAAGAACCATAGACCAGAAACACCTAGAAAAAGCTTATTAAGAGGCTGGGGTGCTCAAGGAAATAGGAACATAATTGAAGAACTCTTAATGTACATTTTATGAGCACATTTGTTCCTGCAGAGGCTCATAAAGCAGAAAAGTAGCCACTGCAATCTCTCTATTTCTAAAAAACGGAAAGGATCCAAAAACGCATTGGGCTATTACTATCTAATTTAATGACCACTGTGGCAAATGTCATAGAAACAATTTAAAAGGATCAAGTAGAGAACATTTCACATTTTGATTAAGGCAAATACAAGTTATTTCACAAAACTCATCACTGTTCTTTGAAAATGCTATTTCTGTATTTCTAACAAGATAATCACATCACATGAACACTCCCAGAAGTGTCTTTGACAGTTTCAGGCTTTGAGGGAAGCCGTGCACATTTAATAACACCAGCCATTAAAAGGAGCACATACTTTCAACATACATAATGGTAATTTAACCTTAGTTTTGAAAACATGGGGGGGAATATCTTCCCAAATTTTTTCATTACATATCATAAAGCGTCCTGGAAAACAGCTTGACTATCTAAAAAAGTGAATGTTTGTGGAATGAAGTTACCTTATTTTGAAATGTCAGAATAAGATTCATATAGTGCTCTATAAACAGTAAATGTAGTGCTATTTAAGTCCCACTTCTGTCTGATTTCAAACATGAGATCTGAAATTTTCTATTTCTATTCTGAAGTTAAAGACAAGTGGGATATTTAAGTTTTCTTCTTTGACTCAAGAGTATGGAGAGTAAATATGGAAAGAAACAGCCTTATAACAGGAGGGCCTTTTAGTACAGTACATTAAAAAGACTTAATGAGGGGCCCTTGGGGGGTGCAGTCAGTTGAGCATCCAAGTCTTGGTTTCAACCTGGGTCTTGATCTCACGGTCGTGGGGCTGAGCCCCACATTGGGCTCTCAGCTCAGCAAGGAGTCGGCTAAAGTTTCTCTCCCTCTCCCTCTGCCCCTCCCTGTGCTCACTTGCCCACATGCTTGCTTGCTCGCTCTCTCTCCCTCTCTCTCTCTCAAATAAATAAAAAAGTAAATCTTTAATACTTCACGAGAAGTTATCAAAAAAAAAGGATACACAGAAAGATACATCTGTATCATCAATATACAGCTAGAACTAAAATATCTACAAAGTTCACTAAATCATATGTCAAATATAAATAACAAGGAAATCTACTGACTTTGGCAAAGTACACATTTTTTAGACAAAATAAGCATTTTTGGTTTTTAAGAGTTATTGCCAAGTTTTAGCCTATGTATTGCCTTTCAAAACAAACCGATCATAGAGAATATATATTAATTTATATTCATAACTTCTGACAGCCGCTGGAAAGGAGTAGTAAAATAAAAACTTGAAAACTCACTCTTTTCAGTCTGGCCTGCTTAAAGAAATTAGCTCTGGGCTAATTTGGTTATTTGTTCCACAAGGAGTTTATAACATGAGAACAAATGTGACCATATAAAGATCTAACTGGAGTGCATTTTATCCTTCTATTCCAAATCAAATTAAACACACTTGACAGGTATGGGTTTCCCAGAGATACAGTACTGCCCCATTCTTCCCTCTTTCACTGATGGTCCCCCTTTACTAAGGGACCCCACAGACCCACTGTTAATAGGAGAGACATCTAAGTTGCCTTCAGCAGGGAGAAATATCTGACCTAAATTAATAATGTAAACCTAAAATGTAATCAACTGGGATGAATATGGTTCCTAAAAATGTCCACATTCTTATCCATGGAACCTGACAGGACGTCTCCTTACATGGCTAAAGGGATTTTACAGATGGGATTAAATGAAGAATCTTGAAATGGGAAGATTCTTCTGATTGCTCAGGCAGGCACAGCATAATCACGAGGGTCCTTAAGAGAGAGGCGCATGGAAGTTAAGAGTCAGACAAGAAGATGCAACCAAAGAAGCAGAGGTACAGTGTTGTAGGGTCAGGAGTCAAGAAACAAGAGCCACCTGTATAAGCTGCAGAAGGTAAAGAAATGAAGTCTCCCTTACAGCCTCCAGAAGGAACGCAGCCTCACTGACTCACTTTGTACTTCCGACCACTAGAACTTTCAGACATAAATCTATGGTATTGGAAGCCCTTGTGTGGAGTCATTGGCTATGGCAGCAATCAGAATGTAGCAAACCAACGAAGTGGCAAAGCCAACCAAGAATGGGTAATTCGCACCCTGGTCCTTCAGACATATTGACACAATTCGTCTGTGCTAAGATAGTCCTGCAAGGTTATCCATGTCAGTAAAGAAAACTGAGGACTAATAGGTACACGGTAAATCAAACACTTTCTTCCATTTCAAGATTTCAATAACAAGTGCCTATTAATTATGTTTGTGCTTACAGCCACTTAAGATTAGAAGACATTTTAGCATATCATCATGAAAACAGCTAGGAAATACCTTGTTTAAAGCGGCTTTTGAATTTAGGGGGAAATAGTTATAATGCTTTTTGATTATTTTTCTTTGTTGGTTGAAATAAATTAGTATATTCATATGTGACTTGTTTTTCCACCACAACTGCTTGGTGAGAGCTGTATTTTCAAATTTAGAATACAAATTACCAATAAATCTGTTGTTCGAGCCAAAACAACAACAACAAAAAAACCCTCAAAAATAAATTACCAATTTTTAAGCACTATTAGGCTCAGACGTTGCCTTAATAATGTTGAAGAACAGGTAACACTGACAAGAGATAAATCTTATTCTTTGCTAAATTATCTTTACTGGCACTTACTGTTTACTTAAGCCAAACAAATATCCATTGCATGTCGATATGCCAGGCTCTGTACTGGAAAGAAGCAGGGAAAAAAAAACATGGTCCTCTCCCCCTCCCCCTTGGTGTTCACATGGTTGTAGAGGAAGGCCCAGATAATGAAATAGAACGTCTTTTAGAAGCACCGATTGTGGGATGCCTGGGTGGCTCAGTCGGTTAAGCATCTGCCTTCAGCTCAGGTCATGATTCCAGGGGTGCTGGGATCGAGTCCCTCATCGGACTTCCTGCTCAGTGGGGAGTCTGCTTCTCCCTCTGCCTGCCACTCCCCCCTGCTTGTTCTCTCTCTCTCTGGCAAATAAATAAATAAAATCATTAAAAAAAAGAAGAAAGAAAGAAAAGAAAAGAAACACCATTTGTTGGAGTTATTTTAATGAATATCCGTGCAGTAAGTGGAATGCAGAAATTGCTGGAACCATTGTTACTGAAAAGCACCAGAGAGGAACCACCAGCCTTCAAGAACTTTTCCCGGTCTCCTAACCAGAAGCAGCCTGCCCTGTTTTAGAAGTTCTGTCACAGTTGGCTTGTGTGACTCCCAGAAGACATGGATGACTTGGGTCACAATAAGATGTACTGTCTCTTATCAGCCCTCTTCCAGATTGTAGGATCTTGGAGAATAGGGATTTTGTCTCCTGAATGTTATATGTTTTTCAGGTAAAGAAGCTGCAAATGCATCTGGGGCTGTGTTTTGCCAGTGCAAATCTCTTTCAATACCTATTTTCATCACTTACGTTTATCAATATCAACTATACCGTGTGGGTCTAGCTCTTGCCACAAATATTGTGAAAAACGCAAATATTAAAACCATAAGGAAGGATTTTCTTGGACTTTGCTACATTTTGGTGTAAATCTTTGACTCAAGCAGGAATAAGTCTAATTTTTGCACAAATTAGGCATGTGTAAATTATGCACAATTGCATAAATCTTGTCAACTCTAAAAAATTTTAGTAACTATTTTATGGATCGAAATTACATTTTTAGGACTATTCCCCTAGCTGTTTAATTAATAAAATAATAGCCCTAGTAGTATCAAAAAACCTGATATGTAAAATTCCTTCTGGAAAGATTCAATTTCTCTTGTTATTTTATCAAAATAGATCTATTCTTTAAGCATAACATGAAACTGGAAGTAAACTTTCAAAGTGTAACTATGTTTAAATAAGAGCAATGCAAACAATATCAGTAGGTGTGCATTAGCTAGAAAATCAGCCGGTAAGTCTATATATGTTAATATAGGTTGTTGATCTTAAAAAAAAAAAAATACTTCAAGTCTTAATGTTTTTCTCTGTCACTGGGATGCCACATTCTTAGTTACAGTGGTTTAACTAGAATGATTTGTTCTGCTTTCCAACACAAGCAGAAAATGTCAGGTTTCCAATTCAACAGACTGTAAATGAAGAGCAGCGTGTGCACCTACCCACACACATACACACACAGTCACTTGCAGGGTAATTTTTTTCTAGATGAACTCTAGAAAACACAGCCTCGGGATGATTGATTTCTGATGCTAATTGCTCTTCTGCACGGATCATACTCCTCCTGGTCCAGACAGTTATGACAGAAGAGGTGCTACTTCCATAATCAATTCTGGCATGAGGGATGCGATGCTGGTAGATGAAGTGGAAAAAGACGGACCAGACATTTCATCCATAATTGATTACAAACCAAATGTATTATTCCAAAAACCACAATTCTAGTCAGACCTTATTCCTGTTAAACTATTTCTTCCTGTTGCTGTTTTGCTTTTTGTGGAGTATTTCCATGACTTTCCAAAATTGGATTATTAAGCTAAGACAAAGATCTCCTACAGCAATTAGAGCAACTGAATGCTCCAGGGTCCACATGTTTCCCTGAAAGATCAAATTCCACACACGGCGCACAAATGCTCCATCTGCACTGGAAGATTACCAACACGAACTAAAAGATCTACTTTCACTCAGAACCACATTTGTGATTCTTTTCTCCTTTGTAAATATAATTGTATTAATATTTGATGAGCGTTATGTGAATGAATTATTACATTTGGGCTGTGAAAAAGAAAACCGTACTTTAAGGATGTATTTGAATTTAGCTGGTAAAATGCAATGCAGCAGTCAATATTCTAGCTTTTCCATGTGAACATGTAATACTTAAGAGTATTTTGATTAACACTTTGGAATCATAACTTCAACATGAATTTATATTACTTTCAATAGGTACTTTCCAACTACATCTAGGAAGCCTAAAACTTTTAAGATGTCCCTATACATTTTCCCCTTTCATAAATCAAAGTGCCAGGTGATCAATCCTTTGTCAGTGACCAACTCTATGTCAGAACAGTAAAATTTATTCAAGGAATATTCACCGAAAGCATTAACTGTATAATTAACCAGGCACTCGTTGATTAAATGAATTAACTACCCAAATTTGCCTGGCTGCATAATTATACACTTTAACATTTTTCCAAAGGATGTGGTAGTTTTCATTTCTTCAACAAAGGTTTACTGTGCGTATATGATGTTCAAAGGCAATCCGCTAGGGACTGAAAATTAAAGAGGGAGCCGAATACACATTGATTTGGAGGCCTGGAGGGAATTCAGAGCGGTAGTCTCAGGACCCCATCATTACAGAGTGCAGAGTAAGAAAACAAGCATTCTAGGAAATGAGGCTTTTTGAAAGAAGAGAAGATATCAGAAATGGACATCTGAATGATGAACATGTGAAAGCAGTTGAAGACAATCACTGAGTGGAAATAAAAGTGACTCTCAGCAGAGTAAAAGACATGCTGGAGGCAAGAAATAATGTGGGGTAGAAATAAGTCTGTGAGCCTGGCTGGAATATACTGAACAAGAGAGGATCAAGGAGCAGAACTTAGATGTCAGCAAAAGCTAGATCTTCGTGAACATGTGAGGCATATTAAGAAATTTAGAGTTTATCCTATGGGCAACCAAGAGCAATTAAGCATGTTAAAAAAAAAAAAAATGATCAGGGCACCAGGGTGTCACAGTCAGGTAAGCATCCAACTCTTGATTTCAGCTCAGGTCATGACCTCAGCATCCCAAGATCGAGCCCCGAATGGGGCTCCATGCTCAGTGCGGAGTCTCCTTGAGAATCTCTCTCCCTCTCCCTCTGCCCCTCCCCACCCCACGCTATTGCTCTTTCTTTCTAAAATAAATGCATCTTAAAAGAAAAAAGAAAATGATTAGAACGGTCAGATTTGCACCCTAGCAGTGTGGCAAAGGGAATGGAAATCATTCCAGCCAAGAAAGCACTGCTCTGTAGTCACTGCAATTTCTGCTGTCATTTACTTCCGTACCATTTCCCTTCAATCCGGTTACATGGGTGGCAACACGATCAAATAAAGGGATGGCAACAGCTACCTTTAAGTCTTAAGGGAGTTGTAGTTTCCCTGTTACTGTTAACATCTATAAAAATAAAGCAAAATAAATGAATAAATAGGAACAACTTGTTATCCTTTCATTCTTAATAATACTCCAACTTTCCTCAGTAATCATTTGGTCATTTCGGTATTTCGATTTATTAACAAGACCTTAAGGACTATAATTTATTAAAAGAGAATATTAGAATGTAACTAGTACCTCAAATTAAAACCTGTTTTTCATAATGGATAAAATAAGGAATAGTGATGATAAGTATCTATAAGAAACTATAGTTTTTTTAACATTTATTTATTTGTTTGAGAGAGAGAAAAAGAGCAGACGAGCAGGGGTGGAGCAGAGGGAGAAGGAGTGGAAGAGAATCTCAAGCAGACTCCACGCTAAGCATACAGCCCATCTTGGGGCTCGATCTCACAACCCCGAGATCATGACCTGAGCCAAAACCAACAGTCGGGATGCGTAGACTACTGAGCCACCTGGGCACCCGAAAACTTTATTAGTTTAAAAACATCAATGTGTTTGGGGCGCCTGGGTGGCTCAGTCGTTAAGCATCTGCCTTCGGCTCAGGGCGTGATCCCGGTGTTCTGGGATTGAGCCCCACATTGGGCTCCTCTGCTGGGAGCCTGCTTCTTCCTCTCCCATTCCCCCTGCTTGTTTTCCCTCTCTTGCTGGCTGTCTGTCAAATAAATAGATAAAATCTTAAAAAAAAAAAAAAAAAACAATGTGTTTAAGTGTGTTTACATGTTTTATTTATCTACATTTCTAGACCAAGCCTCTATTATTCACTGCTCTGAATCATAATTCACATATGTTTATTGTTGAGAATATAAATGATAGAAATTTAAAATATTCTATATTGATTTTACATATTTGATATTTGTATTGTACTTATCAAGTTTGTAATTTCTTTAACTCTGAAGCCTTCATAGAACTTGTTTCTGACATCCCTTAGGCTCTTGACAAAAAATAAGCCTCTCTTCATCCACACTTCTTTGGGCAGCCATCCAAGACGATCTTCCCCCGTATGTATGTAATACATACATGAATTCGTAACAAAAATGTGCTGACAGAAGAAAATTAGAACAAAACACCTGAATATGTTATAGCAGTGACAGTCCCTACCAAAGTAAGATTTAAAAGGCCATAGAACACCTCCTCAGGTGTCCTAGTATTATTGATAATACTCAATCACTAATCCATGACACTTTTGCAACAGGGTATGCACCTTACACATACGAGTCTGCTGTTGCCATTAACATTTTCAGAAGGTTCTTACATGATACAAGACTTTAAAAAAAATAGAAGCTGTATCAACAGTTCCAAGTATCCTAACTTATAGGGTACACTACCACAGTAAATTCCAACTCCTGAATAACCTTTGATAATAATTCTCAAACAGCAGTAGGCATTCACGTTCCTGTTGGACTGTGTCAGCCGCTCTTCTATGTATTTACCTGTTCATTTATCTACCATTTTGAGGGTTTATTTGTGTTCAACCATTTCCAAAAGAATTTGATATACTTTCTAGAAATACATTTAGTTCGATGGATAAAATGTAAAAAGAAGGAGAAAACTGACAAGGAGAAGCAGGCTGGTTTTTTGTTGTAATAACAACAGTAAACTACATGCTAGGGTTTGATGTCTGATGTTGTCAAAGGCCAAAGTCTTCTATTGCAATCACTGATTTAACAAATCAGGCAGCCTTACCTTAGGAGTTGTGTATTTCAAAGGTAAAATCATAAATTTAGGCCACAAATCTCACACTTTCCTGACTTTCACTTAACTATTACATTTTTAGTGATTGTGTTTATTTCTAACCTTTATATTCAAGAGGTGACGTTGGTAATCTTCATTTCTAAAAACAGTTTAAGAACATTGTTCTCCATTTTTCAAGCCAGATGGCATTGCAACTGTCTTTTTCAAATAAGGTATAATGAAGCTAGTCAAAAAAATCTGTCAAATTATAAATGTAAACAAGAGAAAATTCATGTTTTTATCCTTAATAAATATGTGTCAGTGGGAAATGTATTTAGGATATCTTTAAGAAAAAGGCAAAGATTTTCATGGTGTTATTCAAGGATCATTGGTACATGTGCTCCTTAATTACTTATGAAAACAAAATAAGACACATATTTTTCCTATAATTTCCTTTTGAAAATTAGAAACAATGAGTATCACTGAGAAAAATATAATTTAACTTCTTTTCACCTCCACTGCTCCATTCCTTATACCTTCCATGCCCTATATTTACCAATAAGTTATTTAGCCCATTATCTACTCAGACAATTCCTTTAAAAAAAAAAGAGATATTCACACTTAAGCTGTTACATTGCTTAAGTCTGTTTCCTAGAAATAATGATTATTTCCTAGCCTAACCACTAAAATCCACCCAAAATATACCAATCTCTACTGGCCAGATTTTCCTGTTTATCATCCCATGCCCCTCTAATATATCTCAGGGACTACCATCCATTTTTACTTCAAACACTATTAACGGTTCCTGTCACTAGCTCCCAACAAGGAATGCATTTCCTTCTGCAGTATGGTCCCTATGTACAGAAAGAAATTGTCTTCTGTATTACCTTCTTAGTAGATGCACAGAAATGTGTGAGGAACTTAGGGTGGTATAAAGATGTCTTTTATCGAATCATTACATACAACAGTACATGATAACAGCAGATAGATCCTTCGGCAACATTTATAAGACAAACTGTAGGAAACAGGTATTAAGTACTGATGGAAGAGGGAGTTGGAATATGAATACAGCCATGAGACATGAGTAGGTATCAGGAAAGAAGAAAGAGTACTTCATACAAAAAGCAAGAGCAAACAACAATGTATATTTGGCAATCACTGGGGAAATCATCTTGCTATTTTACAGAGAAAGTCGGCAAAGTGTTAAAGCATTTTATAAAAGAACAATATCTGGAAGATAGTTTCGACTTGGAGGCAAACTTTAAAGACAGAAGGTATTCAGGGAAAGATATTCCATAGGTTTTATAAAGAAGTTGTTTTAATAACCAACACTAAGAGAAAACATTGGTTTCTACCGTAAGCCTTCCCCTATACTGTTAATTGGTCCTTAGCATTTGGCGAAATGCTTTCCTGAACACGTTATACAAAATGTTAAAACTTCCAAATTCACCCTAAAATACCCTATTGCTTTAAAAACTATTAATTGCTCAAATGTGTGCCATAATTTGGTGAAATGGGAGAATGTATTAATTACTAATAAGCCACCTTTATACTTCTAATTAATAGTTAGATGTTAATTGTGAAGTAGTAAGAGAGCCAATCATCTTCAGGATATCCACAATCTTGTTGTAAGATGGACTGACAGACAATTGTGACTTTGTAAAAGCTCGCCCTATAGTATTTAAACATATATAACATTTAGCCCATGTCTACCATGCGCTAGGCTAAATGCATTGCTTACATCTCATTCAAATCTCAAAACAGCTCCTTGAAGTAGTTTATTATTAATAACCTCATTTCAGAGAAGAGTACAAATAGATCTCATAGAAGGTAAGTGAGTTGTCTAAGGTCTCAACGAGTACAGTGTGGATTCAGGGTTTGAACTCGAAGACAGTCCCTAGTTATTCTGTTAAAACCACAAAATTACAATTTTTTTTTTCTTGATTAAAACTGTTCTTCCAAAACATCTGTTTGAGAATGTGATTGGTAAAACATTATATAATTCTATAGTTGTTCAGCAAACACTGGGAAATAAAATGTAAAATAATCAATTGTTCATGTTAAGTACAAGGACATGTACAAAGGACTATGAAAGTAATGTTAGTTTTTTAAAAGATGTGTTTCATGCTTGTAATGTATATACTACTTGTATTTTTAAGTAACAGTTGTACACATCCTCACATGATCAGAACAAAAATTCATGAAAAGCCACTGCCCATGGTATAGCAACATACATTCCAGCAGCCCATTGGTTTTTTGCCAGATCGATCCAGAGTCTCAGATGCCAGACAACCCTCTTAAGTACGTCAAGCCTGTGCCAACCGGCTGTTGCCTCTGGAGTCATGATTACCAGCTGATTTGGTTTTCAGTATTGTTAATGTAGGCACTTTCATATTGCAAAGGCATAACCTCTTATTGCTACTGAATTACTGTGTATTCACCCTAGAGTGTGACATGTTCACTCATCAGTCTCTGATCCCTGCCCCCCCACTCCCACTTTTTTTTAAATAAGCCCTATGCCGAAGGTAGGGTTTGAACTCAAGATCAAGAGTTGCATGCCCTATAGACTGAGCCAGCCAGCCGCCCCTCTGTTTTTCCCCTTTAATGTGTCTATTGCATGTGGTACTCTGAATACACCAAAAAGATTTCATGGAATTTCCCCTCAGAACACCAAAAGACGCACTTTCAAAACTAAGGATCTGATGAAATAGTCCTAGTGATTTGGGATTTCTGACTAGCATATTAATGCCCACAGCATATGCACATTTAAATAATTCTGTAGTTGCCACTGTAAAGACAGCAGATAAGTGTAAGTTAATGTCATTTACTCCATAATCTACCCTAAGGGTAAAAACTCTAAGTCAGAGGTATACCACTTGTTTAATTTTTCATTAAAATTTACATAGTTATTTAATTTGACTTAATTTCAAGTTGGCGCATTATCTAACTTTTCCATCAGAAAGAGTCCTATCCTGCATAGAGTACAGCATCAGATGAAAACAAACCAAACCCATGGCTAAGGATTCATTTGTCCACAGTAGAATGACGAGGTCAGAATTACATAGTCTTTCATATTTATCATGATTAGTCTATGTTGCCTCCAGGCATATCCTAATGAAACTTCTTGCTCCTGGTAACACATTTCAAGCTGCCAGAATGTACAACAGAAGGAGAAATGAAATAGAAATTTATTTTAATGCCCATAGTGAGCAGCAGGTTATCAAGCACTCTAAACAAAACATTTATTTTTTGTTGTCCCTCCCTCCCCTGAGGCACACCTAAATGCCAACGGATCACTGACAGTCTCAATTTTCAGTAAAAAACTTAGTGCAAAAAAAAAAAAAAAAGTCTTAAGTATGATTGAACTCTATACTGTTTAACACATAGAACGGCAAGTTCTTATAAAATGTCATGGATATTGCTTTCTACCAGATCTTTATTGTTTGCTTAATTTTGATTTCTGGATCAAATCTTGTGAAGTTTTAAACAAGTGTCAGGAGTATGCACAATCAAAAACAAGAATCAAATCTGAGTATCAGAATAACTCTTCTTTTAGTCAGTTACCTCGTCAATTGCCTTTCAATGAATTTTGCATGAGGGTTTGTTCACTAAACTGATAAACCAAAGTAATGATATCAAAAAACAGGTTTTAGATACACTGAACACTTTCCTCATGAACACTCATGAACACTCCTTTCCTCATGACCATTCCTAATATATGAAAATATTTTTGGTGATAACATTTTAAGCTGCTAGAAACAGCAGTGTGGTGAGATCTAAAATTAATTTAATCAAATCAAGTCAAGTCTATGAGATGACATTACAAATTTCAAAACGTATCAATGCAAATCTAAGGGGATAGCAGTTGGGCCGGCCAATTCCTATACAATAGTATTAGAATACAAATTACTTGAAAAATTGGGAAAGCAATCAACAGGAAATATGCTGCTCAATCTAGATAAATGTTGAGAGAGAGAGAAAAAAAAAGTCACTATGCAAATCCTAAGGGTCAATAAATAGAATGATATCTAGCTCATCACTAAAAGGCTTGAAGTTAATTTGCAGGTTTATACAGGATTTGAAATCTTTTCAACTCACCTCGCTTTACTGTTGGTTACTATGAGATAATACTATGGTGTGAAAGTATTTATTCACACTAGGCCTGACTCGCTCAAGAGAAGCAAGATTATATTGTATAATGGAATCTGTTTTTGAAACATCTATTGAATATACATGACAACCAAATGTGCTTATAAATCTTAAAACTATCTAACAAGATTAGGTTCAAACATGGACCATTTTTCCAAGGTAAGAAAGCAACACTTTCTCTCATGTAATTCAATCCTATCTTTTTTTTACAATGTAACAATGTTAGTCAGGGATTATAAAAGTAGTCGCATTCTTGGGGCACCTGGGTAACTTGGTGGGTTGAGGGTCCAACTCTTGATTTCAGCTCAGATCATGATCTCGGGGTCTTAGGATCGAGTCCCTCATGGGGCTCCATGCTCAGCGCAGAGTCTGCGTGTCCCTCTCCCTCTGCTTCCCTCCCCTCCTCCACCACGTGCAGTCTCTCTTTCTCTCTAATAAATAGATAAAATATATATTTTTAAATAAGCACATTCTTAATATATAGTCATTCTAAGTCATTTTAGGTTCAATCATAAGAAACGTGCCAATATTGAAACTGTCTTTGCCTTACAAAACCAGTAATCTCAAATACGTCAACATAATATGTTTGCTCCCCTCAAATCTTAATCAGAATCTTTCCTAAAGACCCAAGTTTCAAAATAAAGAGAAAAAAAGCTATCTTATGGCTACTACATTCAGTCTCTACCATTTGTCTCCACAGTGGTGTCTGCTAACCTCAGAGTTAGCAAAAGATCTTTTTCCCTATTGGGTATGGAAGTTCTAACTTCTGGTACTTGTGAATGTGACCTTATCTGGAAATAGGGTCTTTGCCCATATAATCAAGTTGAGTTCATTTTGGATTAGAGTGGCCCTTAATCCAATGCCTGGGGTCACTATAACACCAAACAGAGCCAGGGAGACATGCACACCCAGGAGAACCACAGTGGAAGCAGAGTCTGACGTGCTGACAAGCTAAGGAACACCCGAGGTTGCTCTGAACCACCAGACGCAAAGGCAGAGCCACGGAAAGATCCTCTGAACCTCAAGAATGACCTACTCATAATGATCCTTAATTGTGGACTTCTGTCCTTGAGAACTCTGAGAATAAATTTCTGTTGTTTTAAGCTCCCAAATTGTGTTAATTTGTTAAGGCCATGCTAGGAAATACAACTGTCAAGGGCACCTTCACCTGAGGTTCCCGTAAGTACCACAGTTGTCTTCCCCTGTGGACATTGTCTCCCACCCACAGAAAGTTACAAAAAGAGTGTAGCACTGACACTGGATATGTCAAATCATGTCTTCTGGAGCCCTCAATATATGTATGACACATCGCATACCAGGAAGAAAATGATGTCCCTCCATCCTTCCTTATGCTCTGTTAGATGGGACCAAAGCAGTAGTCCTTGTGCCCAAAACGTCTTACAGTATATTATGGACTAGATGTTTATATCTCACCAGAATTTATGCGTTGAAATCCTAATCCCCCACCCCCTCATGTGATGGTCTACAGAAGTGGGAACCTTTGGGAGGTCATTAGATCATAGGCAAGAACCTGCATGAATGGCATCAGTGCCCTTATCAAAGCCAGAAGACAGCTATCAATTTGGGCCCTCAACCAGACACCCACTAGGCTAGTGCCTTGGTCTTAGACTTCACAGCTTCCAGAACTGTGAGAAATCAGTGTGTGTTGTTTAATCCACCCCGTCTACGGTATACTGTTAACAGCAATCCAAACAGACTGTCGACACATTGCATTAGTGAAAAGAACCCTTCTGTGTTTGTTTTCATTTTGCTTACAGTTCCCTCTTCCCTGAGAAACGTAATGAACAGTTGGTGGTTGAGCTGAAGGATAGTTACCTTGTCCTCAGCAGAATTCACCCTTCCCTATGAATCTGCTTTTCCCTTTCTCCTAAACAAGCACTTACTTCATAACCCGTAGGAGTCCAGGGTTTACATTGGGAGTGGGGTGGTGGTGGGGATGAGGAATTTTCTTCTAGAAATATATGGGTATGTTTGAGTCCTAGAGTCTAAGCTCAAGCTGGGAATCAACCATTTCTAGCAGAATATACTGAATCTCTGCTTCACAAATGTTCTTGGGTTCTTAACTATCTGCTGTAGCAATGTAAAAGAAGGAGACTCAGATATTTACCATGGAGATGCTGGGCGTGTGAAATCATATATAGAAAGAAAGAAAATATCTCGTGAGAAATAAAGAAAAAGAAGTAAATTCTTGATTAAATATGCAGGGAATTTAAAATACGTTTTACGTCAACTACCAAAGTAAACAAACAGAAAACATGGGTCAGGAAAAAAAAAAAAAAAAGGCTATATCAAGCATGTCTATCCATATCTAAGCAAAGCTAACAGGATTCCCCCAAATTCCCAAAGTCACATGTACTCTATTAGAGGCTCACAGAGCACACACGGGTTCTTAAAAACAACCTCACACGTAACGTTGAAAGGGTTTGCTAAGTATTCTTCATATTGAAGGGGAACAAATACGCCATCCCAAAAGGTATCACTTTGGCATGTGGGTCATTTTGAGCTGAAATCAAAACCTAGGCAGCTCAGGAAAAAAACTCCGACCTCTCCCTTAACTGCCTAAACTAACTGAGACAGGGAAGCTGTACTCACAGACAGCTACGACCTGGGGTAACTTTTTTGATCTGAAAAACTTAGCTATCTGGTGGGGTAAACATCTGATTACCAAACATCTGCTCTTACCTTCCTGAAAATCACTCCCTTCCCCTTTGAAGAACCAGCATCTCAGGCCCCCTCCCATCCCTCTGCCCACCTTGCCTTTGGGTTTCCACACACATGAAATTTGTTTTCCTCTTGTTCACCTGTCTTATGTCAATTATTAAGCCAGCCAGAGAACCTGGAAGCAAAGAAGGGAAAATTTTCCCACCCTTACAATACTGAACAATTAATAGAACACTTAAGTTTATGAGAGAGAATGTATACTGAGGGTCAAAACAATAGATTTGCTTTCTTTAAAAGTAAAATACTAGGATGATTTTCACCACTTGGAAATGGACTTGAATGAAGACAGCACTCAGGATGTTCTAATAAACTGAGAGAAGACATATCTCAGAAAACTCAGTTGACGGTAACCTGGGAATCTTGAAAGAACTTGGATTTGCAAGTCTCAACTGTTGCTGATCCAACTTGAATGTACCTTTGTTTGGGCTGCGTTCAGCTCAAGATACAGAAATGCAATGCCTTTCTAGGAAGTTCTTCCCACCTACGACCCCTCCTTGCTTACATTCTCTCCCAGTACGATCTCCAGGCAGGAGGGAGAACACTCCTCGTTGTTCAAATGGGTGCAGTGCCGGCAAAGAAGTTCACTCTTGACTCTTCCACATCAACTACGTGAGGTAGTGAGTTTATTATAAAGTACAACTTCATTAATGAAAAATAATTTACTGGGGAAAACAAGGTTCTGTTGAGGACAGATAGAATCATAATCAGGTTGTAAGAAATCTACTGGAATAATTTTAAGAAGATAAATACATATAGAGATTAATAGGATTTAAAGGTTGTAATTTACTTAAGTATCTTTCAAGTCCTTAAATTCCCTGTCGAGGACAGTTTAATAAATGCAATCGCCAAGGGCATTTGAAGGAGAGGGACTACTTTCATCATAAGTAAAAACACTTACAAGTAATAAAAGTCTATATGGCCATGTCTCTGCCTAAGAAAGAAGGAATAAACAATATTGATATAACAAACCATTAGGCTAATTAAATATGAACATAAGGTAAACATTTTTACTCTTTATCATAAATATGCCCTTGTTCAATGGAAATTAGGTCTGAATAGCAGTTTAAAAGCTAATGACTCTTAGCTCCTGCTTCAGGGAGGTTTATCCTCTCTAAAAGGATCCTGCCTGTGGGGCCACTGTTACCAGGAGTTAATTAGGCCTTCTGGCCATCATAGCAAGAAAAGCAACAGTTTATTGTGCTCTTTAATGAACACTTCATTTCTTAATTTTACTACATTTCTCCTATTTTTGGCATATTATATCTAAACAAGTGCAAAGGTTGCTTAAATATAATTTTGGGAATGGTAAGAAAATTACCTGATTTTGGTCACTTGTAGATCACGTATTTAGCCGAATAGCCTTATTCAGAGATATTAAAATGTAGGATCATCGAGAGTTTTCGTGGGCACAGCATGCTAGGGCACTGGGAAAACTTAATTTATACAGCCACTACATGAAAACAATCCCATGTCCTCCAAAACAGAGATGCTAGGGTGAGGGGGGCAGTGATCAAGCTTCTCTTCATTAAGGTGCAAAACCTGTTTCACTGGTCTCCAAATGCAGAAGATATGCATAAAACATCTCCTGTGACTACAGACCATAATTAGCTTGGTGCCAAGGCTGTCTGTCTTAATAAGTACATAAATAAGTCACATTTATATTAGTATTTTATGGCTATTGTGGAAGTGAATTACAAGGAACTTTTCTTACGTGGATTTTCCATGGTATATTTATTTATCAGATATTATGTGAATGCCTACAATGCAGTCCTCAATATTTTCAAACAGAGTAACAGGTAAAATAAACCTACTGTATTGTAATATCTTTTGTATGATGAGTTCCTAATGGTTTCTTCATTGCCACCTTGTAAGACATTTAAAGAAACAGATCCTGTATTTGTGTAGAGCCTCTCATAGGGAGCAATTTCAGCTCTATACATAAGAAATCCTAAGTATTCACAAAAACATTCAAAATTTGATAAGAACGTTCATTAGCAAAGTATTGTTGATATTGAAAAATTGATAGTAACTTAATAGCTCCATAATAGACAATGGTTAAATTATAGTACACTCATTAGGCAGTATGATGAAGCAATTAGAAATGAGGTTGGGGACGAGTTATCACTCATGGAAAAATGTATAAATACAGCTTAAACAAAACGGAGCTTAAAAACTAAAAATACAGGGGCACCTGGGTGGCCTAGTCAGTTAAGCAACCAACTCTTGGTTTTGGCTCAGGTCATGATCTCGGGGGTCATGGGATAGAGCCCTGCGTAGGGCTCCATGCCCAGCATGGAGTCTGCTTGGGATCCTCTCTCTCCTCTCCCTCTGTTCCTCTCTGCCTCACCGCCCCCAAACCACACACTCATTGTCTCTTTCTCTCTCTCATTAAAAAAAAAAAAAAAAAATCTTAACAGGGACACCTGGGTAGCTCAGTAGGTTAAGTGTCTGCGTATGGCTTAGTCGTGATCCCAGGTTGCTGTGATCGACTCCCAAGTCAGGCTCCTTACTCAGCAGGGAGTCTGCTTCTCCCTCTGCCTGCTGCTCCCCTGGCTTGTGCACACTCACTCTCTCTCTCTGACAAATAAATGAATAAAATCTTAAAAAACAAACAAAAAAACCCTAGAAATACAGAACAATCCAATTTTATAAAAGAACCACCAAATGAAATCAGAGAAAATTTTCATCACACATAAATTAAACACTGTAAGTATGTTCAAAAATTATAAGTAATGCGTTAGACCTGGGTGTTGGGATAGGGTATCAATTGTTTTTTTTTCTTTTTTTTTTCTTATACTATGTTTCCCCCATATTCTAAAATTAAAACCATAGTGTTATGATAGTAAAATAATTTTTTTTCAACTTTGAAAGAGTATACATGATTTCTAACTGTCCCTATCAATGTAAGATCACGGAGTATCATAACACACGGTTTCCAAAGTTTAATTCTCTCTGGTTCTCAAAAAAAAATTAACTGAGTTATCATGTTACCACCTAGAAAATGGAGATCTCACACATAGATGAATAATATCTACTTAATCTGGTTTTAAAAAGGCAAACAAAATAGGCTTGTCTTAGAGGTCCAGCTCAAACAGGGAAAACTGAACTACATTTAGCAAAGCGTATCTCCTAGATATTTTCATTTTCATTTTATAAGTCATACCAACAACAGCATAGTTCATAAGGAGAGAGTTACAGCTAAAAGTAGAAACATTCCTGAGTGAAGGGTAAAGAATAAGAGCATGCCATACAACAAGAAATGTTAACGTAAAAATAGAAACAACTTTAAAAAAATCCCCTCTGCCAAGAGATTTATGACAAACACAATGAAAAGGCAAAGTAATATAGTCTGAAATGTTTTAAAGGATAATGTACGCTGTCAGTTGCCACATTTGGTTTTTATCTGGTCATGCAAAGTGTCTTTATGTACTGTTTTGTAACAAAGATATGTTGAAAATGCTCAGGAATGTTTAGAAATATAGGTATATGTTTTGTCTCCCTATTTTGGCCATAGGTAGCTGACTGAATTGAAACAGCCAAGGCGTGGACGGTTCAGGATTTTGTCTCTTTAGTGATCAATTTAGACTGTGCCATGGTCAATTTAACCATAATAAACCAATCCATCAAACTCTACCTATCCAGTTGCCGTGCTCAGACAGGTGATTTAAGTAAAATCAAGAAGCATTTCAGCAACAGTTACCTTCCAATATTAGAGAGACAGAGAGGCAGACAGAGACTCAGAGACAGACACACAGAGACAGAGAGAAAGGCCCAAATCAGGTATCGTTCCTATCACAGTTACTCACATGGTACAATTAAAAACACATTCGAAACTGTCTCTCCCTGTTAACAGTTGGTTGGAATTTTGCAATGTTTCTCAAACATATGAAACAGTATCATCGGTCCTGCAATAACTGAAAGTTCATGAGGTATTTCATGTTATGTCTTAATTCTTTTTTAAGCACACTTGCCTACTACCTATACTATGTCTAAGACACTGTGGAATGTGGTAGAGATACAAGTTTAATGGATGCAACACGTCTCTTGCTCTCAAGAGGGCTTACAGGTTGATGGAAGAGACAGAAAGTGGTCAATTAAATACAGTCAGTGTTAGGGAAAGAATCGTAACCAAGGTCTGCAGTAACTGCTCTGAGAAGAGGCATTACAGAGAAAATTCATCCAACAGGTCTTTCAGAGAACCATACATAATGGAACAAAGATGCACGCTAGGATGAATACTGAGTCAAGAAGTAACATTTTGAGAGGAAATGCTAACAGGAACCAAACTTGAAGAATAGTTGTCTGAAGTTTTCCTCCTTAAACTCATCCAAGAAAGTTTCTAAATCTGTGTCTATTTTCCTCTGTTAGCGGACCCTTTCCTTGGGATTCCAATCTCCTATATGATTCATAAGGTATTTTTGAAAGAGAACCATGATGCAGAAAATGACTGCCCACAGGATATCAAAACACCTGAAGTACCAACATGAATGATGTTCCTTTACAATAAGGTTTGTTGTTTTTTTTTAAAGATAAAAATGATCACCAGCACATTTGAAGGAGTTCAAACATAATAATGGATCCAAGAATAACACGTTATATTTAAAGACTTATAAATAAAGTGATACACAGACAGTATTTTATTTTATTTTTTTAGATATCTAAAGAAATATATAATCAATATATATTTCTAAGTATAGGGTTATCAACAAAAGCTTTTTTAGCATATTGATCATGCATGTGTACACTAAATGTTCTTAGATAAGAACTCAAAACCTAGAAAATTCCAATGCAGAATTTTAACACTAAGTATCCAATTTAAATTGCTTGTTTTTACATATAGCAAGTGCAACTATTTTGTTAATATTAAGCAATATGTTTGTTCTCTTTCAACAGATACAAGACAAAAAATGCTTCTAAAATAAAGAGAACTCAAAGGAGAGTTACACCATTAACTGCAATTTAGTCCACATTTTGGGCTTCTGAAAAGCTAGATGCCTGTAAATATTTATCAAACTTTAGGTTCAGATAATAACAGATAGGTCTTAGTGCAGAATTAATCTAGATCTACCATTAGGTTTGAATTTTATTTGAACAAAATGTACATATGAAACAGAAACATCAAAGTGATTTGGAAGATAAGAATTCTTCTTCAAACGTAAAGCCATAGTTTGAGCTACAGAGAATAAGATGGAAGGGATGGAAGTTAGATCTGTGAGAAGAAATCACTTTTCCACTCACATTTTGGTGTTAAAAGTGAAAATAATAATATATTCAGTGACAATATCATACATAATTGCCAGGTTTCCTAATTTTTAGAGCATTAGCAGTGCTCTATTCTTGTTCCAGGGGCTACCACTTTACCTGGGTCTTAGATTTTCCCACTCCCACTTCTCTAGGGGGTCATTTCTACAGCAGGAAATTTTCTAAAACAGAGAAAAAAAGAGTTTGCAGATATTAAGAATCTTGTCACTTATTACTTTTGATATTTATTGTCCTCACTGAGATACACACACCAAATTGTCAAAGAGCCTTTCAAAACCCCGTTATTTATGCTTAAACTTGACACTCTGCACAACCAAAATTATTGCATGCAATAACTGTATGGGTCAACTTCTACATATCTCTGCCTGCCTACTGACCATTCCAGGAACGAGCCACGAGTAACTGTTATTCCCATGTGTCTTTGTTCTCACTGTTGTCACAGACTGTACTAACCTTTGAACTCTTCCCTCTTCTCTGTCCTGAGCTCAACACATACCCCTACCAAGCACAATGTTTTTAGCGAAGGAAATTCTATCCATCCTTCAAAGTCAAGCACAACAGATAGCTTTACTTCTGTAGAGACTTCTTCAGCCTCTTCTACTTCAGGCTAAAATGCCCCACATCAATGTTTCCAGCTTATTTTTCCATTTTATGACTTTGGTTGTATCTTATTTTATTCTCTTCCATCTTGCCTTTTCTACCCAATGGTCAAGACCTTGAAGGTACTAGAACAATGTCCTAGTTAAAAGCACAGACATCCTGTGTACATATATGCCTTTAATATAATGGGCTAAGACACCTGGCAAGCTGTTTAACATTTTCAGTCTCCTTTTAATTCTTATACATGTGAGTGAGTCTATCACAAAATAATATTATAAGCATTAAGTTAAATGAGATATTGCATGAAAGTAAAATGCCTGAAACAAAGTAAATGCCAGGAAAAATAGTTATGAGCTTAAAGTGCTGGCTATGTCATCAATGCAGATCATCCTGTGAATTCTTCGTAAAATTTAACATAATGGTTTACGTGTAAGAGGCACTCAAATGTGGAATTAAATTGGTATTTGTAACTGTTATTTGTAACTCTTGAAATCTGAAAGCCAAGAGCCAATTTCTCCCAGCAGCAAACTTATTCAGGAATTCTTAAGTTCAAAATATGTTTCTTGGGTTGATGCACTTTCCAAAACTACCTGCATGATCTTAACTTTCAGTTATATAAACCCCAGTTTCTGCTTGATATTGTCTTCTATGGATAACTAAGTGAATCCTGGGGCACAAAATCTCAGACAGATAATAACAGCTAGGCTTAGGCAGGAGAAAACACAGAAGTTTAATATCACATCATCTCCCACTCTCCTACAGTGCTGAGTACTTCTAACATCAGGCTACTGGAGACTTGAAGCTCTCACTTAATAGGCAAGAAGGGGATGTGGAGGACATAAACTGAACCTGCAACCTGTGAAGGAGCAAATTTTACCACATGTTCTCTGGGCAGCATAAAAATAAAACCAAAAACTAAAACAACAACAACCACAAAAAACCAAACAGCTGTTCATTAGATACATGGATAATTTCACTATAGCTGATTTGGCACAGATGCAATAAAAATGAGTCTCTTTAGTGGACTTGAGTCTCAGGCTCATATCTTACTTGCAATAAGGAACTCTGAGAACTTGCATTACTTTGTAGCTGTATGCAACATGATTACATCTAGTAAGCATTAAAATCATCCGCTGGAAGGAAATCCTGTGAGATCTAAAGATGCTTATATGTAGATTTTAATCTTGTAAGTTCCATTAACAACAAAGCAGTCTCTTTAAGTATGTATGTATGTATTCTTCTAGGCAACTCCAAATTTTCTCTTTATATTTTTTTTTCCCTAAAATTAATGGTAGTAATAGTGGCTAAAGGGGTGCCTGGCTGGCTTAGTCAGTGGAACGTGCTACTCTTGATCTTGGGGTTGTGATTCTGAGCCCCAAACTGGGTGTAGAGATTACTTAAAAAAATAAATCTTTAAAAAAATAGTAGTAATTAAATACGTTTCAGCGAATACTCTCAATGACAGTATAAATCTTTAGATTGGTAGGAGAAGGAAGGGAAGAATGAAGGGGGTTAAACAAAAGGGGGAATGAACCATGAGAGACTGTGGACTCTGGGAAACAAACTGAGGGCTTCAGAGGGGAGGGGGGTGGGGGATTGGGATAGGCTGGTGATGGGTAGTAAGGAGGGCACATATTGCATGGTGCACTGGGTGCTATACGCAAATAATGAATCATGGAACAGTACATCAGAAACTAAGGATATACTGTATGGTGACTAACATAACATAATAAAAAATTATTATAAATAAAAAAATAAAAATTAAAATTAAAAAAATTTAATTTTTAAAAAAATCTTTAGATTCAGGAGAAGCTGACTGAATTGCAGTTGAGGAGAGAATAGAGATAAGGTACCTTAGGTACCACAGAAAGATCCTAGAAATCATTTTTAGAGTTTTCCTTAACAATTCTGTGCTAGCCAAAGAAGGCTGGTGCTTTATTACTATGTGGGCTGAGAGGTGGGGACATTGGTATCAAATTGGTTCTTTCCCAAGAAAAACTTCTGAGTGGAATGAAAGACAAGTAGAGTTGAATGAAGGAGAAAACAATTCTCTTGAATCTGTTGGAAAAGAGTGTGATGCCAGTTCTTCCCACCTGCATCTACTGATTCAATGCACTTCCAATCAAGATTCCAGCAAATTATTTCACAGATATTGACATACTGTTTCAGAAGTTTATGTAGAAAGGCAAAAGGTTCAGAATAGCCAAGAAAACATAGGAGAACAAAGCTGGAGGACTGACACTACCCAGCGTCAAGACTTAACAGTGCAGTAATCAAGACAGCATGGTATTGGTGAAAGAATAGATCCATAGAGCAGAATAGAGGGCCCAGAAATAGACCCTCATAAATACAGTCCACTGGTCTTTGATAAAGGAACAAAGGCAATACAATGTAGCAACAAAAGTCTCAACTGGACACCCACATGCAAAAAATAAACCTAGACACAGACTTTACAACCTTCATCAAAATTAACTCAAAATGGATCACAGGCCTAGATGTAAAATGCAAACCTAGAAATTCTAGGACTTGGAGAAAACCTCAATGACCTCAGGTGTGATTATGGAATTTAGATAGAATTCCAAAAGCATGATTCATGAAAGAAATAATGAATAAGCTGGATGTCATTAAAATTAAAAACTTCTATCCTGTGAAAGACAATGCTAAGAGAATGAGAAGACAAGTCACAGAGTAGAAGAAAGTATTTACAAAAGGTATATCTAATCAATAACAATAGAAGACATACTAAGAACTGCTAAAATTCAAGGAAACCTCATTTTAAAAACGGGTGAGGGGCGCCTGGGTGGCACAGCGGTTAAGCGTCTGCCTTCGGCTCAGGGCGTGATCCCAGAGTTCTGGGATCGAGCCCCACATCGGGCTCCTCCGCTGGGAGCCTGCTTCTTCCTCTCCCACTCCCCCTGCTTGTGTTCCCTCTCTTGCTGGCTGTCTCTCTCTCTGTCAAATAAATAAATAAAATCTTTAAAAAAATAAAAAAAATAAAAAATAAATAAATAAAAACGGGTGAAATACCGTAACAGGCACCTCACTAAAAAAGATATACAGACAGTAGATAAGCATAGGAAAAAATTCTCCACATATTTCACCAGGAAAATGTGAGTTAAACAATGGGATAGCACTACATACCTATTACAATGGCCAAATCTAGAACACCGACAACACCAAATACAGGTGAGGATGTGGAGCAGGAGTAACTCTCATACTTGTGGATGGGGACGCAAGACAGCCTTACTGCTTTGGAAGACAGTTGGCTAGTTTCTTACAAAACTGAACAGGTTCTCTCCATATGATCCAGCAATCGCACTCCTTGGGATTAACCCAAAAGAGATGAAAAATGACGGTGGACACAAAAACCTGCACATGTTTATACCACCTGTATTTGTACTTGATAAAACTTGGAAGCAACAAAGATGTCCTTCAGGAGGTGAAGGGATAAATATATGTGGAATCAACAGACAATGGAATATTAGTACAAAAAAGTGCTCAGCTATCAAACCACAAGACAACACGGAGAACACTTAAAACCCTATCACTAAGGAAAAGAAGCCAATCTCAAAGGGCTATCTACCATACGATTCTAATTATATGACTGATTATATATATCATTATATTGTAATTATGTGAAAAAGGCAAAACTATGGCGATAACCTATCAGTAGTTGTGGGGAAAGGAGAATGAACAAGCAGACCTCAGAGGGCTTTTAGGGCAGCGAAAATACTTTGATACAATACAGTACAATACATGGATACATGTCATTATCATTACATTATAATGTATACATTTTACATCATAAAATGTATGGCACTAAGAATGAATTCTAATGCTAACTATGGATTTTGGGTGATACTGTGTCAGTGTAAGTGTATCAGTTTTAAGATAGGCAGCACTGTGATAAGTGATGTCAATAAGGGGGCAGGCAATGCATGCGAGGGAAGGGGGTAGGGGAAATCTCTGTACCTTCCTTTCAATTTTTCTGTGAATCTAATACGGCTCTAAAACAATAACAAAGTCCTTAAAAAATGAATGTGATGTTATATAACACACGATCTGAAACAGTACAAATGAGTTTCCGCAACTTAAACGTTTAAATATACAAAATGAAAAGCAAGTGTAAAGCAATTTTTCTAAAATGGTGTGAAAGTAGGACTTAAGGATACTGTTAGCATGATGAATAGTGACTACTTTAAATTGAAGAATGTAGTTTTCGATTGCACAAGGTTAAACATATTAGAGAATTGTATTAAAATGTTAAATAGATATCGGTTACAAGGCAGGCATGATGGGTAGGTTTATGAGCAGTATTTTCGATCATGTACTTGTACATTTTAATATTTTTGAGAAGGGCAAAATTTGGCTATAAAATAGGGGTATAAACCAAATAAAAGTATACGTAGGTGATAAAAATACATATTAGCAAAGAAGCAGCTTCAATTCAGGTATGTATTTTTATATTTTCTGTTTGTACTTTATAATTCATCTTTCAAAATCTTTCCATGGGCTAGACCTACATTGATAATTAAGAATAAAATATTTAAAAGTTTCATTGGCTTTAGAACAGAAACTAGACAAAGCTCAATGGTGAGATCATCTTGAATGGGGATTTTTCAAGAGGTTTATATTGTCACACAGTAGGTCCATGCAGCCATCAGAGGCTAAAAGAACAATCCCCATGCACTTGGATAGCAGACACAAAATCTCAAGTGTCGAGAGAAAAGCCCATATCTACTTAAACAGGTAATCCACAAGTCCCCTGTTATACTGTCTCGCTCTTGTGAATTATTTCCAAACTACAGTGCAAAATCTGGCTTTCCATTCGTAAGAAAGACAAAGAATATACTAGTGACTCCCACTTCATTCCTCCTCCCTCAAATCCCCAGATCACGGGTCTGTCATCCTAAGCAGCTCAGAGATTCCTGTCAAAAAACAGATGGAAAGTGGGTTGCCTGGTGCTATGGCTTCTCTATACCATCTCTGTATTTTCTTCTTCTTCTTCCTTGAGTCCACAAATTCCACAACCCATCCAGCTTTCCTTTGATTATATTTTTCAAGGAAAAAACAAAATCAAACAGTTCTTCACATTTATTTTTTTTTGGACTTTGGTTGTGAAACATATTTTAGATTCGAACAAAGTTATCAAATGACAAGAAACCCAGCTCAGCACCTGGGATGCAGCACTCCCCTGCCCTGTGTTCAGTGACTCTATATCTCGCCTAATTTACAGGTACAAGTATATGCTCACTTAGTATTAAAAAATGTAAGAGGAGGCATCTAAATATAGAAGATCCTTTCACAGCACTATGGTAATTTGACAAATTTTCCATATTAAAATATGATCATTATATTCTAATTTAAGGAGAGTGAAATTGATACTGAAAACCAGTTCCTTATTTCCGATGCACAGCACAACATATCTCAGGAAATGTGCCTCTGCCTAGTTACAGGGCTCCCTGTGCTTTAGGAAACAAAGTGATCCCCCCTCATGTTGCTATAGCTACGCTTGTGTACCTTTAAAAGGACTGCAAAAATGAATTCCATTATGTTGGAGAACAAAACACCAGACACATTTGACTTGACAGAAATTTTAAACATATCTCCTTGCAGAATACCCCTAACTTTTACTCACTTTGCAGGTGAATGACCTGTTATTATAGTTGTTCCATTCATTATATGCACAGATTTCCAAGACTACTGCCATTTGCAAAGTACAAAAGAAATGTTTGCATGCTGGGACATAATGAGAATCCATCACAATGAAAAGTTTCACAGCTTATGTAAAATGTTTAGTTTTAACGGGCTTAGTTCATCCACTTGGGAATATACCAGAGTCTTTTGTAAATTCCTGAGTTGGAAAGACACCCTCCTCTTCCTTGTGAAATGTCTTCAGACTGTGAGTTTAACCTTTGTTGCTTGTCCTGGTCAAGAAAATTTGATAGAATAAAAGGGAATAAAGGGATTCTTTTTTCTAAAATGACTAAGGTTATAAAAAATCAACACTGCTTCATGCCAGAGTAAAAAATTATGGTTCACTTATATTCAAACTATTCATGGAACTCTCCTACTGCTAATAACATTTCAAGGTACTGACCTGTAAGCCATAATGTCCTAAAACTACTTTATTCTTATTTTTATTGGTTTATTGGTTTTTTTCAATGAATCCCTTTAAACCTTTTCTTCTCATAAAGAAGACAGCATCATGCCGTGGTTATATGTACCACACCTTATGCCCGAGACCTGCACTTGAAGCCTGTCAATGTCTTTAACAGCGGAGCTATTTCCTGATCTGTTAAATAGTGCTAATGATAGAACCTACTTCTAAGGTTAGTTATGAGTTTAAATGGCAACTCTACCAAGTGCTTACTCCAGTACTTAGCCCAGTAAGTTCCCAGTGCGTGTTCACTGTTACCATTTTTTGTTTTTCTTTTAAATATTTTATTTATGTTTTTGAGAGAGAAAGAGAGGCAGCGCGTACAGGAGCACAGAGTGGGGGGAGGAGCAGAGGGAGAGAATCTTCAAGCCGACTCCCCGCTGAGCCCAACGAAAGGACTCCATCCCATCACCCATGAGATCATGACCTGAACTGAAACCAAGAATCAGATGCTTAACTGACTGAGCCACCCAGGCTCCCCACTGTCACTGTTTTTGAAGAAGTATTAACTTACATGATGGCGTCTGACAGACTGTACTAGCAGGTAGATGGCAAACAGACTAGATCTATTCCCTCCCTAGGACTTGAGCTAAACTGACCCCATCCCTAGGACTTGAGCCTTTGATAACCTGAATCTTGAATACAATGCTTTGTTTTCATATTTTAAGTTAGCATTAACCCTCAAGCAAAGGCATGAAATCATTTAAAAACAATTAATATATGTTATTTTCCCCTCCGGGTATTTCCTACAGCATTAGCCCTAGAGATAACTTTGTAGTAAAGAAAAAACAAAGGCTCAAACTCAACAACTTTTGCAGCTACTTACAGAATACTGTGTCAGAGATCAAGTAGTAAATTGTTCAAATCAAAGTTCAAATGCAATAGGTCTGGGGTGGAAGCCTGGGAATATGCATTTTAACAAGTTCCCAGATGATGCTGATGATATATCCCTACAAGGACAGCACTTGGACCAGCCAAGACCTAGAGTGACCCCCATCCCATTCTTCATGTTGATAAGGATTCCATTCCACACCATTTACACGACGTTTGGTATGTTCTATAATTTTTGTCCAATTTTAGCCTTCTATACTTTACTAACAGGACACAAAATACTTCCAGGGATTTTAACATTCTTAGAGCCATGAACACCTTCTCATAGAGCCCTTCAAGAACCGAAGAATCTCTTCAAAATATTTCCTTTAGTCTTCTAAACACTGAGCATGGGACAAACCCACACACACACACATACACACACACACACACACACACAGACATACACAGTGAGGGAAAGTGGCTATTTCACTTTATCTGCTAGTATGGTATGAAATTCAAACCACCTACAATCCTCATCAAAAGGACACTTTATTTTTGTATTTTTTAAAGATTTTATTTATTTATTTATTTATTTATTTATTTATTTAACAGAGTGAGGCAGCCAGCGAGAGAGGGAACACAAGCAGGGGGAGTGGGAGAGGAAGAAGCAGGCTCCCAGCAGAGCAGGGAGCCCGATGTGGGGCTTGATCCCAGGATCCTGGGATCACGCCCTGAGCAGAAGGCAGACCCTTAATGACTGAGCCACTCAGGCGCCCCCAACAGGACACTTTAGAGCAGTATCAGATTAGTAGGCTCACATTACACCAGAGTTATTTACTCATTTTTCCTCTTACTTTCCAGGGGTGGAAGGCAAGGGGTAACTGGAGAAAGAGCTAAGTTATAGGTCTTTCTTGATGACATGTGGTGGAAACAAATCCCAAGGCCTCTCACGGCACAAAAAGCTCTTCTAAACAATTAAGTAAGGTCTTTTCGGTGGGAGAATATGATTTTAGTCATATAGTGATTCATGATAATACTTTCCATTCTTAACAAAAGGGAAATGGGGGGGGCAAAGTTGTCTTAAATCTTAATTTTGTCACTTAAAACTTTGTGACCAGAGCACATAGAAAAATACCTGTTCCTTAATACACATTTGATGGGCATTATTATGAATTTAAATCATACTGGTATATTTCAGAGAAGTCTAAAACCATAGTTGCGGGCATGACTGTATGGCAAGTTAGAGTGGATGGCTCCCTTTGAACAAAGCAGAAAAGAAAACTTTAGGAGGGTCTACAGATTGCCAAGTAAAACCTCCTCAGCTCCTTTCTTTACATTTCTAGCTTTTTTTCATTATTAATTGAAGTCTGAGATAAGAAAAATAACTTATCATAGAACATAATGGAGAGCAGTAATGAAATTAACAGAAAATTAGCAGTAGGAAATAAAAAATTAAGTCCTCAAATTCACAAACTGACAAAAAATTCAACAATGAATTGACTAATAAAGCAAGCCAAAAATATATTCTGAACATTTCAGTTGAGTGAAGATGTATTTTGCTAATTTATCTAATTTTTTTTGGCATTCCTAAAAAATTGTGTAGAAAACATATATCATTTGTATCTATATTTTGAAGTGAAATTAAGTCATGTATAAATTCTTCCACTTTAGGCTACCTATACACGTTGAATAACCGTGTTCAACGTAGTTACTAAAAAAAATAATGTGATGTCTGTGAATCCAAGAATATCCACGATTTCCACAATAATGATATTCAATAATGAGAAAATTTAATGTAACTACAGTGCCTTCATTAAAATGTTCCATTACACCTTATCAAATGTAGTCATTTTCAATTCAGGGTGCAGCTAGATGTCAAGTCAAATGTGGTGGCACATTGATGTCATGGCATAGATAATTATTTACATTTGATCACTTAGCAAAAATACCGTTATGATACAGTTCCTTCATATATTTGCTTTTCAGTTTTGCTGATTGTGTCCTGTTATTTCCTCCTGATTTGAGAAATAAGACTTGCTGTTTATTCGGAAGAATTAAAATATGCTAATGAATTAAGATATGTATTTATAATTTGATTTCCTTCAACGGTGCAATAATACAAATGTGGAAACATTACTTTCTCGGTCTATGGGGATGCATAATGCAAAATTTTAAGTAATTTAAACCATATTGAATATCTTTGAATAAAATTGTTACTGCTGATTCTCCCTATATTTAATTATAAGGTATAAAATGTACTTTTCCTCCAGGTACTGGATACTTTAAATAACACATGCTATTTTTGTGGTACATTATAACATCATTTAGAAAATGCATCCGTCATATATCTAAATTGAGTTACACATCGTTCTTATCCATGATGCTGATTTGTATACATTCCTGTCCTGCCAACTCGGAAAAGACATCAGCTAACATTTGATATGACAACAGAGAAACCCAGACAAACATTTGGCTCTGAACTCAAGTGAGCGCATCTGATTAAATCTAAATTGCTATGGCATAACATTATCTAGTAATGTTAACATAAAGGAACTGCTGCTGGAATCCAAATTTACCTTACAGATATCACAAAAGTTAAGTGTTGTTACTAAAATCTGAATCCTGTTTCTACAGGAGGTAAGTGTATTCAAATGTTCTGTGCAATTTGCCTCAAGATGTCTTTTTCAGTAATGATCATTTATAAGGCTTGTAATGAAACACAAAAAGAGAGAGAACACATGGTTATGTGGGTGTTAGAAGTGTAAATTTAAATTCTGGATTCTGGAACCAGTTTCTTGGAAAGGGCTTCCTTTTCCTGTCACCCCATCGTAGTTCCAAACATCTAATTGTGCTTCAAAATTTTAAGGGACAAGATAAATAAGGGCAAGAACCAATGTTTTACTAGTATTGCCAAGTTGCAATTATTCCTAATGATATAAAACCATTTCTAAGGATCTCACTTAAAGATCTTGAATTACTGGACAGGACTGCATTTGGGGATTAACTCTGTGAAGTCTTGGTTAAATCTCTAGTATACCCAGGGGACCCAAGCTTTTGCAGAATGCTTTCCTGGTTTAAGACTGTTAATAAGAACAAGCTCTAAGGAATATCAGAGAGGCTATCCCATGTGGGTGGAGGAATACTGGGCGAACTGGCAGAGTACCAAGAAGAAGGTCCACCTAGAGTGAAATCTGAAAGTAGATATTCAAATATGTTTGGGTCCCAGGCTTTTGCAGGGTTATAAACTCTCTCTTTGGCCTTTTCTTTCATAGAATGATTCCTAGACTATATTCCCCACATATGTTCCTTTTACTATTCATGAAAAATGATTTGGGATTCGGAGCAAAAATGAACTACTGCTATATACAAAAAGGCATGCATAAATCCCACAAACACAACAGTGAGTGAAAAGAAGACACAACAAGTACTAATTGTATGATTCAACTTACATCAGGTTCAAAACTGACAAAACTAACCTACAACATTAGAATTAAGGATAGTAGTTACACTTGGAGAGAGTAGAAAAGGAAGTAATAGTGAATAGGAGGAGTTTCCAAGTGCTGGTAATACTCTTTTTTTTTTTTTTTATGAGGCACTAATTACACAGGTAAATCACATTTGTGAAAACTCTTTCAACTTCATACTTTCATTTTTACCCCATTATAGGGCAATCATAAAGGCAAGATAAGATATTCCTATATGGTCCATCGGGGTGTTTACACTGTGGGGAAATAATAAATATCAACCTGCTTACAATAACCAACCAGATCAATGCATGCAGAGTCAGAACTTTTTAATCATAACCCAGGTCCATTCCTAAAAAACTGCTGGTCTTATAATGATAAACTTCATTTTTATGTGAAATGGAAAATAATCTGACAGCTGGACACCTACAGAGTAATAAAATCAGTTTCCTCACTTAAAGTGTTTCACTTCATCAAGAAACTGTACAAACACCTATATTCACTATTTGCCAGGCAGTGTATCATAGGCTTGGCAAATATCCAATATGATTCTCAGGAAAAAACAAAAGCAAAAAAAAACCTGACCTTTCAAGTATTCCCGATTTGACAAAGAAGGAAAAATGAGACAAAAAATTTAAATAACTGTGCTCAAATTACCAGTAAGAAAAAGATGTTTGTGGATCACATTTTGTTTTCATTCATCATGCCAGTGGTTCTCAAACTCTACCGTGAAACAGGGCTGTTAGAGACAAATGGCTAGAATCCACCTCCAGGACTTCTGATGCCGTGAGTGGCGTGGGCTGCTGCATTTCTGCATTTCCAACAAGCTTGCAAGTGATGCTGGTGCTGCTGGTCCAGGATACACACTTTGGGATCACAATGCCCACACCTGGTTCCATGCCATCCCTCCTACTTCCCGCCTGCCCTCTCTATCAGGGCTGGGTCTGGCCTCTTACTGGGCACCTCTGTTCCCATGGCCTAGGACAGGGAAAGGGATACAGGGGAGATTTTCTAGGTCTACATGAATAAACAGATGATTGAAGAACCGTCTTTGTAAGATACTCGCAAAGACACAGCTCCTTTTTGAATCTAATTAGGCATAAATTACTGTGGTAAAAATCACAGAAGGTAAGGTCAGCTTCTTCCTTTTACAGGTGATGGAACAGAGTTGCTGAAAGCTTAAGTGACTGCCTGAGTGTCAGCCGGCCAAGACAAGAAAAACAGCTGCCTCCTAGTATTTTCCTTATTTAAAAGAACGGAGTATATTAAGTTATGNNNTAGGGAAACTACGAGAGAAATTGAACTAGCAACCACTTATCTTAGTGTTTTACCTTTTGTTCCAAATGGAGATGTGGAAAATCTACAAATTTGAATGTGTATGTGCAACACATGTTGCTTTTGTCTATGATGTGACTGGCAGACATGGTGCAGAGTAAGATTTCTAAAACACAGTCCCTTCCATGAAAATTTTACCTTCTAGTTAGGGAGACAAAATTCACACATGAATCACACACAAGATACCAGACAGCACAAATTCAAAGTAGCATGGGAGTTGTTATACATACAATAACATTGGCAGAAGAAGAGTTCATTGAAGATGATAAGATTCATGGAGGAGGTGAAGTCTGAAACAGGTCCAAAAAGTATTTCGAACTGGCAGGGGGAGAGGAGGCAAGGTGTGCAATGGCCCAATTTAAGTGCATAGCATAGTACAAAACGGATGTGAAAACATGCATCTTGTCATGGGGGCCAGGGACATACTTGTGAGTAAGTGAACTGATCAAGTACAGATTTATATATTGGCAGGCTTTTGGGAACACTGCGAAGTTACTCGGTTTTGTGAATTGGTTATAGTTACTTGGGAAGGGTAGTGACCCAGGCAAAGACACACCGAAATGTTTTACCGTCGCCTTCCTGGACGCCACCTAGACTACGTCAGCCTCCCTGCAGGCAAAAACCGTCAGTGAGAAAAATGCCCTTCAGCGTGTTCAGCTGAATTTCCCTATGGCATCAAGACGATTACCAACAGCACTGATTAGGTTGTCTTAAACCATGTGAGAATTCTAAATGCATCTGCCTGTGTATGAAAAATCTGAACAGTGCATTTTGTAGCCACCGCCTATGCCTGGCTATTTCCAGAAAGTGAGCTCCTCTGACCCTAGTTTGCCCTGAACCCACTCCATTCACCCACACTTACTTGCGCTATCTTTACCAACAACCACAATTCTTTCCTGGGACGGGAAAGAAAAAAAAAAAAAAAGTAAGCAAACAGACAAACAAAAAACCATGTCTTTCGGTCTGCTGTTTGATTCTAAGTCAAAACTGTTGTCCCTAAAATTACCTAAAACTCAGTGCACAAGATTCCCTGAGACTGTTCCCAGATTCCCTAATCTTTTCTCTGTTCCGCCTGCATTCACCATAATAAGCCTTTTGTGTCTGTGCTTCAACTAGCCCATCTGTTCCTGTTTGTAGTAATTTTCTAGCACACTAGTTCGTTCAGCAAGCCCTCCAATCTCAACAAGACCTGACTCATTTATTTATTTCACTCTGAAAGGCTAACTTTCACCCTATTGCATCCAGCTTTCTATGGCGACTCCTTGCCCCTGTGGTTGGGGTTCTACCATCTCAACTTCACGATTTAATGTATTGTTCAGATGTTTTAATTAATGGGATTCATTCTTGGTCTCAACTCAGCAACAACTTTGTTATTATTTCCCTCTTCCAAACTAAGGGTAAAGTCCACATACAGATTTTAGGAGATATGTAAGTCCTTTTTAAAATTTGGTTTTACAAAGATTGGGAGTCATAAGGCAGATCAAAATCAAAAATGATTGGTCAGGACTTCGTATGTAGCAGAGTGGCTCCCACTGCAATCTATTGAACGTCAGCTCTGGACACAAGGGTTTGGAAAAAGATGAGAAACAAAGAAACCCCCCCAAAGTGATAATGACTCTTACAAGAAGATGACCCCAAGGGGTTGCTGTTTTTGTAAGTGTCTGCTAATCTCTGTGACATCACAGATTGCTTCCTTTCAGAATTTGGTTATTCCAATAATAAACTTATTTGCTGTTACACATTTTTGTAAAAGACTTTAAACCAGTTACTAAGAATATTATACCATATTTTTTTAGTTGTCAATCTCCCTGAATGTACAGGTTAAACATCTTAGGAGTTGAAAATTAAGGGTTGACTTTGAAAAATACACCCAAGTTTAATACATACAAAAGAATGGGTGATAAAAAAAAAATCACTTTAGCCCATATGTAATCAAGTGAAATACACTGTAAACTCATAGCATTTATTATGCTACTTGACCAAAAAAAAAAAAAAAAAAATCAGTGCTAACCTGTGAATTAAAATTCTAGCAGAAAATCAAGTATAAAAACTGAGCGTTAATGATGGTTGGAGAGTACTATCTATATTGCCTAAATCTCTGTATTTCTCAAGTTTATTCATTAATTCTATTAGTTTCTGATTATGGGTTGTTGAAATAGGAATTTATTACTATAATAAATGCTTGAAGTTAGAAACCAATAATTATTCCCAAAGACTTTTTAATTAGTAGTTTTATAAACCATAAGGCAAATTAAACACTACTTCAGTGAAGAGCATTTTTTAAAGCTCATTTTTAATAGAAGGTCAATGATTAAAAATTAAAAAGTGAGTTTTCAGTTCTAAAATAATGGCCAATAAATTTAAAAATAGTGATTTTATTAAAAAATGAAGTCCCTATGGTGTTGACTAAATTTCTGAATGTATACTATATTGAGATTTTGTTGTATTGAAAATCCAGTGAAGAATTGTTCTCAATATAGGATAACAATGTATTTCTATTGTTTCATTCTGATCTAGTTCTGTATATCTACTCAGCAACTACACCTTTAGGGAAGTTTTATTTCAGCAAAATAAGTGTTGAAAATACTTCATATCACATAGCTTTTACTCTAGCTATGAGCAACAATATGGGGAAAGTTTTAACTGGTTAAAAGAAAAACTGTTTCAGATTCTATATTGTCACACACACATTAGGTGAAAAGCATGAAAAATGTCATTTAAAATTATGCTCACGGGGTAAATTTTAAGTTCACTTTACCCCGACGCGATCTACTACTCTGCGTGCATATGTACACACGCATTTGAGAGAAAGACACACAGACACGTACAGCCAATAAAGTAAACAAAAATACTATTAAAAAGGGGGTGAAGCCTCTCAATTCATTTGTAATGTGGATTTACCGACACGGTTTCATTGTATGTCTTCCCCAAGGCAAGGAGCCTGTGCAGATGTTGTCGGAATCAACTTCCAACAGTGTTGGAAACACAAATCATTAACTCGTTACCAGTCTACATTGGAAGTCAGAACACAAAACAGTTTAAATATGTTAACTTAGACGCAGTCAAGCTTTCTCCACATTCATTTGAACTACTGAGAAATCAGTACAAAATCCACAAACTTCCTATGCCTTGGAGGGTTTCTTTGTTCTCCTAAGAATACACCACTATGTCTGAATATGTTCTCCAGATATTTCTGCAGTTCAACAATTTGACAGACACATTCACTGTGAGGGAAAAAAAAACACAATTCGATATAGAAAACAAAGATTACAGAACCTTAGTGGAGAAAACCACGCACAAGATTTCATTGTTTGATTCATTCAGACAATGTGCTCTAAACGATTCGCTAAACACACATTTTTAATATTTCATTATGGTTTAAGCAACCCACCCATGTAGGCTAAATTCATTAATTCAATTATTAATTCAATTATTAATTACATTATTAATTCAATTATTTTAGTGACTACTATTTCCCCAAATGTGTCCAAGAAATGTAAGTTATCCTAAGTGGAAAAATAAACTCCTACTATATTCAAGTTTGGGGAGCAGATGTAAAATAATTCAAATGTACAGAATGTTAAATGGTACTCAACTAAGATGAATAAAACTCATAAGGAAATTAGAATAGGGGAAGAGCTGCCATTTTAGATAGGCCACTGAGGCCGGTCTGAGTCTGGAGGAGAACAGATCTTGATGAGAAACAAGCCAAAGAAATACCTAGAGAAGAACATTCCAGATAGAGGGAACGTTCCAGATAGAGATTTATAATGGCACATCATTTTCTACGTAACTTATTCAGTTACCAGTTACTGAGCATCAGATTTTTCATGCCCAGTAGAGCATAGTGTAGTTGTATTGATTAAATGAATAATGCTTGTAAAGAACTGTGCCCAGAACCTGGAAAATATCTCATTACATTTTAGTTGTTGTCATAACATGATAATACCCTATGGTTCCCTATTTTTCCAATCCCACCCCAAGGTATCATTAATATGAAAAACCACTTATCAAGCAAAACTGAGTTATATGCTCAGGGAATTATAGGATGAAATACATGTGTTGAAGTCCAGGATTCCCATTCTATGGAGATAACAAATGTACACATGATCAACACATACATAATTTAAAGACAGAGCTTATAAGCTAAGAACTTGGTTAAAGTAACACTGTCATTATTCGTTGGTAGTTGTCCAACTAAGCCTGAAGACAATTTCAATTTTTCATAGTTTTATGTGGTACAGTTAGGTTTATAACTGATGACAAAATTCATCTGCATTTCTTTACTTGACCTTCACACAGATTTTGTGTAGTCTACTATAGCTTTGAAACGTTGCCAGAGAATTTCTTCTCTGTTCACAGAAACTTCTCGTTTCCTATGTTTTTCTTATCATGCAATCACTGAAGACATTGATTCCTCATTCCTAGAGTAATAAAGAGAGCTCAAAAAATCAATATCCATATTATCTATTGGAGCTTAGTGGTCAGATATAGATCCATTGTCTTTGCAGACATTGCGTCATTTATACAAACAAACAAACAAATAAAAACAAACAGAAGCATTCAGGTTAGTGATACAGATACCATCGCACCTTTTAAAGGCATTGACTTGCTACTGATTTAGGAGGGAGTGATTACTACTGAAAGGACACCAGCTATTTTCTTCTTTACTTGCCACCTAGCACCTTACACTCCATGTGCACAATAAAACTTGGTGTAAGTGGCTCACCACCAGTATGCGCCTCCTTTATTTTGGAGATAAAACAACTCACCTTCAAAACTAGCAAAGACACAAATGTTCCTCAGAGCACTTAAGGTGGAAGGGCAGAACATTTAAGACCTGAGCAGACTGAAGACCTGCAGGACAGTAAGGCAGTATCAGAGAGCCACCAAAGTCACACGATGAATTAACAGGACTAATAAGTAAAGAGCATTTCAAAGTCACAGAGGATAAATACTTGCTAAATGCCCTGAAATCACTGATCTTCAACCGCCAAGAGGTATACATTCCTGTGTAGATTTTTGTGGAACGTAAGGCTTTGCTATGCTTAGGGTGATGTTCAATATAGATAACGTGGATAAACCCTTTGTCAGAATGCACCCAAATGAAAATATGCCTGTCTGGCAATATTGTAGTATTTTATGACCATGGTCTAGGTAGCACTCTCCCACCTCATACAACATGGTCAAGGTGGAGAACTTGTTTCCCACTCCTGATAGATGTTCCCATCCATGCGCAGGCGCATATCGAATAACAGAAAAAGTTCTGACTTTCCTCTGCCCCGTTACTCCAACACGGTGGAGGTAGAACTGTCAGGTTGGAACATTTGAGAACAATGAACTGTAGGAGTTCCTCTGAGCTCCATCTCTCTCCTCCATAGAAGCAATTTTCCTGCAGGGAGAGAAAATTCAGTACTCCACTAGGGGAGACAATTCCTTACCAGTTAATAACAAATATGTTTTGGCTTCAATCTGCCATATTTTTGTTTTATTTCCCCAAATTGAAAGCTATGTGGGCAAGACATATATTTATGGAGTCTTTCTGGAGACCTCAACGATACTAGCCTTGTGTCTTTGGAGGGATGGCTGTTGCAATTAACCAGATGAGAAAGTATTTTATGGCAGTGTGTCCAGTCAAACAAGAAGTACAGCCTTAGTGCTATGTGCCCAGACATGAACCCTGAATTACCACAGTAGTAAGACTGATCGAATGCTAAGGGCTTACTGTGTGCAAATCATTTTAAATACTTTGTAGCAGCCCATTTGGTCTCCACAACACCATCTTACAGATGAAACTGAAACACAGAGGTTCGGTGACTTGCAAAGGTCAACCAGAGAATGGTAGGAGGACTGGGACTCAGGCAGTCTTGTTCAAAAGCAGCACCCTCAAGCACTGTGCTATACAACTAGAAGTACCAGAAGAAAACAAACATCAAACCTAGGTCTGTAAGCCTGAGCACCGCGAGCAAAGGCATAGCCACACCAAGTCTCAGGGTAACTCTCCGTAAGTATCTGAAGCCTCCTTAAAATGATCGTACACTGTTCTTGGAGTGAACTGATTCAAGATATGCTAAAATGATAAAGAACCTAATAATGAGTTTCAAATCCCCCCCTGCTCATACCTGCCATAGATATTAATAAAGCACACACGGGGCAGGTCTGGAGATGCCCAAGATGACTGATTTTCTCATAAGGAGAACCTGTCAAGCTGATTAGTTGAGAAAGGCTCTCTTGACCATTCAGCTGAGAAAAACCAAAGACATTTTCTGAGTCTTCAAGTCCTCAGTCCTGAGTTCTCGGACCATGATGGCCCTAACAGTCCCCAAAACGCAGAGCTGCCTGCAAAATAACTGTTACCTATATGACATTTAATATATTAAGTTACAATTTTCAATTGAAGGTGTGATTTCACACAGAAAAGTTCAGCTAAAATGGGGGGTGCCTGGGTGGCTCAGTTGGTTGGGCAATTGCCTTCAGCTCAGGTCATGATCCTGGAGTCCCAGGATCGAGTCCCTCATCAGGCTCCCAGCTCAGCGGGGAGTCTGCTTCTCCCTCTGACCCTCTCCCCTCTCATGCTCTCTCTCACTCTCTCTCTCTCTCTCAAATAAATAATAAATTCTTTTAAAAAAGAAAGAAAGAAAGAAAAGTTCAGCTAAAATGTACACCATAGGGTGAAAATTAGGTTATAACTCAAAGCACCTAATTGATTCTCAAAACAATATACACTGCATATGTCATATGATTGTTTTATACTTTTGCTTAAAAATAAAAAATCTATACATCATATGTATTTGACAATTATTTGAAAAATAGACTGGAGAAATGGAAATATTAAAAACATTCAGAATATTTGAAAGACTTTGCATTTGTTTTCTAGTTTATGACTACTTTAGTGCTCCAATGAAGTGTCAACGAGGTAATTTTTTCTAAGCACAAGGGCAGAAGAATCCAGGTGTAACAAATATGCTTTGTCTGCATGAATGCTAAACTCGAGGTCACTACCTAGTGGAAAACTTAATTCAAATATGCTAAGGTCCATGTCCAGCGTATTTTTCATTAATAACATGGGGAGATCTAAGTAGTATAACTTGATATTTAGAAAAAAGAAAAGGATCATGAAAAAGATATCTAAAATATTTGTCTAACTGTACATACATTAGAGTAAGGGCAATTGTCTTAAACTTATTGCCACAGAATAAAGCCACTTAAAATTAAGGAGTATCATCTCTGGAGCATCTTTAAAAGAAAAAAGAAAAAAAAAAGAAAGAAAGCAAAGTATCCAAAATATCTTCTCCCCACACTTTCCCAGAATGGGAGAGCAGTTCCTGTAGAATTAACTACTCAACCGTGCCCTCAAGTGCTTTAAATTTGAGCTATCTGGTGAACGACAGCCAAACAGACCATGCTGGTTCCTAAGTTTTCAGCTGTACAAAGGAGCATTTGGTGTCAAAAAAGAAATTTGCTGAATCTAGATTTCTTTGGGCAATTTGTCTGTTTTTTTTTAAAAGGTATTTTATTTATTTGACAGAGAGAGAGTGAGAGAGCACAAGCAGGGGGGGGCGGGGAAGAAGCAGCCTCCCCGCTGGGGAGCCCGATGCGGGACTCGATCCCAGGACCGTAGAGGAAGAACATACATATCTGAGTTCAACTGTAAAGCCGGATCATGCTGAAACAGAAGAGATTTATCAGGATCCATTATCATCAACAACTATTTCTACTGGGATCTTTTTAAGTTATGAAAACACAGATATGAGCCTTACAAATCCAGGGTCATTTTCAGAGCATGTGCAGTTCCCAGGACCCTGGGATCACGACCTCAGCTGAAGGCAGACACTTAGCCGACTGAGGCACCCAGGTGTCCCCAATTTGTCTGTTTTTGTGATTAAAAACCAAAACTATTCTAGATTACTGGTACCTAGTCAACAGTTCAGAAAGAACAAAACCTATCACATCATTGTTATTTGTGACCCACCAAAAAAACAGCTTATAGACCAACTGCTAATCATGAATGTATCACAAAGATATAAAGCCGTTTTTTGTGCAGGCCAAATAGTGTAAATCAAGAGTAATGTCTCCCATGCCTTTTGAAGGATTTATAAAAGGGGACATTTTAATTGTTTTGATACTATTTTTGGACTGTAAAGGAACTGCTGAGTGAACATGACTCCGTTTTAGCCAATAGCGTTTGTGCACCAAAGACTTTCCCAACCGCCTCCGGTTAAAGTAAATGGTTAAAGAAAGTATCTATTGCTGAACGGGACAAACCCAGCCAATCCTATTTTATTCTATTTCACATCAGCTTAAGTGATGCCAGTCTTTTGCTCGAAAAGGGCAGGTCATCTTGAGAGTTCTAAAGCCAGTGATTTTATTCTACTCAAAAAAGGAGTTTAGAAATGGTTCATACTACCTCACTCAGGAAACAACAAAACTGTACTATAAATTTACCTAAAATATTAACATTCAAGTCAGTTTGAAATATAGAAAGCACATTTATAGTGCATTTTTATTAACACTTATTTTGGAATTCTAGTCCTTGTATGGGCTTAGTTATATTTATGTCTATATTTTAAATGACAATTTGAATATACATAATGAAGTGATTTTATCCATCACTATTAACTATATGCTGTTCTAAGTCAATTTTGTATCATTTTTTTCTGAAAAAGAAACTTTCTAACCATTTAGTCTACTATTCTAAAATAAAATTCTGACCAACTAAGATTTCCATTTCATAAAAAATGGCAATTCTTGGGAGTTAAGGATCTTTGATACTACCTTTGATATACTTCAACTTAAATCTATGACCCTGATAATTTTTATATGAGGTCCCATTTCTCCATCCATTAGTCTACTATTTAGAACAACATTTTTGTTTACATTCCTTTTATTAGAAGCCTAAAAACTAATGTGTTGAATGCTATCCATTTTTTCTCTAATATAATAAAAATGATTAATTCTCCTAAGTTGTTAATGGTTATGTTCTCCTAAACTAAAATCTTATTTGCTATACTTCCATCTGTTTTAGTATATTTCAAGTAATACTTCATAGTTGGGGATAAGTAGCATATGACAAATATTAGAACAATTAACTTTTTATTTTTAAAGATTTTATTTGACAGGGAGAGAGATAGCGAGAGACAGAGAGCGAGCACAAGCAGAGGGAGCAGCAGACCAAGAGGGAGAAGCAGGCTCCTCACTGAGCAAGGAGCCTGATTTAGGGCTTGATCCCAGGACCCCAGGATCATGACCTGAGCCAAAGGCAGACGCTTAACTGACAGATACATGCAGGCGCCCCGAAAAATATGCTTATTGGAAAACTTCTTTCATTAAAAAGTCAGTTCCAATTTCCAATTAAGTCCAAAGATATTACAAATGCCATAGAAATGACAGCACGATGATCCATAATAAAATCCTCAAAGTGAAACCGAGTACATGTGAAAAAAACCCTGCCCCCTAAAAAATGTATGTGACACACACACCCCGAGCACACAGAAGTCACATTCACACTCCCAGGATATTTTGAGGAAAATATTTCCATGGCGCTAGCTAATCCAAGGAAATGTCTTCATTTTAAAGAAGTTACACACCAACATGTTCAATAGAGAATTGAATTCTAGGCCTGTAAAGGAACTATTTCCACTCGTATGACATTGTGAATGGCACGTTCACCAATGAAATCCCATCCTTTCTTCTGCTTCCTACTGTTACAGCCAGGATTTTAACTGATTGTCTTCTTTGATCAAAGATTAGCTTTCCTAAAACAGTTCTTTTATGGTACCATTTCTTTGCTCATAATTATTCAATCACCCCCCCATTAATGTTATTTAATGCTTTCACTCAGCTTGCTCTGTGCTAGGCTCTGATCTAAGCAGTTTGCATATATTAACTCTGTCAACTCTCCCCAGTTTCACAAAGCAACTGCTAGTGAACACAACAGCATCCAAGGAGATTCGAGAACAGACCTAGGTGAAGTTACGTTCCCGAGGTCAGCCAGCCCAGGATGTGGTGCAGTTTGAAGGGGCGAACACTGACCTCAGAGCCGGGGATGTCCACTCCCCCAGGTTTATGCCAGACCCCTGAGTCTAAACACTCCAAGCTCTCCCGTCTGTCTCCAAGTCATCTTTCCAATCTGCTATTACTCTCTTTATCAACAATTGCCACACAGGTCTCAGGAGATGTGAGAGCGCCCCCCGAGACAGTTTCAAGGATCACAAGAGTATGAAAGAATTCCTTGTAAAAAGGCTCTGAGAAGTCCTGTGGTGAATAAGTGTGTTTATTTTACCAAACATTTCTCTAACTCATGCCATTCCAAAAACGTATTTTTCTTTATATCTAGTATCTCACTGGCATAGTTGGGGAAAGGATGTTCTATAAAAATACTGTGCTTGAAATGGATACGGAAACATTAACGCCCCTGAATTTCATTGATGGATTGTCACTTCTCTTTGTTCCCATCTTCTCCATACCGATAACATCCCTTCTAATTCAAATGTATCCCTTAGGACTCAGCTCAAACCTCACCTTCTCACTAGAAAGGTCTCTGGATGTTTGCAGCTCACATTGCAAGCACCTCACCACGCCCACCCATTTTATTGCTGCTTAACACCTCTGTCCCTCACTTCCTCATCTGCACAGAGCTCCACTCACAACCTATGGTCAACTCCTTAAAGGGTGTAAGCATGAAATGTTTTCGCAAACATTCCTTAGACTTCACCCTCCGGCCACGAGACAGAATACACTTTATAGTGCCTGGAATATATTAATCCCACTCTAACTTGCCTCGCGTGTTTTCAACTAGAACATAGATTTTTAGAGCTGAAAGGTAGAAGAGAACATTGGAAGTGTTTAAGAAAATTGAGTCCAAGGAAGTTACTATTTACTGTTTATATCCAAATTCTTTAATATTTCCAATAAGAGGCAGGTAATAGAATATTAGGAATAAAGTAGAACCTAAATAATGAAATATGACAAGGTAGATAGTTCTAACATTAATAGTAATCGATAAGATGCAAGAGTGATAAAACACTGACAGTCCAGATAAAAAGGGAAATGTGTTTCCCAAGTTCTCCCGATCTAATAAACAATGCATCCAATTCCTCAAATAAAACCAAAAAGTTATTCATTAATCAAGAACCTCCTACCGGCCAGACAGATACAGAACAAACCCATTTTGTCTTATCACTTAAATGCTGTCAGAACCTAGCGGTTAAATTATCCTCTCTTTCAGATTAAGAAGGAAGCTCAGCGTGATTATAAAGGCCATAGAAATGAATTTTATTAGTAAGAGTCAAAGCTTGTTCTAGAACTCAAGTCCACCTAATTTCAAAGCCACTAAAATTCTAATGGGGCGAGTTACAAGGCAGCCCACAGGCAAGGATGAGGTGTGTAGGAGAACGGCTTTGGACCCACTCCTCAGTGCTTGCACTGCGAACCACAGTTCTAGAAGAAAAGAGGAAAACTGTCATTTCCTGGAAAAGCTGGAGGCTGAGTTGTCAGTTATCTGCTTCTGGCATTTGAGGGCTTTAATGTGACTCTTGTGGAAAATAAAATCTTGAGCAGACTGCTTCCCAGTGGGTTTGCCAGGATAAATCATCTGCAAGACATACCCCCAGACAACTAAATTAGTTAATCTGTTGAATCGAGTTGCTTACTATTATCCATCTGCATGATATATAGTGCTAAATCTAACTATTTTTTTTGTTATTTATATTTAGACTTATCTTTCCTGACAGAAACTGGTGAACAATTTTAGTTGAATCTTAAAATCAGTACTGAAATGAGAGTTAACACCGATGATATCAGAATAAGCAGAATGTCTGATCACCTGTTTGTTATGGCAAATGGACAATCATTCAGGTAATCTAGAAATCTTTCAAGTTTCATTACTGCTTATTTTTATTTGTTTGCTTGTTTTAGAGATGGGGAGAGAGAGAGAGCAGTGCAAGTGGGGGGAGGAGCAGAGGGAGATGGACAAGCAGACTCCATGCCGAGCACAGAGCCCAGTGTGGGGTTCCATCCCACGACTTTGAGATCATGACCTGAGCCGAAACCAAGAGTCCAATGCTTAGCCAACTGAGCCACCCAGGTGCCCCTACTGCTTATTTTTAAAAAGCTATCATTCCTATTGAAATTTGTTCTATAATAAAGTCTACTCCCAATATCTGATTCTCAAGGGTGTACTTCTGATACTTTTGCCTTTACAGGGCATGGGTCTTAGGAGTTCTTTCTCAATCCCCAGATGCTTTATCTTACGTGCTCTAATGATATTTTATATAGATTTTTTTTCCTAGTACCAATCATGTTACACTCATTATCTGTGTACAGTGTCCCACTACTCCATTAGATTTTAAGTACCTCGAGGATGGGAGGTTCATGTTAACCCTCTTTGCATTTCCAGTATGTCATTCAACGGAGGCACACATCACACACATGCGTGTGCACACACACACACACATACACACACACACACACACACACCCCTCATCAAACAAATGGACAAATAAAAGCTATACGAAATCTTAAGTTGGTAACAAAATTCACATGGATGTAATTGCCACGAGGAGTGACTGTGGAAAATGAGACCTAAAGCCTTGCTGTACTCAGAATATTAGATGCAAGAGGTCCTGGGCTAGAATTTATGCACAAAAGCAAGCTTAGAGTTCTGCAGAGGCTCTAGCCAATTGGTGAACATTCAATTCAGGGTGAGTTTAAGATTACCCATCATCTGCCCTGAGAGGGAGCAAGGCAGACATGGGAGGCAAGGTGAAAAGAGAGAACACAGACTTGTATTTACATATTTCCAGTATTTTTCCACTGGAACTTTTCTCAAGTGTTACTCTCCCAAGAGGAACAACACAGACCAGTGGAAGCATAACTTCAATCTACGACTTAACCAATGTTCTATGACAAAGAGTTTTAAATACCGAGCAGTCATAAAGCAGTCACAAATTAAAAAAATAAAAAGTTTCGCAGGAAACCATCCTCATCACAAACTTCCCAACTGCTCACTCTCGCCCACTCCCGATTTCAGCAGTCACTCATGCTATCCAATTAGAACACACGAAGTGTGAAACCAGAGGGAAACCATAAGGACTCTAATGCTTCCTACCTGCTGTACTTTGCACGGTCATGGTCAAGAGTCAAGTGGTCAGCTCCCTGTGAGTGATGAATCCAGGATCAATATAATACCATACACTTCAGGGAGAGGTTGCAATTACCGACTTGGAAAGCACTCTAGCAAAATTTCAATATTAAGTCAATGCTCTAAATGCCTCTATTTTGATCTGTGTTATACTAGCGAAAATGAGGGAAGATATTTTAAGCTGATTCTTAAGACAGATTAATGTGTATGTATGGAGTTGGCTACTCCTTAAAAGCTGTAAAAATGGAGGAAGTTAGGCAGCCAGGTCTAAAACCACTTCTCATGAAACAATATTTATAGCATGCAAATGAAGTGACGCAAAGCATCTTAGATTAACCAAGTGCTGTTTTATATTTTTTTGTTTTACTCTAACCCACAATGTGCAATGGTACTGTAATTATACCTTTGCAAATTCTATTTATTGGATAATGCGAGATAAATCATCGAGTGTGACTCCGGTTGTGGAAGATGGGCTGACTGCTGCCGTGGGAAGTTACATAGTAGACCTTTGTTTGTCCTCAATCAGTGACCCCCTTCCTGGTCCCAGAGCCCTGAGGACCTGTTAGTCCTGTTAAAATGTGAACGTGATGTGGCTTTCTAGACCAGGACTTTCTCAGTTACGATAGTTTAAAATAAGGGGAATTATGCTAACAATAAAAATGCTTCATATATGTATTCTCATCAGAAAATTGCTGAAATATGTTTTAGAAAGTTTTCTTTTCAGCAAAAATGTCAATTGCTTTCTAATGAATGTCATGCTCAACACTTTTTGCTCTTTCACAGATGAGTTTTCCTAACATTTAAGGTGACAGTAGAAATGAGTTTAGTCAATGTAAATGCCCTTACTGACAAAGATCGGAATGCTATATTTTCAGTTTTCTGTTAGGATACAGAAATTAGCACTCATCTTTCAGTTGAAAAAAAAAAAAACAAAAACAAGAACAGCAAAAAAACTGGATATGTAAAGAAGAAAGGTTTGAAAACAGGAAAACGTGAATAAACTACAAGGCTAAGCATATACTTCATATGTGAATTTAAAGTAGCAGTGACGTATGAACAGGTTGTGTTTTGTTTCTTTTTTTAAGATTTTATTTATTTGACAGAGAAAGACACAGCGAGAGAGGGAACACAAGCAGGGGAAGTGGGAGAGGAAGAAGCAGGCTTCCCGCTGAGCAGGACCCTGGGATCATGACCTGAGCCGAAGGCAGACAACTTAACAACTGAGCCACCCAGGCGCCCTTGAACAGGTTGTTTTGACCTGAGTAACAGGTTAGAAAAAAAACAAACAAACAAACAAACAAAAAAAAAAACAAATAAAACTTACATTTCCAAGTACTTGTTTGTAATTATCAGTTTGGGAAGTTTACAGCAGTAAATAGAAAGCAGTTTTCTGGGACTAAACTAGAATATATTCTTATATATTTGATGCAATACACTGGTTATTTTTATTCTAAAAGAAGGTGCACGTCTAGAGTAGGAATAGAAAGGGCTTTCACCCCAGATAAAGTGATATATGCAAATTCCTCCACCACTTAATAGCTGTGGCATCTTTGAGAAGCGGGACATCCTTGAGCTCCCATTTACAAACTTAGGAGGTAGAAAATAACAATTCTCAAAAGAGAATTGGTAACACATATAAATAACCTAACAGTTCCAGGAGGCCCTCAATAAAGGATATATGCAACTATCCTATTAAAAAGAATAATGTAATCAGATATAAGGATAAAAAGGTAAAGAAGGTGTGGTTTGTTTTAGACAATGATCTTTTTTAGCTTATGTCTTACAAGATTAAAGCAAAGGCAAATATAGATTATGGCATTCAAATATTGATGAACAACAACATAGGTTACATTTTCCAGCACCTCTGCTTAATTCTAATCCTATAAATTAACAACTAAAATGTGCTTAAGTGCACTTTTTAATCTAGCTTTTCCCCAGAAAACACAAACTAGGATGTGTGGATGAGCTTCTGTGTCAAGCTGGGGAGCTGAAAAAGTCACAAAAGAAGTATATAGGGGCTGGTGTAGTGTATGTATGTGAGGGTGTCTTGAAGCAAGAAATACTTTCAGGAGAAGGAGAGATTCCTGTGACCCCGATGGTCAAGGTTTGGTTACAGAAATAACTTGGGCTGAATTCAGGGAAGTGCCTGTATCATTCAGAGATAGCCATAGGGGGTCATTTTGGATGGATGAATTGGAAATGGACATATAGGAAACTGGCAGAAATCATTAATAGGAAGACCACCTTACTGACAATTCTATGTTCAGGAAATACTCACATAGTGGATGACAGAAGAGAGGAAGTGGGAACTGTAATGGAATGTGTGCAGGTGTCAAGAGGGAAGGGTTGACCAGCTCAATGGCCAACTCTTGAGTTCTCTCATGTTGCTCTCACTATCGCAATGCAGAACTTCAAACACCAGAGTCAACACCCTTCACATGAAAAAATCTAACATTGTGACACATGTAACAAAATACCCAGTGTTTGATCAAGAATAATCACAATGAGTTTACAGAACTGGAAATTATATGATTGATGTAAAGGGAGCAATTTAATGTTAGGAATGAAATGTATTTAGTTACTAGGTTACAGTGCAAGGCATAAAACTTAAATGTGAATTTAAAATCCTGATGTTTTACAGACAGGTAGAGAAAACTAGGCTAGTATACAATGCTCCAGATGGGGAAACAAAAAAACAAAACAACAACAACAAAAACAACAACAACAACAAAAAAACTACCTTTGTTTAAAGGATAAGTTTAGGTGTTGTTATCCTGAGGTTAATAATCCTATTTGGTTCAAATATTAATTTTGGATTAGCTAACTTTCCTTCTACTTCTAGTTTTTCCACTGGTTTCTCTCATCTAATTTATTAGTTCTGTTACTAAGTATATAGTGCAAGCAGATGAGGCAAATTTAAAAGAGAACTGGTATGTGAAAAAATAAATAAAAGAGTGAATAGTGTGTGTAATTTGGAGCTAATCCATTTTCATAGTGTTTAAAACTTGAAATGTTAATTTTCTCTGTTATTAAATATTTACCATGTAACTGAAAATGAAATTACTGAATAGAAAATAATTAGATGAGTAAAGCAAACCAACTATGTACAGAGCTTATCATTAGTCTCTTGGAATGTATTTTAACATATTTTTTATCGTTAAGACATTTTACATTTGAATGAATGCCAGACCCCTCCTTTTACTCATGTTAGTCGAGTATGTGTAGACTGTTTCTACATTAACAATCATATCTGCAAACATTCCACTTAACCTAGTAGGCCTGATTTTTAATAATGTGGGTTCTTTGGCAATCGCATGACTTTTCACAAATGTTTGAAAGTATATTTAAAGAAGCTCCATAGGAAAAAAAAATACTAATCAACAATAAAGTTTAACCTATTGCTTTTTTGTGTTGATTTACCTTTTGTTTCAAACTTATGGCTATTTGATCTAATCGGATCACTTATTTTATATTTTAGATATGTCATTATAATGTGTATCACTGTATTCAATTTTCATGTATTTTAAATGCCATCATTATAGGGATTATAAGTCGGTGCTGACACCAGGTGTATTACTCTTCCTATATCATTCAGACTATACAGAATCCTTAAAAATTATGTTTTTTAATCAAGTACCATTTAACTCATACAGACTGATTCCTGCTATACTGACCAACCTGTGTGTGTGTGTGTATGTGGCCTTTGATAACTTCAAGACAAGAATGCAATTACTCCAACTAGAAAAAATTAAGTGTTTTGATTTCTTTAACAAGGCATATCAAAAACGTTATCACAAAGTGATTAAACTGCTACAAGATTTAGTCTTTCCTGAACAGCAAATATGTCACAACTCTTCTTCGAAAGTCTCTAAGGAAAATTCAAATATGAAAATGCCAAATAGCAGTATTATAAAAATACATATATATGGATTATTTCATTGCCAAAAAAAAAACCTTAAAGATGATCCAGAATTCACAAAACGTCAATTATTTTCACTTCCAAACACCATTTCACCCCTTGAAACTTATCCTAAAAATGGCAATATGCCCTCAGCTGCACTATAACTTTAATGCTTTGCAAAGTATAAAATTAGTGCATTCAGGCATTGCTTTCCCCTAAATTCTGACACTGAGAAGAAAAAGTTCTAAAAAGCACATGAGAACACAACTATGTATTATGCTAAGCAGTATCTTTAATTACAGAAATACAGGTATTTTGTTTTCCTTCAACAAGTCAGGCTAGCAATAAGGAGCAAGTGTGCAAATACATTAAATCTCACTTGTATCATTTGAGTATAAAAGACAAAAACAGAACATGTTTTAACAGTGAAAACAGGTGTCATGTGACCTGTAACTGAATGTTGTCTGGGATGAAATCACAAATTTACAAAGTGTTTTAAGCAGAAGACTGAATGAATGGTACATTTATAGACCAGGAAACCATACTGGTTTCATTTGTAGTGTTCCAAGAGAAAGGAAAAGGGAAGCAAATGGGACCTTTTAAAGTCACACTGTAACATTATGAAGTCACTCTAGAAGGAGAAGTCAGGTGGAAAGTTTTGTTCCTTTTTCTCCCTTTCAAGACAATATTTAACCTTTTAGTATCAAGTACAGTAGTAACTCAGTTAAAGCTCAAGACATCACAGACCAAGATGTTCTCTATGTTAAGGCTCTGCTTGTCTTCAATAACCATTCACCTAGCTGCTAACAATGTGCACACACAGGCTTCCCAAAGTTTGGGGGAGGGGAACAGCATCTTTAGCCAAGTTTGGTTCATCTCACTATCTTCCAGTTACTTTTCGAGCAGGTTTACCCTAACTCTGTGGTGCCCAAAACTCACAAGTTGAAGAGCAGATAGTGAAAGCCGGCATTCTGAATTTGCGTGCACAAAATGCTGGAAATCTTTTCATGAGAAACCTGCTCGAAAGGCCAGGCAGCTGTGTAGAACTGAGCATTCGGTCAGACATATACTGACCAGTAAGTAGACCCTTGAAGCATAATGTGAAACTAGACACTAAACTGCCTTCTTTAGCGCACCTGTTACTCTCCCTTCACTCTTAACCATATTTTAAGAACAACCACAATTTGAAGAATTACCTTCTATCACCTTGTACAATCATTTGATGTTAAAACAGAGACCAATGTTTTATTTTTTTTTTTATAGTTAACTCTTTGCCCCTGTCTAGAGGGCTTTCAATCTCTGACCCTTCACGACTCTCCAACTGCATTTCCTGCCAGTCTGCCCCCTCCCCCACCGCTAATTAAGCAGACACGTTGACAGGTCCTATAGCAATGCCAACTCTCCCCACCATTCAGGGCCTTTTGCCCCATCTTTACTGTCTGCCAGGGAAGCTTTCCCTCAAGATCTTCAGGCTGTTCAAGTTCCAGATCTCAGTTTAAATGACAAGTCCTTGGGGAAACCTTCTTGACCACCCACGTAAAGCCTGTGTGACTCTTCTCTTCAAGGCACCCAGTTAGGACTTCCCATTTAGAAAATGTTATGCTATGTATTTAGGCTATCTCCTTGACTGAAAATATAAGCTCCATGAGGCAAGAGATCTATTTGTTTTGTTCACATTTGATTTGTATAAAGTATGTCTTCCATAGATATCAAGTGTACATGCATATTTACTGGGCTTGGTGATGAGCAAAATAATCCTTGACCTCTGGAAACTCCCTGTCTAATGGGCTGAGATGTTGGGTGGAGGAGGCAGCAAATGGGTCTCTAGGAAATAGAATTTGAGAGGAAGGTGCTCAAATACATCTCTATTAACAGGCAAGTAGGGTTGTCATTTCATTATCATTCAGTTCAGCTAATGCCAAGACATTAATGATAGCTTACATTTTCTCTAGAATTATATTTTGTTGCTATTGTTAAATACCTCCTGACTATATAGCATCCTCTATGATTCTGAATTGAATTTATAAACAGAAAATACTACAGTGGTTATCTAAGTCAGTGAATTTGAACTTCAGTGGGTAACAGAAGCACTTGGAGGGATTGTTTAAAACACAGCATTCTGGGTCCCATCCTTAGTTTCTGACTCAGCAGCTCAGGGGGACATTTCTAACCCTTTGGTGACATTGCTGCTTCTAAGACCCCACTTGAGGAAACCACTGCTTTAAGTAGCAAATCAATATATATTTGGAGACAAATTTCCTCTTAAGGATTAATTTTCTGTTCACACCTATATTGTATTCCTCGCTTCCATTCTGCCCATTCTCTTTTGCATTATCCTAACGATTTAGGAATTAGCAAGCATCTCAATGTTTCTACAAAAGATGAAGTAGTTTCTTTGGTAACTTCTAAAACTGCAAAGCTAATTAAGCATGGAAGATTTCAAAGCAACACTTTAAAAACTGAGACAAGATCGCGTGGCTTTGCCAACTCTCCTACTCTATGTTACTATGTGACAAATGCACTTTGCATTTCTTGTGATGTTAATCTCATCTTGCTTGTCATCTTTTGGTTTTGATGACTTTGTAATTCCCCTAAAATTACCAATATTACCTTTGCACTTTCATATTTGAATAATTTAACTAGGTGAAAATACTTCTGTTGAGTAATTTAACATGAAGCATGTACCCAAAGATGTTTATCGATCAGAAACTACATGCAACCTCGAAAATGTGCATGGCCATTTTCTTGAACCAGCTTAAAATACAACAATATACACAAAAAGGATACTTTCAAGGATTCTTTTCAAAGAAAATATTTGCTAAATACCATATAATTGGTATGTTATCATAGGAGAACAAGGCAGAGGAAGAGAGTGTATTAAATTGGGACAAAAAGAAAATGAAGTTGCACATCATCTGTTCCCCAAATAGATTTCAGCAAGTAGACAAGAGAGAGCTGGCTGAGAAAAGTGAGGCTAGTGGGGAAAATACAGGAGTAAGCACTTGGTAAAGAGTTGCCATAAGAATAAAGTAGTTTTAGGACATTATGGCTTCCAGGTCAGTACCTTGAAATCTTATTAGCAGTAGGAGAGTTCCATAAATAGTTTGAATATTTATAAGTGAACCATAATTTTTTACTCTGGCATGAAGCAGTGTTGATTTTTTATAATCTTAGTCAAATTTTCTTGACCAGGACAAGCAACAAAAGTTAAACTCACAGTCTGAAGACATTGACAGGCTTCAAGTGCAGGTCTCGGGCATAAGGGGTGGTACGTATAACCACGGCATGATGCTGTCTTCTTTATGAGAAGAAAAGGTTTAAAGGGATTCATTGAAAATGAAACTTGAGTCACCACAGTCCAGTGAAGGTAGCACAAATTGCTGTTAGAGAGGAAGAGAGACTTGGATCAGAGCATCAGATACGTCTGCCATATGGATTTTTGAGTCGCAGAAAATGGGTGACAGAGAAAAACTCTGAGCAAAGAACCCAAGTTCCTAAAGAAGAGATAGTGTTTTGAAGTTGGCCAACAGTATAAGGAGATCTCAAAAAATCAGGTTCCCAAGGGGGAACTTTGTTAAACCCTTCAGACTGAGCAGCAAAATTGTTCATAGGTGGGTTACGTCAAGGAACAAGAACATCTCTCCGACTTCCTGAAGATTTTGGCAGAGTAGGAAAAGGCGTGGTGCACATTAGAGAAAACTACAGGAAAAGTCACCCACTGCTGGTGTCGGAGGGCAAGTGTTAATCCAAGGACATTCTCACAATGCAAAGGAGGCCCCATAGGATACGATGACTGGCAACCCTTCATCAGCGTGCCTGTCTTCATCTTCAGCAGTTGAAGAAATTTTGGAGCTCAGCCTTAGAAATCAGGGCAAATCTGGGTTTATAAGTTCAGGCTTGGATTCTGCTTTAGAAATCTTGTATTAATGAGTTTTCTGTAACTTACAGGTATATCTCTAAGAAATAACACTATCTTCTTATGACTCTAGAGCCTCCCATTCCTTAGACAATCTAATGATGTACTCCATAAAGCACAGAAAGGCCAGGTATCAAACAAAACACAAGAGAGCGACAAGCGGTGATAAAGGTTCAGGCAATAATGGGGAGCCCATGTTGGGCTGCAGTGGTAGATTCTTCATTGGCAAATTCCTAAGGCAATCCCAACACATCTAGCTCTTACCTGCTTTTTACTCTATCTAGGGCAAAAAATGGAGTTATTTTTTAGGTCTCACAAATTTAAAGTAACCATGGGACCCAGTTCTGTTCAATGAGACATAGGACATATAATAATCTCCTTCTAGGAGATTTTTCCTCTAGCCTATCTCTTGCTAACTGCCTATATGTCCTCAAACTATTATTTTTTTGCTTGTGAATAAGATAATGATATCTGGAGAGGCTGTAGCCATATTAGGATCATAAGCCAACAAACACGGAAATAAAAAGCCAGTAGTTAATCATGGTAATAGAGAACACTTGATGCTAAGAACCATCTAAAAAGCTGGAACAAGGCGCTTAACTGTGTTCTTACAAAGTTCCATGGAGAAAGTTCCAGTGTTTAAGATACTATTTTCTTTTTCCCTTACTTGCAACTAAATGCATTTTTGGTTGTCACAAATTCCCTAACACACATTTTAAACCTAGGAGAGCAAAGTAGCTAATAGGCCTGAGGACATCAGGAAGTAGTTGAAAAGGCCAAGTACCATGACATTTGTTGAAAGAACTCTCAACTGCCAGCTATTTTGTCAACTGGAGAGCTGATTATACTCTAGCATTCTAAACAAACAGAATATTGGGGTGACGGAATGTGACCCTCCCTGATCAGATGCAGTAAATTGTATGCTTTCAACAAGAAACTAGCCATTTCAGCAATCATGTGCAGAAATTTCTTTGTGGTTTGGGCTTTTATTCACTATGTTCTCCTTTTACAACATGTTGTTCTTACAGGTTGATTTAATCAAGACCAAAAATAGTGATTTTATTCACCTGGAGCACAAAAAAGACAAATGGACATCTTTTAACATAGGATCCCTAATGTTATTCTGTCAATTCTACTTTGACAAGCTCTTCTGGGAATTTAAACAAGTCCTTTTTTTTTTTTTTTTAACTGCCTTTTAGCTCTTAGAGAAACATATCTCCTGCCTAGTCTTCATGAAGGAATTTATTAGAGTATGTTAAAGAAGTGAAAATATTTTTCATTACCCACTCTAATATTCTGCTTACCCTACCCCACCCTATTAATATGAATATGACACGAAAATCATGACAGATTAAACAATCTCATTTGTCAATATTCAAAATTCATTCACATTTCATTTATTTCTTAGCCTAATACACAAATGTAACTTTAGTGTGTATATTCACGCACCATCTTTAATTCAATATATGTACTAAATACACTAAAACAACCACGATGGAAGATTATCATCTATGCTTGTCTTTGGGGCCACAAGAACCACCACCATCTCTAAGATAGAGGTAATAAAATTATAAAATTACAGCTGTAAGCACCTCCTCCCTCTCCCTCAGAAACTCTTTATTAAGTGCCCTGGTGAAGTTATTTCAATAATGAAATAATCGAGTTGTTCAGGTATAAAGGGCAAAGTGACTGTCATGATGGCAGACTGGTGGCCCAGAGTCATCAGCATAATGTCTTTGAGGGGATGTGGAGAGTCACAAATGCTCCCTTCAAATAAAGTTGAACTTCTAAAATATTTTGTGAAATTGCCATAGACAAATTTCAATACTAAGTCTAAGAGTTTCAAATTATGATCAGGTTATAGAGATTATTTCCCCCATAATACGGCCAAGGATAGAAATGCTGAGCTGCTTAGGACCATGTGACTTGAGGGGAAAGAAATGTATCACCAGTTTATACTGTATGTAAGTCAGAGTAAGAAGATATTTAAGGGGCAGTATCTCAACTCAAGGAAACAAGTTTAGTGAGGAAATGATCTTCAATTAATGTGTTATATGTTGTTTTAATATTAGCACTTAGTTAGCTGTTTGTTTTCTACCAAGTGTGCCACATTTTCTTCGGCAATGCATTTCCAAGTATAGGGTATGCTAATGATTTTTCTCTTAAATGTGAGTATCAGATAATTCTTCTATTCGAGTACTAATTACCTTTGGCCTAAGCTAACTCATAAATGCATGCAGTACTGCCTAAGACGTGTTTCAGACTTTACAGCCCATACTTATTACTTCAAGAAATATTCAGGTCATTTTATTGTAAAACTTAAAGCCCAAGACACTAGCTGAATAGAAGCAACTTTTTTTTTTTTTTCTTTGAAACATGTGCACACATAAGTGTACTTTTGGTTTTTGGAGATTAAAGTTTACTAAACTTTGTGTTCCAAGGTCATTTTGGGACTGAGTCTAAGTTTTTCAGAATAGGAGTTAAGATTGACAACTGGTAGTGGTGGGGGAAGGGGGGTCCTTTTCAACCAAAGATGGCAGCCTCTGTCCTCCAGTCATCTGTCATGCCAAGCTACTGAAGCATGGATTGTAAATGTAAGAGCACCTACTGTTCTGAGATCTCCTCATACCAAGTTGCAATATTTTAAGAAATGACAGCCTCAAGCTTTAGAGAGAAGCTCACTAGGCTTTTCTTTTTAGTTCTGACTTTCTAGCTCCATTCCCTTTTTCTGAACTTTCTCGAATTTTAATGTATGTTATCACAGGAAAATGAATCCATTATTTCCTTCTACCTGATTTCTATTCACATTCTCCCAAAAATCTGCACGAGTGCATTTACTCACATCTTTAAGTCTTATTTTTTTGTGCCTTAATGGAAAGGGCATTCCTGTCACAGGGAAAGAGCTAGAATTCGGAAAATGGAAAAAGATAATGCGCAGGTATTCCAAGAGCTGTTAGTGGAAAAATCAGTCATTAGTTAATACAACATACAAGAAAGCCATGTATCAAAGTGGAAATTGAAAACCTTTATGTTAAAATGAGCTCAAACTCAGTTTAAATAGCATAGTTGAAAGTCTCTATCTTACATGTTTTTAATCAATCTTCACTTGGGCTTCTGTGAGTTAACAAAAAAAAGTCTAGATTATACTTAATGTTTTTTAAAGATGTTATAATAGTTCAACTATACTCAACAATGCTTCATTTTTTGCTATCACTGTCATCTGAGCAACTACACGCATTTCCCTAGTACAGTACGAGAGATCAATTTCTTACAGCTTAGATATAAGCATCAATGGTTCTAAGATTTTGAGCTCTCTAACATTAGGAGTCCAGAAGGGGTAGAGGTGGGGAGGAAACTGCTCCAGATGAAGGGTTAAGGTAGGAATGGCATTAACAACACTCAGAGATGATGTGACCATTGAGGTCATTGGAATGTAATCCAAACTGAAGACTCCATTTCAGATATATTATCTTGCTGGCTTTATGCTGAATCTTTAATTAAAGTCATAATTTTCCAAGTTTAAAGTGATGTTTGAATATCCTGCGCCAAATTTGGGTTTGCAGTATGGTTCCAAGTCAAAATACTGCTTGTGTTCCTACTCAAATCCCTTGCAGTAATTTACAAAGAGCAAGCCCTGTGAGAGGCAGAAGCTGGTCTGCAGAGAGCTGTGAAGATAGCTAACCATCTCCTCACCTACTGGAGAGACAACCCTTACTTTTCTCATGCATAAAATCCCTCCCTTCATTAATATTCCCAGTGTTTCTACAGCATCCCTTCCGATTTTTATTACAGGTAGTTCTCGTTTCACTCAAGTTCTTAATATAAAACTTTGCAGTATTTCCTTATGGTCTCTCGCCCACATTTCAACAAGGGCAGTATACGTGAATACGTTTTCTCTTAATATAAAGATCAAAAAACAAAGTGCACAGGAAATACACTTACCACAAAAAGATACATATATTTCAAAGATTCCTTCACTGCTAAAAGTTTTTTAAACATTTCCTTTTAGTGTGTAGATTCCTTATAAAAGTCAAGGAATACTTAATCCAAGAGTAGCAGTGGACAGCAGAAGCCTGAGGCAACTAGAATAAGACGGCTTGGGTTTTGTTCCCACTGAGGTGTAGTTTTGTGAACTTGAGCAAATTATTTTAAAGTGCTAACCCTCAGCTTCTCCTCGATATCCGGAAGGTATCAATGTTGCCTGCCTTCTGTAAGCAGCTCACAACTACTCAAAGAATTTAGCATCAGGCACATAACTGGTTAAGATATTAAAATTTGCTGTAATTATTAAAAATAATATTATAGTATCACTCAAATATTCCTGGCTTTGAAATGGAGGTTTAGATATTCTCAACTGTGCTCATACAATAAAACGTATGTATTCGCTCTTCATAATGAAATAGGTTATCAAGAATTAAGGCTCTTTCATTGAAATGTATCACATGGAGATGTTTCAAAGTAAAATACTACCTAAACTCATCATTTTTGGACCAGTCTGAGCTTCAAAGTGTTCTGAGGGAACGCGTATAGATAGGAGAGGTTGCCACGTTAGGACAAATTCTGAGGTTTATTTTTACTACTTTCTCGGTGTCTTTTCAGATTCATAAATGCCAACCCTTGTCAAGGTCTGTTAGGAAAGTCTCCTAAGGATAAACAGCACTGAAGCATACATCAGGTCACCTGAGTTCTGGAACTGGCTGTAACGCAGTCTTGTAAACTTGGTTCATTTATTCAACTTTCTCAAGTCCTTGTCTATGAAGTCAGGTGCTGGGATAGGTGATGCTGATGTGCTTTTCAGCTCAGATAGGTGATAGGTCTGTTTCATTCCACACAGACATTGAATTTTAAAGCTTCGAATTTCAAGTGAAATTTCCATTTTGATTACGGAATGCGCGAGTCACAGACCGAGAACTGTCAATTCAGTTTTAACATCGGTCCTTAGGTGGGTTCCCTAACTTCTTGCTTTTAGTTATTAAAACCAGTCCAATTTAAAGATTCTGTCTCAAGCTCAATATAAATACCATCCCCGCCCCCAAGATTATCAGAGCCTTGACCTGAAGCTTCAGTGACCTCTAGTGGGGGAATATAAAATGGTCGGCTATTTGACCCCTCTTTCCACTTGGGAGTGGGAGAGATCCCTTTGGTCTAGGATTGTGGTAACTTCCGCCCTGTTTCTTCTCAAAGACTAGATCACAGTACGTTGGGACAGGCAGAAGAAATTGGAGAAAGGGGGCAGGGATCTTTGGATGTCCCTGGAGAGTTGCCGATCTTGCACCAGCTTCCTCAGTTTCCACTGCTCGTCACCTTCTGGGAAATATAACATTTTTAAAAGAGATAGGCCTCCTTGCAATAAAAGCTAAAATATTTTTCAGTAAGTTAAATCACAAACTGGGCTGAAATGAAATTATAATGCCTATTTTTTTTTTAAACTCTAAGTATTCTCACTACAAAAATTAGGGAAATCCTTAACATTTGTTTCTGTAACTAGTTTACACAGCACTGAAAAGTATTGGCCAACTGAACATAAAGGAGAAGGATTTCAGTTCTGACTGAGCACTTCTACTACTCCCACCATTCTAATGTTGTTGAATAAAAAGTTTATGTACATCCTCAGATTTTTCTTTTATTTTTTAAAGAACACTAATGTAATGAACATCCAGTTTTAATGTATTTTTTATGTAAGGGATCTAAGTGATTCCTAAAAGTCTATGTAAAATTAGGCTTAGAGTATTAAAGTATTGTGATATTTGTGTTTAAATTTCTATTTTCCAAAAGATCATCTTTTTCACTCGAGATAAACTCTTCAGATGTTGTTTTTAAAATAGCTTTTAAAAATGTTTAAAAGTACCATTTTAATTTGGTCCAGAACAGCAAGATATCCAGGCACCAGGGAGGATTTATAACTCACAACAAAACAGCTGGCGATATTGTTCCTGGACATTTGTACTGCATTTAAAGTTTCTCCTGGTCTTAAATAGAACACAGGCCCTGGTACCTCTGCTGCTGAAATGCATCATTGTCAACTTTTTTTATTTCCCTGAGCTTTTTTTTTTTTTTAATTTTTTTAGAAATTATATTTATTTATTTGAGAGAGAAAGAGTGCGCATGCATGCGCGCGCGCGCACACACACACACACACACACGTTGGGGAGGGACGGGAGGAGAGGGAGAAGGAGAAGCAGACTCCTCACTGAGCACAGAGCCCAACACAGGTCTTGATCATGACCTGAGCTTAAGTCAGAGGTTTAACTGACTGAGCCACCCAGATGTTCCGCTGTGAGCTTTATTTAAAGACAAATTAACACGTGTCATCGATTCTGTTTAGCTATGCTATTTCACAGAGGTAAATGGCAGTCATAAGTAAAAGCATATTTGGTGGTTTCTGTGGCCAAGATAATTAGCACCAAGGTGGACACAGGGTGTTAGGGCTGGGAAAGTGAGTAATATAGGCTGATAGACAACATTTGGTCCTCTCTTTTCGTATTTACCATTTTCACACAGGCAGATTAATTTCGAAAGGTCTACTATTTTCCCCCCTCCAAATCTGATAGAAATTCCAAAGTCTCTTTGAGTTNAGAACAATCTTCAATGTGTGCTTTTGTGACTCCACTGGGCACAGATTACCAGCTGTTTTATGACCATTGTCTAGTGTACAATCAGTCTTTAATAAAACAGAAAGGAAAACAAGTATTAAGGTAAGCCTTCCAAAATTTCTTAAATTACATTTACAGTTACGTTTGCTTTCAAACTCTTAAGCAATTATCCAAGTAAAAGTAAAAATTGAGAAACCTTTTTGCTGTTTACACGTATAAAGCCAATTTCAGAGATTTTTTTCTAGGAAGAGAGCCCTCTGTTACAGCTGAGTTGACAATCTTGTCTCCTATAGACATTTAGTGGGCAAAACATTCCGCACCTTAACAAGTCCCTAATGCAAACATAAAGAAGACTGATGTCTCAGCAATAACAATAGCACACCATTATGCTCTTTTTTAACACATTTACCGCGTATGATATTGACAGATAAGAGCTTTATGGTTTAGAGCACGCTCCTTGGGGTTCATCTTCTTCAAACGACTTGCCCTTCGGGATTTCACCACTTTCTAAAAGGATAGATTAGATATTTGGGTAATACGGATATACTTTTGTTTACTGGTCTGGTATCACAAACCTTTAAAAAAAAAATGTAACTTGCTTCTCAGCATCATGTCAATGTATATTGTGTAGTTCAATGTGCCTCAAGTTGAGCAGAAGTCATCTGTCAACTGTAGGACTAAAACTGCATAAATTGTTCCCTATAATAATTGATATGCATAAAAGCTCCAGAGGCTTGCTGCATACAGGGTAGGCCTGTCACTCATTTTCTTTACCAACATCTTGTCTGATTGTTTCAGAGTAAAATCTTTCCAGGTGGCCCAGTACGCGATGGGGAAAGTACAGTCACCTTTCACATCTGTAAATGAAATCACCTCTCTTAATGAGTCAGGCCAGAAGTGAGCATGAGTTAGATGGCATCCTCATCCATGCATATAAAACTGCAATCTAGAACCAGAAACGCTGCCTCAAAAATACAACAAAAACACTCAAACTGAAGATGATTTCACTAAAGCATTTTAAAAAGGTACACCGTACCTACCTGCCCAAGATTTACAGTAGCTACCAGACGCCCTCAGGCAACACCCTTCAGGAAATAAAAATATAATAAACAGATTTTCTAGAATTAGGACACACATTGAATTGTACGCAAATCATGGAGAATTGCCAAACCGAAAACAAATTAAAAAGGAAATTGTATTTACCCTGGTTCTTAATGCAGATTTACAAATCTGACCAAACAGGTGAGCAATGTTTTAACTAAGATTTCCAATCTGTTTGTGACATACTTCATGCCACAGAACAGTAATTTTACATTTCATTATGCTTATCTTCCAGATGTTTAAAATGTGTATTTAATAAAATCATAAAAATCAAAATGTTATGTTTAAATATATTGCCATCAAACTTGTCAAAGCACTGACTATAAAAGAAGGGTTTAATTGTTAGAATTTTGTGAGATCAAAGATGGCATAATATTTGGTCCATCTAAAGACATACTAAACAATTTTAAATTAGCTTAAAGGTGCTCTCACCCACCTTTACTCTTTTCCTGAATCTGTTTGTTTGGGTTACTTCCTGCCCAGTAATTTATGTTTACAAAGATACTCTAACAGCAGCACAATAGACACTAACCCATTAAATCCATTCATCGTCTAGCTATTGAGTATCGTCTTGATAACCAGTAGTTAAATGAACAATTGATACAGAGCTGATGAAGCTGCATGGGAGTTCAAAAAGCTCACAGCATAATGCGTAGATACACATACACAAAAATCAAGGATTGTAACACAGTGCTAGGACTAGGCTACCAGCATATGGTAGACTAGGTGGAACACAACTCAAAGGCTTAGGAGAAATTGCCAAGACAATGGTATACAGAAGGTGACTACGCTTATAGCTGAAGGAAAACAACTTGGCAAAGCATAAGCTGGGGGAGAGCAAGACACATTTTTTGGAATATAAGTCCCTCCATATGCCTGGAACATTTATGCCTATAGTGAAGAGACAGGACATGAAGACCAGGACCAGAAGTTCCTCATGTCTTGGACTACATGCTAAAGAGCTTAAGTTTTAGTCTGAAAGCAGTAGGAGGCCAACTGCAAGAAGATCTTAAGTCGAGTTGTAACTATTTTGTGTTACTAAGAGTTCTGCTTATAGTGTAGATGACAGATTTCGGATCATCATAATTGAAGACAGAGGATATACGTGAGATAATTTCTAACTACTGAACATCAACAGATGTTTATGAGATAACATCAGTTTACCAGGATGTGAAGACCGATCTTTTGTTAGCTTTATTTGTGGTTCTTTTTTTGGGGGGGGAGAAGAGAGGAAAAAAAGAAGTTTAATTGTAAAATGTATTCTCATTGTAAAATAACCCAGGCAATTGAAGTTATAAAAAGAAAGTTCACCATAATCTTACTACTCAATGTTATCATTTTTATCCTTCCACGTTTTCCAATTAATTAATGAAATTTATATTTTTTGTTATATACAAATAACCATTTCATCAATTGAAAGGTATTTAATGTAAAATAATTGGTGTAAGTTTGACAGATTGCCATAGTATCATTAACTTAGTTTTTGAACCTACAAATTTTTACTGATTCTTCTGTTCAATTTATCTGCTTGATTTAACTTATATCCTATGCAGCACTGTAATGTCTGGCAAACTATTTCCACCACAGATGAAATGAACGTTAAATCTAGCAGCAATTCAATTGCTTATATGCATAGACTAGTTTACGTTATTATCAGATAAACAAAGCTGAACAACGGGAAATTCAAGTATTTTAAAATGTATTTCAATGTTCCAAACCTAATTTAAAGTTCTAAAGTTTCCTAATAACGTATTTATTCATGTTAATGAAATACAGGATTAAGATATATATTCAGGAAGAGTATGCTTTTGATAGCGCTAAATATTAATGGATTTATGGCAACGGATTGATTTGTAGAGAGCTAATCAAAACTGGACTTAAATTGGACAGTAGGTCATAAATAGGGGGTTATACAAGGGAGAAGGGAAACTCATATAATACTGTAGAAAGATGAAGTTCGGGCTAACACATGGCAAGGAATGATGATGAAACGTGCAAATCACAAAGATGACTTCCTGACTGTATCCAGGATAAAGTATCTTCTAGAACAGGAGACATTTCCTAATGGGCTGACAAAAATATTGCTTTAAGGCCATGAATTGAGAAATGAAATGAAACAGGTTTTATCTGTTTGAAATTAGACCTTTTCTTTCCACTCAGTTTATGGAGACTATGCTATTTTCTCACTGTAAATTCAGTTCCACAGAACCATCTTTTTGAACTAAAACTGATCCTGACTGGGAAGTGAGCATATGTGTTTGTTCAATCAATTAAATTTTTTGGACCCAGAATTGGTAATGCAGAGAGGAAGAGAAGAAGAACACGCTAGTTAGAGGGTTTGTGTGTGTGTGTGTGTGTGTGTGTGTGTGTGTATGTGTGTGTGCGTTTGGTGGTGGTGCTTGTTTTTAATGTGCAATAGAAAAATATATATTAATGTAGAATAAAAACATGGTCTTTTAAATACTAGCTATAAGAAACATTTCTGAGTATATATATGTGTGTATATTTGCAGTTATGTACATATGAACATAAGGGCAAAGAGTATCTTCTGTATTATAAAATCACGTCCTTCTGTAGATGAGTGAGAATTATGTATATTTCCAGGACATGCTTGTTATCATCTGATCAATGCTGCCAGACAAGCTAGAAGATCAGAACCAATTTAGTACAAAGCAGATATTTTTCATTCATTAATTTGCCAATTTTAAGTCAACACTCTGTTTCAAAAACTATTCTAGGCTAGTAACACAGTAGGAAGCAAAACATAAAAAACGTCTCTTTACCTTCCTAACTTTCTTTCTAGTGGACAGGGAACACAATAATCAATAAATCCATTAATATATCAGGTGATAATAAAGGTATGTGAAAAATGTAAAGGAAGATAATGAAGTAAGAATGTTCCAAGTATAAGGGAAAAGTGTTATTTATGGGGCGCCTGGGTGGCTCAGTCGTTTAGCATCTGCCTTCAGCTCAGGTCATGATCCCAGGTTCTGGGATCGAGCCCCACATCGGGCTCCACGGGAAGTCTGCTTCTCCCTCTCACACTCCCCTTGCTGTGTTCCCTCTCTCACTGTCTCTCTCTGTCAAATAAACAAAATCTTAAAAAATAAAAAAGTGTTATTTAGGTAAGGTATCTGGGGCAGCCTCTGTGGTGAAGTGACATTTGAGCAAAACGTGAAGGGAACTGGGGAATGATCTTTGTAGGTATGAGGAAAGGGTACTATAAGCAAGGAGATCAGCAAAAGCAAATAACTCTGATGTAGGAGAATGCTTTTAGGCAGTACGGTTTCTAAAAAGTTCATGGGATTCAGTATATAAGTGAGAAGTGTGTGTGTGAGGGAAGCAGGAAGAAGAGGAACTCAAGTGCATGCCAGAGAGTGGGGCAGATCATGGAGGGGCTTATAGGCAGGAAGCTGGGAGACCCTGTTTAAATCCATCAAGTGACATGATATGAATGTCCCCTTCCACTATGAACAGTGTCCTAGTTTGGATGGTAAATAATATGGTCCTCTAATAACCTCTTACTACAGTGATTGTAGCTTTTTTTTCTGAGAGTGAAAAAGAAAGGCCATTGGAAGACTTCTATCAGAAATATGCCAACTCTTAAATGTTAAAGGATTACTGGCTGGTGTACTAAGCATACACTGTAGTAGTGACATGGGAAACAAAGGCAGAAGAAAAAATATTCTATTTCCTTACTACCTACAGTCCACTGACAAATCCTTGAAACAGGAAGAATGACATTCCTCTAGGGACTCAACTGCCTCCATGTTAATACTTTGCTAAGGGCAAAAGGCAACCTTAGCTCGATGCCAAGGACCCTGTGAGTCTACTTTAACATATAAAGATTCCTTTATCTCTATCCCCCAAGATACGTGTTGGCAATCATCCCCCAAGCATATGGCCCACTGATATACATCTGAAGGGTCTCAAGACTAAAGATGTTATTAGACGGTAATAAATGACCTTTTCCCAACAATAGCTAGCCCGCTCAAGGTCCTGGAAACCTTGCTTCCAAAATTCTCTAGAGAGTTACACCATCCCTAACCCTCTCCCAACTTGAAAATGCATAATGGGCCACTCCTCATGATCCCAGTGCAATTCTTTCTGCCCACAGGTCCTTTCCTGTGCTTTAATAAAACCACCTTTTTGCACCAAAGATGTCTCAAGAATTCTTTCTTGGCCCTTAGCTTTGAATGCTATCGTCTTTCCTACATCAGTAGCACAAAGGAACCTAACTAGTTATAGGAGAATAATGGTATAACCCAGGTAAGATTTTGTGGTGGGCTGGACAAGATAATTTTTGTTGAACATGGGGAGAACTGGTGGGATTCTGGATATAGTCTGGCAGACTGGATGTGGGGTACTTGAGAAAGAGAGGAGCCCAGGGTAACTCCAAGGGTTTCGGCCTTAGGATGAAGTTGTCATTTATTAAGATAGGGAAGGATTCATAAGGTTCACATTTTGTGACTGGAATAAGTCAGGAGTTTGATTTAGTTGTGTTATATTTGCAATGTCTGTTAGACATCCAAATAAAACTGGATATGTCGGTCTAGCGTTGGGGGTGAGGGGTGGGGAGCAGGGAGGGGAGGCTGAAGTTGGAGATGTGGGTCTGGAGGACAGTATATGAAGGCCTAAGTCTGGATGACATCACACAGAGGTTACCTAGATGGTAATGGACAAGAACTCAATGGAAGACACTTCAATTTTGCAAAGGTAGGGGGATGAACAGAAACTAGCAAAGGAATATGAAAAAATGTGAACTTTAAGGGCAGGGGAGCTAAAAAGTCAATGAAGCACCAAAAGCCATGTAAGCCTTTTTAAGAAAGTGTGAACAAAGTGTCAAAAGAGGATAGAAAATTAGCCAATTTTTGAAGTTTAGAACATTAGTAACCTTAATGCTGCTAATTCTGGTGGGGTTATTTTAAGAGCTACTCCAAAGGAACGGTGCACAGTGACCACAGACAACCGTTTTAAGGAGTTCTGGGTGTAATCTGGCAGCAGAGAAATGAAGTGGTATCTGGAAAGGGACATGAGATCAAGGCAGAGTTTTTCCATTTAAGGTAGATTTTATCACAGTTTTATACGGTGGTGAGAACAATCCAGCAGAGAAAGAATTGACATATGATATGGAAGGAAGGTAATTGTTCAAAATTGTCATTAGATACAACAGAAAGAGGAGATAGCACATATAGGAAGGCAGGGTGTTGATCTACGGAAATGGAAGGTAGAAGAAAAATGAACAGAGTTAGGGTTTGTGGTGACTGGAACAATGTACAGGTTCTCCTCTTAATGCATTCTCTCGGTTCATGGGAAGAAAGGTCATCAGCAGATGGGGGAGGATAGGGAAAAAGAGCAGGATTTATATACTGTCAAGGTATGACATAATGGATGTGGGAGAGTAAAAATCCACTAATACTATTGAGGATCTGCCAAACATTTGGGTCTGGACGTCATAATTTTAAAGAAAAAAAATGCATCTTCAGCTGTATGAGAACTGGAAGAAATTGTAATTGAAAAACCACATAGGGGGCGCCTGGGTGGCACAGCGGTTAAGCGTCTGCCTTCGGCTCAGGGCGTGATCCCGGCGTTCTGGGATCGAGCCCCACATCAGGCTCCTCTGCTAGGAGCCTGCTTCTTCCTCTCCCACTCCCCCTGCTTGTGTTCCCTCTCTCGCTGGCTGTCTCTATCTCTGTCAAAAAAATAAATAAAATCTTTAAAAAAAAAAAAAGAAAAAAGAAAAACCACATAGAATTTTAAACCTACAAAGGAGAGTGCAAGGGGCCAAGGGGTTGGTGTAAATAGGGGATTCCCTATTTACAGAGGGCACAGTTGGAAGGACTTTGGTGTCATGTGAGGAGATGAAATATCAGATTAAGGGACAGCAGAGTCCCAGGAGTAGGAGGTCAGCATGATGGGAAAGGTCCTGGGTGGATGTGGGTTTTTGTTTTTTGGGTTTTTTTTTGTTGTTGTTGTTGTTGTTGTTCTTTGTTTGTTTTTTGTTTTTTTTGGGGGGGGGTTTTGTTTTGTTTTTTTGAGGGGCAACTGATTTAGACAGTGCTAAACACATGGTGGAACTGGCCATGGTGATACTGAAGTTTCCTGTAGTGGTAAGACAGTACTTGGGAGAAGGCAGGCACAGGGATGCTACTAGAATTCCAGTATCTCTGAGCGTTGTCATTACTACTCTCTACTTCTCAGAGGGAACAGTGAAGGAAGTTGGTACTCAAATGATGGATCCTTAGTCTTAGGGATGGAAGCACATCTGAAACACAGTAACCAAGGGGAGTGACAGAAGCATCATCTGCTGCACTTAATGATTAATACAAGGAGATAAATAGTCCAGAGGCTTTCAAACTGGTCTACAGAAGCTTGGAGAAACAAGTTTCTCAGAGCCACCCTGTGGGACAAGTGAAAGAAAAACATGTAACCCTGCGTCCCCCACTTCCACTTTAATCAGAGAAGCTCTATTCTTGTTGTCAAACAAATACATGGAGGTCTATGTGAGTTTTTAAAATGTTGTTATTAAAAACAAGTGAACAAAAAGACCCTTGAAAATCATAGGCCTGCTCTAAACCCATGTTTTAAATCTTGCTTGAGATTATACTGCTAAAACATGTCGAAGTCTGTATTTAACACAAAAAATGTTTACTTACAAAACTTAGGCTATTTCCTCATACTTTAGTTCTATACAGCTTCAATTCCCATAGGTATGTAGGGTCCAAGGAAAAGCTGCCCTAAGAGGGGCCACTTTAGAGTTGAAAGTAATAAGAATCCAGCAGATGAGGAAAAGCTCTGTACCTCCCCCTCAACTGTCTAAGTTACATACTGTGAATATCCCCAATATTTACACTGGTGAAGTAGAGAGCTATTAACAGAGACTCTCCTTTACTTAAGAAAAGTATCTGCATAGTAGAGCAACCTTTGTTTGTTGTTTTTTTTTTTTTAAGATTTTATTTATTTATTTGACAGAGATAGAGACAGCCAGCGAGAGAGGGAACACAAGCAGGGGGAGTGGGAGAGGAAGAAACAGGCTCACAGCGGAGGAGCCCGATGTGGGGCTCGATGTGGGGCTCGATGTGGGGCTCGATGTGGGAACGCCAGGACCACGCCCTGAGCGGAAGGCAGACGCTTTAACCGCTGTGCCACCCAGGCGCCCCTACAACCTTTGTATTTTAAATCATCTCCTTTCGCCTTCCTGCCAATGGCCTTCCCCTCTTTGGATCCTCAGACCCCACTCCTCTCCTTAGCTCAAGTAAGTTTCCTACTGACTCATTGTCTTTTGGAATCTCATGTCTGTGGGTATTCCCTGTACTGAAGCCTATTAAATTTGATTATCTCCTGTTAATCTTCTCATGGCAATTTGTTCTAAGTCCTGCTAGAAGATCAGAGAGCAGAGGAAGTTCTTTCTCCTGGACAGTTTTATTCTACTATTTCATTGGTTACATTACATTGGTGATCTGGCCAAAAGTTATACTAGAAATCACAAGTGCATTCTTCATGTAAAAGGTCAATTAAGATACTCAAAAAATCTAATTTTATTTAGAAAAATCCATGCTTTGTGAGTTTTTTAGTTGTTTGTTTTTGGTTTTTGTTTTGTTTTTCCTAAGTACCAGGAATCACACTAAGAGTTGTGAAACTTAATACTGGCCTCTTGCCTCTCCCTCTCCGGAGTTAAAAGGCCTAAAAAAAAAAAAAAAAAAAAAAAAAAGGCCTCACAATTCTTAAGTGGTACCCACAAAAAATATGAATTACTAACAAGCTTCTTAGACCTAGACAGAATACCATTCTTGAGAATAGGACCTTATAGTCATCAAGACATGATACCACAGAAGATTGCTAGATTGGAAGAAAAAACACCAGGGTCACTCTTAAAATGTAAATAGTAATGCCGATTGTTTTTAAGGTAACCACCTTCAGAATATCACAGTGAAGTCTGTGAAAGGAACCAGTTGCTTAACAAGTCACTGGGGGAATACTTTGGAATTGAAGTGCTAACATCACAACTAGACGTAGTGTAGTATTTATATAAACACCTTGTCAAATATAAGTACATTTTTTTCCCCAGTAGACATAGTGGGAACTCTAGTTCACTCCTGATCATTTCGAATAGAGAAAGGAACTAAACAGATCCTAGATTAACAATTTTTGGGAAAACGGCTCTCTTAACACTGAGTCTTACAAAATAATGCCAGCATCCTGATGACAGAATTAGGTAGAAAATGAAATAACAGTGTAACAAAAGATCAGTAGGGAATTAGTGATAAAATCAGCAGGAAATCCATAGTGCTCCTAACAACAGTTCAACCAGCTGACTAATTGCTAAACAGGGTCTGGGGGTGGGGGGAGCCAAGCACAGTGATTCAGAGCAGCAGTAAAATGGGGAGCATCAGCAGGAAACAATGGAAGCTGATGGGGGTCCACTGAAAAGTTAATTGAAGTAACAAAGCTGAGAGCCCTTTAAGTGGGAGAGCAAACTCATGGAGACAGATGGAGAAGTGCAGCAAGCAGGAACAGAAATACCAAGAAGGAAGAGAAAGCAGAGAGTGGAACAGGTGAAGAAACATCAATCTGAGCCAAGCCTTGAATAATTCTTGGTCATTCACATGGGCCACAGAGACAAATGTAGCAGCTAGCTAACAGAGAAAATAGACAATCATATATTAGATGTAGTGTAAAATATGCCTTCGAATGATATGCTAAGACATTTGTAGTCTTATTTGTTTTAATGCTCCATTTAAATTGAATTCATTCAAAGCCCAAACCACAAGTCCAACAAATTATTTTGAGCTGCTACAATTCAGAAAATTATGGTACCCCATGCAATTAATAAATTATGGACACCTGAAATTTTAGACATTGTGTTTGGAAGACACAATTATGTGGGTCAACAAGAAATAGGAGCTTTTCTTCTCACAGGTTCTAGTAAGAAGCCAACTTTATATACAAGTTGCTCATACTCTGCAAATACTGTGGAACTCACTTGTTGACATCCAAGTCATGCTTTTGTATATTTTATACAGTGAGACACAGGTGGCATTAGAGTTATGCCAGGTCGGTCTCCAAAGAGGCGGGGGAAAAAAAGAAACCTTAAAGAACCACTCCATTTTTTGGTTCCCACTACAGAAATTCCACATTATAGAGGCAGAAAGGAATACCCAGGCAAAACCAGTTGAGATTACTTCTCTTTCAAATACAATTATTCAGAAATGGAGGTTACTGCAAAATACATTAAAGGATATGGACGTCATTTCATTCTCAGTGCTGAGTTTGGAGACTCATTTCTTTTGTTATAAAGTGTGTTTTCTGACAGGTAAACATGAAACTCCTTTCACTATTAGCATTTCTACAAAATACATGCAATTTGAGAGATACACATCATTTATCTTCAATAAATTTAAGTGTATAAAAAGATCCTGATCATTTAAAAAAGTCTCCACCTATTCTTTTGAAATTTCTATCAAAAATTTAAGAAGTGCTCAAGTCACAGTGTATTTACTTATTGACAAAAGAATTAAGAAACAAAGTCAATCAGGGTAAGTTAATTAAGAATGAATGGCATTTTGAGCAAGTGGAGAGAATAATTTCACAAAATAAACATAGTAGAATCAGCAATTAGATGTGGAAACTTATTTCATTCCTCAAAGAATATTCATCTTAATATGAATTATTTAGTGTGGGTATAGTATGAAAATTTTGAGTACAAAGTAACTTAATGTCAATTTTACCAGAAAACTCAAAACACAGAATTGTAGATCCTATTGAATTCAGATATAACACTGTTAATGGTACCTTAAGATATAAGGCCGATAAAAGTAATTTGATGAAAGACTGAACAGTGCAGGAGAGAGCATCCTTTCTCATAGAATAGACTAATTCCTCAAGAGTATAAGCTTTTGAGTACTTTGGTTCACACCATCAGAAATGAGTTGTGTGTAATCTATATGGAATCTGATCTTTAATTTACATTTATGTTAAGCTGATTTAAACGGATTTTTAAAAAGCATGTAAATACCAAACAGTGTACAAAGATGAAAAGAATCCTCTATTTTGAATCATCCTCTTACGTTTTTTATTTGAACTTGACTCTTGTATTGTCATTTCCTGTGATTGTCATTTTGTTTTTGAAGATAGGATTTATTGAATGTTATTTGTCAGATAGTGTGATTTTATATACACAATTGCATTTATTCCTTGTTGTGGGTATTGTCTCCACTTTATAAATGAGGAAGAGTTTAAGGATTAGACATTACATACAGTGAATATCTCCAATATTCACATTGGCGAAGTAAAAAGACATTGATGTACGTCATGTAACTAGGAATCTCATGGCGTCATTTAAGCTATTTTCCGTCTGAACTAAGTTTATAGTATTAGAAAGCGTCTTTAAAACGTACCTCTGGAAAAATCCTAGAGAAGAAATCTGCATTATATACAAAGGATACAGTATCTGTGAAAAGCTTACGTACATGTTTTACCTTTGGATTGTATTCTTATCACCATTTATCCATTTTTTGAAGCTCTGATAAATTCGAAGACAAAGGAAGGGGGAGAAAAGGTCTCTAATAATTATTAGCCATGAGAAACAGTTAAAGAGAACCAGAGTGTGTATCAGAAGACCTGGTTTAGAAATCTAGCCCTTTCAGTTCTCAAATTTTGAGCAAGTCAAATAATCTTCTCAAACGTCAACATCCTTCTCTGAAAAACAGGATAACACTGAACTCTACACCAGTAACAATTTTAAGAGGTATCAAATGATATCTTGCTGCTTAATTTGCAAAATTAGAAGTTACTATATCATATAAACCTCAGTTTAATTACCATCAGTGTCCTGGATCATCGTACATACTCATTTGCAAATCTAACCTGCTTTTTTAGTTTTTATTCAAAATATCTGCATCACATTATAGAACATGTTCCTGTATGCCAGAAAAGATGGGAAGAAAAAAATTGTGTAGTGAATAGAAATAGCTCTTATTTTGATTTCTATTTCTAACTTTTAAGAAATTGAGCAGCGAACATTTTAGAAAATACAAAAGCTTTTAAGCCTCCTGTGAAATGCTTGCTGCTGGAAGGAAAGGTCTTTGAATATGTACAAAGGAAGAAAACATGGTCCTCTGCACTCCGCTTGCCTCAGAGCTTAATGGTCATACATATAAAAGCATCAAGGAAATTTAGCATGCACATTTTGTAAACTCCTCAAATATATGTTTATGCCATGAATAAGAAGGCTAAATAAATGGATAGAGAATAGAAGTGATAAAATAAACATTTCTACCAGTGCTTGGTGAAAATATAAAGAAATACCTTTTAAAACTCAAATATATTACCTTATGTTTCTTAACATTATAAACACCCACGGTCCAAGGTTATTTTCTCACTAACTGCTACAGTAGTTGTATTAGCAATACAGCTCCGCAAATATTTTTCTCATCCTAAACATATTCCAAATCTAGTTGTTCAGAAAATCTTGAAGGTTTTACATATAATATTGATTGCACATTAAAACCACCTCTCTCACATAGTTTGAATGGTTATACTGAAACATAATGTTATGTCCAAGCCTTCCAAGGTATCATCCTGAAAACAAGTACTTATTTAAAAGGTGTTGATTAAATTTTATCTTGAAACATTTAATAATCCACATAGTCCTTTTTTATTGCAATTAATCAAATGAAAGGGAGGTTTCCTATTAAAAAGCCAACTGCCCCTTTGTCTTTTTGGTCTTTTAGCACTAGTATGCAACTCTAAACCTACACAAGACTTTTGGACCACATTCGCTTGGCAATGAAATGCCATTAACTATTAATGAAGAAGCAACTGAGAGCCAAAGAACCTGCAGTGAACTCCCAGTACATTTAAGACATTATTATAGAACTGGGCATATGCAAATCATTAACATGGATTCTGCTCTTGAGGATTAAGGAGTATATACATGAGTAAAGGAAATACTTAAATAAGCATTATGAAAGGCAAAGAATATAAGGGAAGCAAAAGAGAAACATGTTTCCTGAGAGCCACTGGAAATACTCATGGGGATGTAGAGGTTTTAGCAAGAAGCTGCAGGTTAAAGAGGATTTATTGCAATCCTGAGAAAGGGGTGGCATCTAGGAAAGGAACAGAAATCTAGGTATAAAAATATGATAACCAAGAGAAGAGCAATTACAAAGAATTTAGAAAATAGGATTACCTGCTGTCACCAGAGGAAAGATGATTCACTACTGCTAGGCAGGCGGGCAGAGGCAGGAGTGCACCCTACCTTAAGGGTAGGAAGGATGGGACTGACTGATCATATTGATGAGGGAACAGAAAGCAAGCTGAGGACAAAGCAGAAACTGACACCCTGCAAACCACCCCCCCCCCATGGGACTCCTGGCTGCCCTAAAGGAAAAAGATAGTTAACCTATAGAGACCACAATCCTGCAAGATTTGAGTCTCCCTCAGTTTACAAATGTCTTAGCAGTCTTCACTAGAGCAAAGCATTTCTATCAATAACCTAGCTTCCAAAAGGGAATGTAAATACAATTGAATGTCTTTGTAACCTGCAGGCATAGATAGATACTTGAAGCAGGCAGTGTACTGTTCCTCCAGGAAGTTCCCAACTATCTTCATGTTAATGTCTTTCTAGAGGGGTAAACAAACTTAATTTGACAATTGCAAGGCCTCTGGTATCCTGAGTGTCTTCTTTAACATATTAAAGTACTGTTCTGAAACCTCCCTTTTTCCTTACCTCCCCCAACCCCATAGTATATAATCAGCCACCCCTCACAACCCAGGGCAGCCGCTCTTTCTGCCCACAAGTCCTGTCCCTGTGCTTTAATAAACCACCATTTTGCACCAAAGGCGTCTCAAGAAGTCTCTCTCGGTCGTGGGCTCCGGACTCCACCCCACAGAATCTCACCTATATCCCACAACCTAATCACTATGTGAGCAGGGACTAGAGAACAGCGAAGCCAAAATGAGGGAAAGGGGCTAGAAATTTTAGTCAGGGCAGACTACACAAAGGGCTCAGTGCAAAATGAAAAGGAAGGGCTCTTTTTTTCAAGCGGGAAAACCAATCTGTTTCTTTCTTCAGTCTTCCTTTTGAAAAGTCATGATTTTTCCCCCAGTCCATGCCATGTTCCCTTACTTCTTCAGACTTCACTTATGTAACAACTCAGAGACATAAAGAATTTTAAGACATGATCTCAGAGCATCAAAACCAGGTCCATGGCCTTTCTGTGCATGAGGCTCTGTGACAGGACAAAGCTGGTGCTGCCAACAGCCCTGATGTTAAATATCAAAAGCTTAGAGGAAGACACCATGAGTTGAAATGGTAATGTGCACAGAGGAAAGTGTATCTCGAGTATAAAGGTACATCCAGATTGATGCACCCCTTTGATGTGCATTCTAATGGCCATTTAATACATGGTTTTAATACAAGTTTACTAGAGGAATAATGTTATATACCCAGGAAAAACTCCAGAAGGAAATTATGATGCTTGTGAAGGAAGGAGAGGATAGATTTAAGGCCAGTTTGCTTTAACACGGCTGCTGGATATAAGTGAAGGGGTTAAAAAGACTCACAGAAATATATGATCTTGATCCTGGTTGTAAGAATATACATTTGGCAATCATTAACATAGACTTAACAGTACAAACAGCAGTGAGTGAAGACGGGAGACACAGAATATTCTAGTCTAGGAACTGGTGCCCATCTAGGAGGGGGCAACACAGTTTTCTCAATTTTGAAGAAAAAATGGTTACGCAATAAATCTTTGCAACTAGTATAGCATGACTCAGCTACGTTCTGAACTCAGTCCCTACCTTCTCTAATATATTAGTGAAAGAATACAGTTATCAGGCAAAAAACCAATATGAAACAAAATCCATGGAAGGAGACTTTGTAAGAAGTTTTCACTAGGGTGGCTGAAGAAACAAGGAAGCATATACAGACAATGAAGCCAAGATCAAGGTAAGCACAATTTTGTATTTTGCTGATTTCAATATATAAACCCAGTTAAGCACCCAGGTAACTAATGGATTCATTTAGAATGGTAATTCACAGGTTTTATTGATTTTGAGAATCTGAAAGTAATAGCAATAATTCAAGTTATCTTCCTTATGCTTATGAACATTTAAAGTCAGGTTTTCTTGTCCACATATAAAATACGAACTTGGGGCATTGTCAGTAGGACACTGCAGTGGTCATAGCTATTTTCCCACAATTTCACATTCTAACTGTGCCTATCCACACACCCCATACATTCCTCAGATTTTTAACACTCTATTAATAAACTGGTTGGCTATAGGTTGATTTATGATTGCATTAGATATAGAATACATGTCTCTAAGAAACCTATTTTAACAATTTAATACAAGTATGTATGCATGCATGTTTTCTTAAGTGAATATAAACATTAATGTGTATGTATTTTCAGTTTTACATATATAATAGTGTTTATATACAACTATGTATATGATGTGCATATATATTCATGTGTAAAAATTATATATGTATTTATAAATGCAAGATATTCTTTATTTAAAAAAAAAAACAGAGCATAAAGTAATGTTAGTCCGTCCGCTTTATCATTATGTCCATGTCATAGGCTAATTATTGAGAAAGACACTCTAATGAAATCACGGCTGGTCTATTGTGAATGTTCTCCCTTTAAAACAGCAGGATTTCTTCTATACTGTATGTGCCATATAATTACTTCACTTAAATGCAATACTTTAATGAAGACCGGTTTAATTAAATTAAATTTCTCCCTTGTGGTAACTCCATCAAAATGCATCATACCCTCATTATAATATTATCTGTAGGAGTCCAACATTATAAGTGCTATAAGGGGGTTTATTTTAATGAGGGCAGCAATAATAAACTACTTTATCAAGTTACACAATACAATATTGTAGCTGAAAATCTGGTATTAAGGTTCACAGCGTATGCATTTGAGTTCCTAATTAGTTTAGCCTGTTTATGTAGCTTTATTAGCAGTAATGCCATTCAAATAATTATCTTTTGTTTGAGTACTATTTATGACAAGTCTCTAAACTGGTATAATTAAATTTATATAAGAAATTAAACAATTTCTTTCCATTTCAGTGGTTAGCGTCATAGGCTTGGTTTAAACACAAGTCATCTCTATTTCAGAGAGATTTTTTGTTTTTGTTTCTGTTTTGTTTCTGAATTTTTTTGAGCCCAACGTGGGGCTTGAACTCAGGACCCTGAGATAAAAACCTGAGCTGATATTGAGAGGTGCTTAACTGACTGAGCCACTCAGGTGCCCCATATTTCAGAGAGTTCTAATTGGACTGAAGATATTGCAACTTCAAAGACTTCCAGCTACACTTTAAGGGCTCAAGTTGGGTTCAAGATCTTCAATAAAGTCCATGAACTAAGTGATTGAAGTGGGATTCAATGTGGTTACATGTAACTAGTAGTATTCTGAGTGAGCCCAAATTGCTTATGCCTTTGATGGGATGTAAAATGATACCATGCTAAATTATGATTAGGTCTTTTAAGTATACTTAATTGGAAGGATAAATGGATGTGCCTTCAATGTATGTATTCCTTAGACAAAATGCTTGAAAAATATAATTTGTTTTCATTTTATAGTTTTATAGCTTGATTTTCATCAAATAATTATCCTCCAGATTTCTGCTGCATACTGCTTTAAAACCTAAGATACAGCACAGTGCAGAGAGGATTCTAGAATCAATTTGTCTGTTTGCTGGTCTCCCTACAAAGAGCTCAGATCCATCCTACTTTCCAACTCTTTTCCTTTCCTCTTGGGATTCAGTTGGCCATTGGGCTCTATTGATCATACCACCTACTTATCATTCTGAATCTGTCCACCCCTTCACCTGTACTGCCACTCTCCCCTTTCTGGTTGACTGGAATATTGAAGTAGATCCTTGGTCTTTATGCATTCAGACTCAGCCCCTTCCACACCATATCTCATATTGCTTCCAGATTAACTTTCAGAGACCAAAGAGACTACACAGTTTCATTTCAAGGTTACACTAACCAAGAGGTAGCCCTACTTTGGACTCTGCCCTTTAAAGGACCTTAGTCTTTATTTCCTCCAGCCAGATCGCTCCTGAAGGTGCAAGAAATACACAGAGCAAACAATATGTGGCCATCCAGAGCCCACCACATCTTTGTTACAAGACCTTAAAGCCTCATCATCATTGATAAAGCTTCTAAGACCTCCTCGAACCTCTTCCCTAAGTCCTCCTTCCTAGGATTGAGAAGGGGCTCAAAGGCATCTGTCTGGGGAGCAAGAAGACAGAATTTGGACCCATGGGCTGGGCTCAAGTTGTTGGAACTGGGGTGGGAAGGGGCAGACCAACTGCCATATTGTCATATGGAACTGAGTAAGCATAAATAGAGTCATAAGATCTCCACAGACATCATTCTATTTGCATTGGTGTGTATATGAGTGCATTGATGTGTGTGAGATAAAATTGTGTGTGTGTAATTCAAGGAGAGGGCCTAAGATTCAAATTCATTTTTATGTTTTAATTTAGAGATATTATATACACAGAGGCTGAGGTGAAATGCTCCATAAACAGTATTCATTTGCTTGAAACAAGAGCTCGAAATTTGAGGTGACCACACACTAAGTGCACAGATATTTGCCGAAATTTCAGGGTGGGCATTAGTTTATCTAACCGTCCCAAATTTTAAGTCAATTACTGTTGATAACCATAGGGCTGAGGTGATCCCAGAGGATATTTCAGTTTTACAATGTAGTTATTACTAATAACTATATTCATGGAAATAGAAGGTCCAGATCTAAATGGAGCAAATCCCTTCAACTATAGCCTTGGTTTCCTTGCTTGTAAAATGTTATTTATTGATAGAAAATATATATATTATGACTTGCCTAGTATATAACTGATATTGAATAAATATTTCAGAATTTGATTCTGGATGCTAAATTATTCATTTAAATTAGAGAATATATATAATTCATTTTTTCCTAGGCAAACAAAATTCCTACCGGAAATTCAGTAAGAAAACAAAAGTTCTATGCCTGGATTTCCCAGACTGTTCAATAGAAATGAAGAAATATGAACAGGTAACATCTGTGAACTTTGTATTCTTCCTGAAATTTTACACATGTACATCCATGTCCATCTTTCTGGGAAGTATGGATGGTTGCAAAAATTCCTTGTGTGTCCAGAGAAATGACCAAACTGAGGACCACCCTGTTTTTGTGTACTCCCACCTGTACACTTCCTCAATTCCTCAGATTAAGACTCAATCCCATCCTCCTTCATGACTCCCCTGTAGCCTAAAAAACCCCACACTTCCTTCCTTTTAAGCTATTTCCCATTAATGAACATTCTTCCAAATGCAAAAGATTATATCAAGTCATCTCCTTAGTTAGCTGGTGCACTTTTTTTTGCTTGAAATTCAGTCTTTATAAATCTTTATACACTTGTTCTGTGTCAGGGTAAAGAGTCCAATACCATTATTCAATGACTAAGTAGTGGTTATCCATTACTGCACTGAGAACAAGGTGCAAAAAGCAAAAGAAAACTAAAATAGTATGTTCTTTTCTCAATCACAACACTTTTGGTGCTGCCCCTTCTCAAGGGAAAACATGCTGTTTTAGAAAATACTCATATAGTTTATTGCACTGTTTGTTAACAGAGTAGCCACTAGCTACATGTGGTTATTAAGTTAAGATTACCTGGAATTTAAAATTTGACTCCTCAGTTGCACTAGACATACTTCAAATACTCATCAGCCAATTATGGCTAGTGACCACCACATGGGACATGCAGATATAGAAGAGTTCCATGACTGTAGAAAGTGCTCACTGAGGGACGCCTGGGTGGCACAGCGGTTAAGCGTCTGCCTTCGGCTCAGGGCGTGATCCCGGCGTTATGGGATCGAGCCCCACATCAGGCTCCTCCGCTATGAGCCTGCTTCTTCCTCTCCCACTCCCCCTGCTTGTGTTCCCTCTCTCGCTGGCTGTCTCTATCTCTGTCGGATAAATAAATAGAATCTTTAAAAAAAAAAAAAAAAAAGAAAGAAAGTGCTCACTGAAAGTGCTGGTATAGAGCTATAGAGCTTCTGGTACTGAAAACTATTAAAGGCATATATTAAGCAAAAGGTACCATGGAAAGAGAAATATATTGATAGATAAACTACCCAGATCTATCTTCAAATTCTGATTAATTTCAGAAATAGTTTTCTGTATCCTTCTTCTTCAAATGAGGAATTTAGACTGCATGATCCCCTCCAACTCAAAGAATCTTACCGTCAACATTGAGTTTTCTACTACTACTGGTGTTTACACCAAACATAAACTCAGGAGGTTAGAGGCATTTTTTTCCTACTCAGAAATAAAACTGAGTGAGTTATAAAACAGAAATAGCTGTAGTATGAAATATCTGATACTATAAAAATAACGCTAATTCTGATTAGGGCTATATGGTGAAGGCTTTCTGGAAGAGACTGGTGAACATGGATGTGAGGGGTGGATGGCGTGTTCACAACAGAAGCAGAAACAAGAGAGTGTATGCTAAATAAACACAAAGAAACCGTGACTGAGAAGTGCAACAAGTGCTAAGAGATTTCTGTGGCTGAAACACGTGTATAAAAGAAGTGTGATGTGTAAGAAATGTGGGGGGGAGGGGAAGCTGATGGCAACAGATCGTAAGAGGACACTGAATTCCTAAATAGGTGTTTGGGATTCTACCTCAGGCCTGTCTGTACCTTGGTCTGCACCTTCTGAGAATAACTTTGTCTACAGTTTGAAGGATAAGACAGGGTAGATAATAAAAAAGACCCCTGATGGCTTTGTAACCAGGCCTGGAAATAAAGTTCTAGCAACAAATAGGGATGGTGAGGTAGTTCTTAAGACTATTTCTGGACTCCACATACCAGAATTGGCAAGTAATTGAGAAAATAAAGGACTGTTCTATAAAGACTCAAATTATATCACAAAGTGAAACTAGAATATATTATGACTCTCCAGTGAAAGCGTTCTTTACTGCCAAATGACTGTGTATGCAGTTCAGGCAATTAAACATGCTCGCACCAGCCAAGAATAGGTAATAGGATCAATTGTAAATTCTCCCTACTTTTCCTAATGACTCAACTTTACCTTCAATCAACATTTATTGACTTCCTACTCTGTATGGTGCTCTAATTGTCTCCAGAGTCACAAAAGATGAATGACAGAAAGTCCCTAACCTCAGAAAATATTTTATGGCTAGAGATAAACATGAGCATGTCATAGGACATATTAAAACCATCTGCTAAGGCAAAAGCACATCTGGAGTGCTCAACGAGCACTGGTGACAAGCAACTACCCCACAGGAGAACATCAGGATTTGTTTTGCAGAAGAAGGAATGCATACTCTGCTAGGCTTCTCTTCAATGGATGAGTAACTTGGGGGAAAAAAATCTGTAAGAAAGCAAATAGTTCATGAATTTCAGTGACAAAACAAAACAAAACAAAACCATAAAACCATGGGCAAATGCATGCATTCATTGGATGGTGAGAAATGCTAAAAAAGGCACATGTAGGGGTTTGGGGCAGGAGAACTGCTTAGAAACTCTGGCTCTTCTGTAAACATGGAGAAGTTTCTACCACTGATCACAGTAACATTCAAAATAAATTACTGTAGCTGCCGTATGGAGGATGGGGAGAGTTTGAGGCATTGGGTAGCTATGCCACTGGCATAAATCAAAGATAGTATCAACTATTTCTGGTTACCTCCCATGTATTGTTACTTCAGTTTCTCTGAAATTTACTGCTGATCTGCAGTGCACTATGGCACCATGTCCTCACAATTCTTGTAGCTCTCATGGAAGCGTGACTCCATTTTGTTAGAACTTAAAGGTGACCATTCTTCATATTGGGGAAACAACCACTCATTTTCTGTTGATAAATTTCTCAGTGTATCAAGGGTCTTGTCTAACAGACCTGGTGCTGTCAACCATTTCTATTGAGGATTAGTTTACAATATCCCTTTTTAGGAAGGTGTTCTTTCTTTTTACAAAATATATTTTTTATTTATTTGAGAGAGAGAGAGAGAAAGAGAGCATGCATGAGCAGGGGAGGGGCAGAGGGAGAGGCAGACTCCCCGCTGGGATAAGGACCCTCGGATCATGACCTGAACCAAAGGCAGATACTTAACCGACTGAGCCACCCAGGACCCTCAGGAAGGTGTTCTTTCTTGTGTCATTTTATGTAACTTACTTCCTTGCTGTATCTGTTCACAGATTGCCTCGTCATGTGTTCGCCATGCACAAAGGGAAAGTTTCTCTACAACCCAGTAATGATGGTTCAAGCCTGTCCACTGTGCGTACTTTGAAGCCATACTTAGTACAAACCCATCTTCACAAACATAAACTAGATACAGACATTTTTTATCAAAAGGTTTCATGGGGTGTCAAGAGAAAAAGACTCATTTATCCACACAGTGGAAACTCAATCAAGTTCCCCACAAGACATCTCTATATCCCTCCCCCCACCCACGAAGTTCCTCTCCAGGGCTTGGTGCATTACTGAAACTCTCTTCCTTTACGCAGGGTCTAAAAATCATTTCTATTACCTAGAACTATTCAGCCACTGCCTTTAGCTAAAACAAACCACTCAGCAAAAAATAAAGTACTTAAGTAAATACAGTCCCAAACCATCTGCTATTCAAGCATGAGCCTCAAGGAATCACCCACACGAACAGGTCCTTCGTCAGGGAGGTGAGGAACATTCTACTTCTAATAAGAATCTTCACATATGGTCAGAGGCACAGATTCAGTCCTTATTCAAATTCTTAGGTAATTTAGTCTTTGCAAACGGACATTCTGCCTGACAGAAAGGTTTCCCAAAAGAAACCTATTCCTGTTTTGGATAACCAGACATAAAATCAAATTTGAGCAGTGAAATGATATAGGTTTTCTAGGGGAACGTTTATAAAGATATCTAAAGAGAAACAGAACTAGAAATAGTGATACAGATGGGTTTATAACTGTGCTCTCAAGTTACTTGCAAGCTCTTCAATTATATAAACTCCACATCAAACTTCGGACTTGATGTTTTCATCATTTTTTGTCTTCACATAATTTACCTCTCTCACCTGAGAACATCCTTTGGACTATCTTAACCACTATCAATTTTCAGACACAGAAAGTACTCTCTGCCTCAGATTTCCAGGCTATTTTTAACTGGTTTCAAACTGTAGATATTTTTTCATTAATAACTCACTTAATTTGGGGGTTGTTTTACTGTCTATTTTAATGCTTACTGTCTCATTTTTTTTTTTTTTGTCTAGGTCATTTTGATTTTTTAAGTAAATCTGAAAACATAAGGGATAATAGAAGGTTATAATAATACCATCAACAATACAAGGGAGAGAGAGAATATCTACAAACTTCATCAGTTTGGTGTCTCTATATAGAATCCCAGAAACCCATTTCAGGCTTTACTAGTAGACAGAGTGGTCTACTTCAACTAGCAGTCCAAGAGAAAATTTTTAAATATGGCATTTATTTTGCAATGTACTTGTAAAGAAATGTGCTTATTTTAAATATATTCAGGCATGCATGTAATAAAGAGATATGATCTAAGATCTTTAGTTCAACTGGGTTGTTGAAAGTACACAAAATTAAAACGTGGCCTCAATTCTCAAGGAGCTCGCATGGTAGTAGAAATAAGCCACACAAATTTGTAGTCCTCCCTAGCTAAACTGGGTTGGTGAGGAAAGGGTGAGGGGTGTCAGAAATAACCAGAGATAAAGCTTAAAGAAAACACTAGGTAAGCTCAATTTTCTATGTGGATTAACATTTTGAAGTCTTGTAACAAGTGTGTGTTAAATGGGACCCTGAGTCCTTGTCCTGATCTTAACACTTTACTGGTAACATTAAGAGCTGCCTGATTCTAGGGAAGTACACGGTTTCTTTTCAGGATCAGCATATTAGGGCTACCCAATTTCCATGTGAGTCCAACTACAGCCAGGTAAATGTAGTATCAGAGCCAGATGTGATTAATCACAAAGTGAATTGATACTGGAGGATTGCCTGTTTAGCATATGTTAAAAATGTACAGCCAGCTATGTGTATGTGCTAATAGCAAGTACATGCTAATTATATCTGGGATCAATAAACTAAGGGTTCAATAAACTAAGGGTTCTGGGATCAATAAACTAAGGGCATTCAGTTAATACCCAAGCTTCCCTAATCCAATGGTCCTTCCTCTTATGACAAGAGTGCCTGTGTCCCTCCATCTCTGAACACTTATAGAATTAATCTTTGTTTGGGAGCTCTGGGCTTTAAAATGGAGAAAGCACTCATTATTTTTGGCCCAATCCACAGGGAAGACCTTCTAGAGGTGAAGGACTGTGGACTTCCATACTGACCCCAAAGAAATACTCTCAGGAAGGTTTGCTTAAGTTAGATTTCATACTGGATAATATTTTATAGTAGGTAACCTTTTGAAATCGAGCCATTCCCTTATGAATATATACAAGTTGAAAAGCTTGCATTTTGTCCTTCTGCCATACTTTCATCAGTCAGCAGAGGGACTGCAGTGTGGTGACAAGTCTCACCAGGGTTCTGGAATTTGCTCGGCTCTCCCCAGTGCTGGACCACTAATGAGGCAGTTGGTGAATATTTCTTTGTTCTTGTCCCTCACTCCCCCTAGAGAAATGAGGCCAAACCACAGGCCGTGGACAGGAAAACCAAACAGGCTTCCGGACTGGCACTCAAGATCCAACGAGATATTTGTTTTCCAGCATTTTTTCCATGCTTCTCTCCATCCCCAGGGGATTCTGAATATTAATGCTCATCAAATACTGCCAAATGGTACTCTAAGGGAGATGGGCCAGATCATGCTGTTTTAATTGAAGTTAAAATGTAAAATTTCTAATACACCCTGGGTAACTACAGTCTGTAAACCTATCTTTAAGTGATAGGAAAATGCTGGTAAACCCAAGCCAACGACCAGACACTGCAAGCCTTCAGAAATGTAACATACTGGGGCATTTAGGGATCCGAGACACACGTTACACCCCATGGAGGGAACCACTAGTTGGGGGGATTTTTAGTTTCGTCATTAGAGGACAGCAATCCCTCCTCTGAAGTGATCAGGAATGGAGCTCATCCAGGAGCCCCGTGGGACACAGCCTTGGACTTGGAACACCTGTTTTGTGTCTGGGGCATCAGCCTGCAGGATCAATGCTGATTTCTCTTAGAGAAATATAATATAAACAATTCAGTGAGCAGGGAAGGGTTCTTGATATCTGACCTAGACCTACATGAAAACAAAGGATTTCAAAGATCAGGCAGTGAAGGGAGAAAATTCTAGGAAAAAGCTCCTCAAACGTTCAAGAAGCTAGAAGCAGTTTAAAAGAGCAAAGGAAATAAATTAGCATAAGTACTAGACATCTTTGAAAGTCTGGCAAAGGTTTTAGGCTTCATTTATGTAGTTCTGTAAGGAGAATTACCAGCAGATGGGATTAAGGAATTCAAGAAGAAGCTACAAGAAAATAGGAGATAAAGATGATAAAACAGAGATCTAAGGTTGAAAAGTAGTGGTGATGGAAAACAAGTGACTTATGACTTATTTGACAGAAGCGCTAGATAATCAAGAGAAGCAGATGTGTATTAAAATATGTAAGTCAAATGAGTTTTTCAATTAATAACTACAAATGAAAGCCCTACATATACCGCATTATTATAAATAAACCCAAATCTTTAAAAAAATCCTTAAAAAAATGCCTTTTCTGACAGGAGAATTAAGAAACTCACAATGATTTGAAAACTTAAGTATAATGAGGCTGAGAAAAACCAGATAAAGCTTGTCGACGACGTGACTTAGTATTAACTTCATAGTTTGATTTCTTAAAGTATTAATTTCAAGTTAAAATATTCTTCTAGCCCCTTTCCCAAGGGAAAACCTGTAATTTAAATATCAACCCTTTTATTGAAAAAATAAGACCATGTGGTAATGGAATTGAAATACACAAGTTTATGATACAAAATCTGCATCAACAAACATACGTGTTGGTTTTATAACAGCAACAAAAAATGCTTGTAAAGGAATATTAAGACAAAGTCTTGGGGTACCTGGGTGGCTCAGTTGGTGAAGCAGCTGCCTTCGGGGCAGGTCATGATCCCAGGGTCCTGGGATTGAGCCCCACATGGGGGCTCCCTGCTACATGGAGAGTCTGCTTCTCCCTCTCTCTCTGCCCCTCCCCCTGCTTGTGTGCATGCCTGCTCTCTCTTTCTCTCACAAATACATAAATAAAATCTTCTTAAAAAAAGACAAAGTCTGCCATTTATTTTAATTTTACCTTTTTATGTACTTCATCTGGGAAGCTATTCTTTATACAGTTCTTACATTAATTATATCAACTATGACATCACTAGGTCCTTCCATTCAAACAATTTTTCCATCATTTAGACTATACTTAGGATGCCCACCTCCACCTAGCACAGGGGTCCTGTTGAGGTGAGTACGGTTTCCTTGTGACACAGACACTCAGCCGGTCAGGTCCTGTCGAGATCTGCCAGCTTTGCCACCACATCAGCAGAGCTGAGTCATGCAACAGAGACTCTATACCCCAAAGGCTAAAATATTACTATGAGCCTCTCCAGAGAGGAAGTTTGTGAACCACTGACAAAAATTTTAACATTTCTGGAAGTCTGAGGGAGCCCCAAAATGAAGGGATGCCCAATTTCTCATTTTGTAAGATTATTCTGTTAATAGCATTAAACAATCATTATGGTGCTAATTTTAAATACTGTTTTCTCACTGGACAGTATTTTTGCCATCTGAGAAAATCATAAGGCTTCTCTGTCAGAACATACTACTTTATGGCACAAAGCTGTTCGTCTTACCTTTTTGCAAATCATTATGTTTTTAAGACTTTTAGGGGCCTAGTGCTAATTGAGAATCATTTTCAATAGCGGATTATATTAATTTTCTTTAAGAAATCTCACAAATAGAATGTGGAAGCACAAAGACATAAATGTATTCCTAACATTTTCTGTCCTTAGATTTCTAAGGAAATGATCGCGTTTGTATTGACAACACTTATGAAGGATCTCTCAGAACTTCTACAAGTATGAAACTCCTTAGAGAGAATATAAGGCCACTTGCTTTGTGCTATTTCCCACTCCAACACTCAGAGAAGAGAGCTGTAAGAGGGTCCCTATGCATGCATAGATACTATTCACGTTCAGAAAAATAACCAACCTTTAAAATTAAAAGTGTACAGATAAAAAACATTCTTGCTATTCTTACTGGAAGCTGATGAATAAATATTGCCATAACTAGATTCCCTACACAAAACAGTGAGAAATCCAGGGTATTCTGAGGAAATATATATTCATTTTCAAAAAGAAGTACAGAGAATATTAAAGACTTAAAATGATACTGGGATATAATCTTATCCTTTCTGTATAACCAAACAAACAAACCAAAAACCTCTACAGAAAGTTTCTCAAGCAAGCTCCATGCCCAGCATGGAGCCCAACACAGGGCCTGAACTCACAACCCTGAGCTCAAGACCTGAGCTAAAATCAAGAGTCGGGTGCTTAACCGACTGAGCCACCCGGGTGCCCTGCCTGAGTTTTCTATTATAATTTAAGGCTCAGGACAAGGAGAGAATGCTTTTATCACATTCACTGTTACCTTCTCTCTGCATAAAATATTTGGCAAATAACAGATCATTCAGTATTTATCAAGTAAATGAGTGAATGGGCAAATGCATGGGTGGATGTTCATATAAAAGAGATTTTATTCACATTTAACATGGTTTCCTTTGACTTATAAAGAGCCTTTGGTGGTCACAGCATAGACTCCAGTGACCAGGGTATGTCCTTGTTTAAACTGAAGTGAAGGAAAAAGTTGAACCACTGCCTTAGTTTTATATGAATTCCACTATAAAGTGAGATTTGCTGAATTCCTAAGTAATTATTTTGTATAGCTGCAACATTTGTCATTATATAGTTTAACCTACGAGACTGATGTGAAAATTAGAAACAGTTTTCCTAGTCAGTAAATAAGTATCATTACCATAGAGAGAGTTTATTCCATTTACAAAGTCATTACATGTTTCAATTTTCGGATAATACCTACTGGCAGTTAAGAGCTTGGACTCATGAATCAGAACTGGGTTTTTTACTTTACTTACTCAGTCTTTAACTTCAAGAACATACCTATATCGGGAGGCCTGGGGGGCTCAGTGGTTAACCACCTGCCTTTGGCTCAGGTCACGATCCCAGTGTCCTGGGATCAAGTCCTGCACAGGGCTCCCCGCTCAGCGGGGAGTCTCCTTCTCCCTCTGCCTTGGCCCCTCCCCCCAACTCGTGTTCTCTGTCTTGCCCTCTCTCTCAAATAAATAAATAAAATCTTAAAAAAAAAGAGAGAGAAAACATAGCTATATCTCAATTTTCACATGACTTACCTGCAAGTTTCCTTAAGGAGTAGTTATAAAGCTTAAAGGAGATGAAGAAAAAAGTGAAGAGGGGAGGATGGAAAGAAGGGAGGAAAAACAAAGGTACTCAAAGGAGCAAAGCAATACCTGAAGCAGAGATATTAAGTACCTTAATATCTAGGATTGCCAGATGGAATACTGTCTCAACAGCAAAGGGTAAGATAATGTGTATTGTATACCCTAAAAAAAAAAAAAAAAAGGTAAGCTTAATGAAAATATTTTAATTCCAAGTGAATCAGTAGTGGAAATTTTAAGGTAAAATATAAAATATTAATGATGCTAAGTAAAATTGATTTTAAATATATGAAAATCTGGTTCTTAGCCAGATGCCCCTGAATATGAGGAAGGGCATAAAGAAAAGACTTGAGCTAATTAGAAAGACACTCAATAAGATGTACTTTTGAGATATAAATATACCAGAGGTGAAAAGCGATCAATATTAATTGTAAGGGAGCAATGAAGAGAAAGCACAGGAAACCCAGAAAATAAAAATCAACAGGCATGGCATGACCTAACACAAGTCATATAAAATTGAAGCAAATACAAAAAGAAAAAGTTCAAGGAAGTCAAGATTAAAGATGAAAGGTAAATTGCATAGAATATGAAGACAAATAATTAGATCCCTGACAGAGATAAGCTTCTATAATAAACCCTTTGAGAAATTTTAAACAGTAAAAACAGTTAAAGATATTTTCACTAATTTAATTATTATTGCATGCTAGCTTTGACAAAGGGTAAGTGGTTGCCACACAAATTTTAGGATGGGATTACAACTTTTAAAATCATAGTTAGCAGACAATGTTGTATTATTTTCAGGTATACAACACAGTGATTATAGACTACTCTACATGTTACTCAATGTGCAAAGTGTGGTCCCCATATGTTTTTAAGAATGAATGATATTACACAGTCCTTAGCATTCAGGTAAGATACCACTGTGGTTCATTTTTTGTTATGTATAGAAAATTTAAAAGGGGCGCCTGGGTGGCGCAGTCATTATGCGTCTGCCTTCGGCTCAGGGCATGATCCCAGCGTTCTGGGATCGAGCCCCACATCAGGCTTCTCCGCTATGAGCCTGCTTCTTCCTCTCCCACTCCCCCTGCTTGTGTTCCCTTTCTCGCTGGCTGTCTCTCTATGTCAAATTAATAAATAAAATCTTTAAAAAAAAAAAGAAAAGTTAAAAGAGAAAAGATCTTATTTCTTGATCCTTTTATAATGGGGGGAATATAAAAACACTGAGAAATAAATTTTTAAGAAATCAACTTTCTCCTTCCGGCTGTCAGTGAGTAACAGGTACAGGACTAGCACTCCTGCCAAAACCAGCTCTCAAACCGGAAACATAGGAAGCAAATGTGTGCACGTTTTGGCAAAGAGATAGTACAGGACTTCTTGAGGAAGAGGAAGCAATGAAGTGAGTTCCCACTATCACCCAGGCTTTCTGCCTAAAGGCACTCTCCAGATTTCGTTGTAGGCAAGTGATCCCAAGAAGAGCACAGAAGGCTCACTAAGCAGAGGGTGAAGTGATCAGAATTGGGCGGGGCGGGGGGGGGTTGCTGAAGCTGAGGGAATGTTGGAGGCATTGCTGGAGAAGTGAGTTACATAAAGGAAAACCTCCAGAATTCTGCAGAGTGGCCTTCTTAGGAATTCTTCAGCCAAATGCTCAACTTTGCATGGGCAGGTTTAGAGGCCCAGCAGAAAAGAGAGAGAGAGAAAGGGAGAAAGGGAGAAAGGGAGAAAGGGAGAAAGAAAAGAAAAGAAAAGAAAAGAAAAGAAAAGAAAAGAAAAGAAAAGAAAAGAAAAGAAAAGAAAAGAAAAGAGAAAAGAAGGAAGGAAGGAAGGAAGGAAGGAAGGAAGGAAGGAAGGAAGGAAGGACTGAGAAGGTCTGTGCTAAATTCAAGTGAGTCAGTGAGCTACCTTATCAGCAAAAAACATTCTTGGATGTTGAGTATTTCACAACTCATTGGGCACAAATAAAAAAAACCTCGAAACATTCCAGAAGGGTCTCCATCATCTGGACAGCAGAGAAGCAGGGATCTGATGGTCGTGAGAACATCTGCTGCAATCGTCACTACTGTTTAGCTTTATTGATCTATAATCGGCATATAATATTGTCCAAGTTTAATCATTGTACAACAATGATTTGATGGGGGTAAATATTGCAAGAGGAATCCCCAGGAACGTGAGTTAACACATCCATCACCTCGCACTGTTAATTGTGGTGTGCATGAGAACTTTTAAATCTACTCTCTGCAACATTCAAATATGGAATACAATATTTTTAGTACATGCACCACACTGTACATTAATTCCCAGAACTTCTTCCTCTTCCAACTGTCAGTCTGTACCCTTTGCTCACCTTGACCCTACTTCCAATTGCAACTAAGTTTTTCTCCTCCCCCTCTCTTAAAATCTTCCCTCTTTCTGAAGATTCTCTAAGGACTGTTCTCGCTTTGTCTACACCCATGTTGGTCTGTAAGTGAGACCAATCAATGGGAGATGAAGGAAGAGAAGCGAAGACACTTAGTGAAGACGCCAGGTCTGCTTTCTAGGTCCCAGGGCACCTGCTTACGGAAGAGGCTTTCAAGCAGAAATATTCCAATATTGACTAAAATTAAAATAGAGAGGCACAGGCTGTCAAACTAGCAAGACTTTGAAGGGACCACATATTCCCTTCCTTGCAATGGTACTTACTCTCTCAAAGTCCTAGTCCCCCAAATTGTGCTCTACGGCTCTGTTTATTTTAAAATTCTATTAATTTGCCAACATTTAATTTTTTTTTCTAAAATATTATTCCCTCAGGTCTTACCATTTAGGAATTTTATTGTTTATTATCTTAATTTTTTCCACCTAGAAATTATTTTATTCTCTCTTTTTTCTTATATCTTATATCAATAGATATACCAGGTATAGCTTGTTATAAATATAAATTAATGTGATAAGCAAATAACTACAGAAAAATGAAGCCATGGTGGATACAGTTGCAGTAAATATAAATTCTATTTCAGGATAATACATATTACCCTTTTAAAGTTTCTTGTAATATTTAATCTTTTTATTCATCTCTTTGTAGACTTCACTGTGTTGAAAAGATCTAAACATTTTTACTTTAAATGCAGAAAACTTTTGTTGATGGAGTTGACAGGTTTTTTAAAGCTGGTATTATTTAACTTTGGCTTTATCTAACTTTGAACAGGTTTTATTTTTTGTTCTAAGCCAAATAATTTTGAGGACTATGCTTCAAAAATGGCATGTAGCAAGGTTTGCAGCTAGTCAGGCCTTATATCACACTTCCATTATCACACAAAGAGTTTGGAAGTTTAAGAGAAGATTTTTAAAAATACAGCTGTTTTAAAATCTTTTATCACAGGAGATTCGGTTTCAATAAAAACTAATTCTTAAGGTTTTCTTTAGCACAAAAGAAGATACTGTGACACAAAATGAAATGAAGTAATGATTTGGGCAAGTGCATAGAAATATCCAGATGACTCACGTGTTAAAAAAAAAAAATAACCTATTTTCTAAAAGCAATTTTAAAAAGTCTGACAATACTTTATAAAACCTACAGATAGTTTACTCTTTGTCAGCTGTAGATATTGCAAAGTTTGATGAGCTGCCCTATATTCTTGTTGTTCAGTGTCCTTCCTAGACCACATCCTGTGAAAAAGTCCATTGCTTTGCTTTCTTATTCTCCATCTCAATGCTTTCTTCACTACTACAGCTTTGTAAATTGATTGTACAAATGGCCCCAGTTTTTCATGCCTCCCTGTATCCATGTGCTTTGCCTGTGTCTTCCCACATGTACTCAGATTTGGCCATGTCAGCAACCATTAGAATCGTAAATATTATTTTCAGCCTTGCAGTAACACCTACTTAACACAACGGCCCTTATCAGGTCTAACTTTACAGCTTCAGAGGGAGGCAGAGCTCAGAAAACTCTAGAACATGAGTCAATTTGGTTTTCTCCAACTGTATTTGTACCCATCCCTAAATTTTACTCATTATACCAGAGTATATCGTCAATATGAGCATTCTAATTAAATAGTCCAAAATCCCCTATTACTTTGAATTCAATTAGTTTCTCTTGAGTCCTTGTTTAGAGGGATTCATAGCTTGTAGAATAAGTGGGAAAAAGAAGAGCAACGATCTTCCTTTTCTCCTGTTTCTTCAAACATAGCCCTGTGCTCCTCTCGGGAAAGCAGTTTGGGAGGGTGGCTCTTCAGGCTTCAAATCTTAGGAAGGTAAAGAAGTTGCAGCATAAAGATTTTTTCTGGAAGTACGGAATTCACAGTAGTGGTATGGAGCAGGGTGAGAATTGTAACATGAAAGACCAGTGCTAACCAACTTCAAGTGACCAGAAAAGGCAGCAGATAGATGAAAAACATGAGCAAAAGCACAGGAGAACAATGCCTGTAAGCAAAGTTAGAGAGCCTTTATGCCAGAGAGTGACACCAGAGTCTTGGTAGGCCTTGGGACAGGAAGATTGCTGGTCCTCACTTGTTCTAAGAGATCTGGAACTGTCCTCACACAGGACTTCAGGAGAAAAAGTCACGTGGTAGGATCACAGTTGCAATTTTCCCATTTTGCAACTAATCTCTTCTTATAATACTTTTCCTAAAACGTGTTGGTGCTTGCTAGCACACGCAAGTGCTATAATGCTAAAATGACGGGGCTAAGCTGAAACATCAGATATGTTTCATTACGTACCCCTATGTACTTTGTGTCTTCTTGCAGGTCAATTCCTACATTTGAGTCATCTCTATGCATTCTGGACTCCTGTCCCAATCACGAATTAATTCAGCTAGATTAACTCGGATCAGTGAGTCTAAGCAGCTTACTGAGACCAATGGTGATGGATATGCCCAAATGAAACTTCAGGAGAAGGAGGCAAAGATCAGAGAAAGTTTTCTACTAAAGAAATGACTCATTAAACTAATAGATTCATGGCGATTTAAAAGTACATATACACATCCAGGGTGATGCTAAACATCCTACATACAATACTGTTGAAAAAAATTATGGCACAATCTTAATTAATGTCTAGGACTAAGACATCCACTTTGCTCAGTTATAAAAGGTGATTGTTTTTGAAGACTTAAATGATATTTAAACAGACCTAGATCTCAAAGTTCCAAGTGGATAGAATGTCCTATCCTTAATATAGGCCTCTTTTCAGGATTTTTTGTTAATCACTTGGCATCGCAATTAAAAGTCAATGGAATTTAGTAACCTATGTTTTCTAAGTGACTCTTAGTTTATTTTCCCATACCTTGCATGGTTAAAAATAACCAACATCCTACCTCTCCGAGTTGCTAATAAACACCAAATTATTTCTCAATTTAGCTAAAGAGTAGGACCATTACATTATTCCATAATCTCATGTAATTTCGAAGTAACAGAATTGCCCATTTAGCTGATAATTGTTTTTATTCACTCACTTTTACATAGTACTGTATTCCGCAAAAACCTACAATTACACTTTTATTGCAGTAGCGCAACAGGGCTCTCCTGTTCTACTCAAATGAAGTCATAAAATGTCACAAAGAGAAAAAAAACCCTCATTTTTTTTAACCTTGATATTCCACAGAGTACCTATTGTCTTCTGCGTTATGCAGTTCAGATAGATTGCAATTACCTTCAGACCACTTGCTTTGTTGGGGAAAACACCCAACCAAGTAGGCTGTCTAGTTGGCCATGATCCAGCACTAGCCAGGTCCCTTGGAAGAGCTGTTCTGCAGATCCTACCTTCTGTAAGGGCCACTCTGAGATGGTTTCTATAGCTAATGTTACTAAGAGCAGTTATCACCTAGCTTTAGGAATTATACTTTTCTTGGTTATAAGGTTATCTTACAGTATCCTTATTGCTGGCTCTCCAATAATGGATATTTCTCAGAAGGTAGGTTTTCTAAGAAGGTATATATATTTATATAGGAACAGTTATGAATTTATCAAATGATTCAAATTTATAATATTAGCCAACATTTGTTTGTGTGCTTTTTAAAGATTTTATTTATTTATTTGAGAGAGAGAGAGAGAAAAGAGAGAGAGCACAAGCAGGTGGAGGGCCAGAGGGACAATCAGAATCCCCACTGAAGTCGGAGCCCGAGGCAGGACTTGGTCCCAGGACCCTGAGATCATCACCTGAGCTGAAGTCAGATGCATAACCAACTGAACCACCCAGGCGCCCCTCAACATTTGTGTGTTTGTGTGAAATTAACTGCTTTACATGATATGACCCTCATAATCGTCCTACGTAGCAGGCAGTACATTATTGCCATTTTACAGGTAAGAAACAAGACACAGAAATATTAACTTGCTTAAAGTCATTTACCTAGACATGGCAACATCAGGATTTGAATTCAGGTCATCAGGATTCATCCAGCCATATAACATAGTGGAAAATTTCTTGAACTTAAAACTCCTAATTTTAGGTTTTAATTTTTTTTGTAAAGATTTTACTTATCTGAGAGAGTGAGCAAATGAGAGAGAGCATAAACAGGGGAGAGAGGCAGAGAGAGAGAAGGAGAAGCCGACTCCCCGCTGAGCAGGGAGTCCTCGGGGCTCGATCCCAGGACCCTGGCATCATGACCTGAGCCAAAGGCAGACACTTAACCAACTAAGCCACCCAGGTGCCCCTAATTTTAGGTTTTAAACAGGCAAATGGCAATAAGCTCTGTGGCTCTTTGGGCAGACACCACTGATGAACCTGTTTCCTCAGCTATAAAATAAGGAAACTGGGGTAGGTAAGTGTATTTTAGAGCACTAGAATTTCCTCATTTGCTCTGCAAATTTGAGACAAGAGATCATTTGCACATTTTTGAAAAACGCCTGCTTGAGTGTGATTTTCTTCTGCTTCAAGGAAATGCTGTATACTTGACACAAATGCCAGATGCAACCAACATGTTTGTTTTTTTTCCCAAACTCAGGTTTTTATTTCCACTTTCAGAAAGTATAGTGGACATCATTAGATGGCTAATATTTGAAACTTCAAACAGGTAAATTTCCAATACTTAAAGATCTAAAATACTGCCTGGATCCTGACTACACTGCCCATGTGGTTATGGTCCCACAGTCAAGACCACTTCTTGATGCTGCCCCGAATGCTTCACCTCGTGCTGACATAGACCTGAACCAAAGGTAAACTGTCCCCACAAATCAGTATTCTCTGCCTATCTCTAAATCATTAGTACTCAGATTGGGTATAAAGCCAAAGAGGAAGCTTTCTGCTTCTGCTCGCCTCTTAAGCAAAGTCTAGGGTTGAAGCAGGTTGCAGCCATTTACATCACCTGGAGAGGGAAGGCGTGTGCACCTGTTAGTGGAGGGAATAAAAGGGCATAACCATTTGGGAGTCTAAGAATTCTTACTATCACGGAGGTGACATACGTACTGGGCTTGAGAGATCAGAGGAAAGAACACGATAGGAGTTACAACATGGCTGGTTGGAACCCAGAAATCTAGACCCAGACGAGAACACAGACCACTGACTCTGCAGGTGTCCGTATACACGTAATTATGTTATTTTAGTATACTTCTTATCATGTACACTTCACAGTCAAATGGATCATGCTTTTGCTCAGTTACTCAACATCAGTGAGCGTGCATCTTCTAAAAACTGTAAAGACGTCATCAGTTATCTCAGATCATCTTCAATTATGTCAATGTTTTTAGCTCTTCATCTTAACAATTTCTTGGTTCTGTTTTGTTTGCTTGACTGGGCCCAGACTGGTTTAGTTTATATTTATGACTAAGTGCAGAGTCCCCAGTGCTGCATTTTCCATGGGCTCACTACAGATTGTCATTATAACCCACAAATAGATGTGGAATATTTGTATAGGGGTCCCAGGTTTGGTCATTTTAGTTCCTATCTAATTCATACTTTGTTTTAGGGACATTAAAACCTCTAAATTTCAGAAGATTACCAAATAAAAATTTCTACTTATTTATTTTCACAACTTTCTGAGAAACTTTAAGACTTGGATTATTTTTAGTTCTGTTCAGCCAATAGAATCTTAGAAAGCTGTGTTTATTTATTTTTATTATGTTCAATTAGCCAACATATAGTAAAAGCTGTGTTTAGATAGGCATTGTTTTTGCATCAAATATTAATAAAATTGTATTCAACAGTTGAGTGGCAACATTACAGAGATGAAATAAAGGTTGCAATAAATTCGAGTTATAAATATTACCAAATTAAGATACTATTTTATGAATTTGGAGGGAAAAAAAAGCTAACCTCTTAACAGAGAAAATAAGCATAGAATCACCTATTAACTTGTGGTTAGGTTCATGAAAATGGCATTTGAGGGGCACTTGGGTGGATCAGTTGGTTAAGTGTCGGTCTCTTGATTTTGGCTCTGGTCCCAATCTCACGGTCATGGGATTGAGCCCCACCTCAGGCTCTGAGCTCAGTGGGGCGTCTGCTTGAGATTCTCTCACTCTGTCCCTCCCCCGTCTCTCTCTCTCAAATACTTTTTTAAAAAATTATGTTCGGTTTGCCGGCGTACCATACATCTTAAGTTTTTGATGTAGTGTTCAATGATTCATTAGTTACGTATAACACCCACTGCTCATCACAACATGTGCCCTCCTTAGTACCCATCACCCAGTTACCCCATCCCCCCCACACCCTCCCCACCTTAACCCTCAGACCCACCATTTGCATCCACATGAATGGACCTGGAGGGCAGTATGCTAAGTGAGAGACTCTGGACTCTGGGGAAAGAAATACCTTTTTCAAAAAAGAAAGAAAAATGGCATCTGAACTTTTTTTAAAAGAGCAGTGTCTTTCATTTCCTCTTCATTTTTTCTTTAAGATAGATTGATTGACTGATTGATTGATTTATGAGAGAGAGAGAGAGAGAGAACAAGCAGGGGGAGCGGCAGGCAGAGGGACAAGCAGGCTCCCCGCCAAGCAAGGAGCCTGATGTAGGACTCAATCCCAGGACCCTGGGATCATGACCTGAGCAGATGCTTAACCAAGTGAGCTTCCCAGGCATCCCGATTTCCATTTTGTTTTGGAGTGAAAACTTTCTGCCCCCCCGCACCTTAAAAAAATTAATATATTTTCAGAGAAAGTCCTTTTACTTGTAAAAACTATAGCGCATTTGTGAAACTCCAAGATCCTGGACGAATGCAATACAGAGAAGACATCAGCAATCAAGTATTTGGAGAGGATAAAAGATTTAAAAAATGCGTGAGACTGTTTAATGTTTAACATTTCTTTTAAATCTTGCAGACTGATGTCTGCCATATTTTTATTTCCAGATTTTGTAAGTTACTTATGTTAACTCATAATGTAAGTTTATGTGCTGCATATTTAAGAATCACTAATTGTCCAAAGAAATAGAACGTTTCTTGTCCAAAGAAAAAGACCGTTGAAATGTGTAGGTAAAAGGAAACTTAAGTCTTAGCTAAAAATTCCAATTCTTACCTAGCAACGTTTGCCCTGTGCTAGATAGAAGAATGAAAGTAAAACTGATAGGTTTATGTTATGTTCCAACAATTTAACACCATTTGTTATTTTGTACAGAATCTAAGAATAAAACGCATACCTGAGCAAGGTCAGACCTCTCCTTGCTTCTCCTACTTACCAACTGTTTCTCTGAAATTATTAGAAAAGCTTGATTTGGGGTAATACCTGATTTGCCTGAGTCTGATTTGCCAACCAATTTTTTAAAAGTTGAAATATACATGACATACATTACTTTAGTTTCAGGTGTACGACATAGTGATTTGACCTTTACATACATTATGCAATGGTCCCACAAAAAGTGTAGTTACCATCTGTAAGCATACGGTTAGTAACATATTATTAACTACATTTTCTCTATGTTGTACATTACATTCCTGTGACTATTTATAATTGGAAATTTGCACCTCTTAATCCCCTTAGGCAGTGTCTCTCATCCCTCCACCCCCTCCCCTCTAGTAACCATGAAAGTTTGTTCTCTATGAGTCTGTTTAGGTTTTCTTGTTTGTTCATTTGTTTTAACAATCGAACCTTAACCTAACCTTTTGTGTCAATTCACACTATTACCCATTGATAGACTGAAAAGGCTCCACATTGTGGTCTCGACAGGGAAGCTTTTTACTCTCAGTAGCACTTCTCAAGAGAAGAACTGAGAAAAAGGATTAGCAAAGTTTTAGAAAACGTGACTTGGCACGAAGGCCAGTTGACTTCAGGTGTTTAAAGTTAAGAATATACAAGAAAACATTGATTTCAAAGGCTGTATCTAGTTGATTCCCAGATTACTCCCCCTTGGTCTATAAATTAAAAACATTAAGAAGGAAGCAAAAAAATAGACTTGGGTTTAATTTCTACTTAGAGGAAGAAAAAAATAATGAGACTATCTCAAGGAACAGTCAAAATCAGAGTCAAAGCCAACTTATCATGCAGTCTGTTTAGAGTACTCCTATCATTTTTCATACCCACAGTAATGTTCTTTTTAATCAAAATAAGATTTCTATGTTTCAAGCCAATTCTTGAGAAAAGAACACATGCATTTAAATTGTCATTGTACATAACATTTGGATTTCAATTATAAAAGCCTCTCATTATATCTTCATAGACTTTTGATGAATATCCCATTAGGATAACGATACAGTCAGCTGCAATACTGTTTATAATTTTAAAGCCTTTTAGGCTACAAAGAAAGAGCAATAATTTTGTTTCATTTGAGAGAGAAAAGTTCTGAAATAACTTCAGAATATTCAAGAAAGAGACAGTCCTGTTTTTCTCCTCCATGTGTATTTCGTCACACAAATTAGGTTTTATTAGTCTATTCTACCAAATCGCTTCCCTGAAACAACTTATATTAATGTGAAAGATGCCCTGGCCAGCTGTTCCTACTTACTATAGTTACATGCATTCACCGTGCAGGGAAGCCGGGGGCTAATGCCAACACACTATTCCTTGGCACCAGAACCCTGACCCAAAAGAGTTAGCCAGGTCTTCTGAATGCCTTGGTCTTTCCAGCTATACAACAGCTTGAACAATTATGAATAAGAGAACTTTCTAAATTCTCTAAGACTATTTTTTTCTTAAAGATTTTATTTATTTATTTGACAGAGACAGCCAACGAGAGAGGGAACACAAGCAGAGGGAGTGGGAGAGGAAGAAGTAGGCTCCTAGCGGAGAAGCTTGATGTGGGGCTCGATCCCAGAACTCCGGGATCACGCCCTAAGCCAAAGGCAGACGCTTAACAACTGTGCCACCCAGGCGCCCCTAAATTCTCTAAGACTGTTAATGCTGATGAGAGAGAGTCCACTTGTCTGAAAGTTAGTAGATTTGGTTTCATTTAAAATATCACCAATACTCTGAAGTTTGCAAAATACAGCAGTTAACAACAATACATATATACCAGTCACCCTAATGGGGAGATAACTGAAGAACATATATTGTTCACTAAAAGACACAACTGATAGGAGACAGACAGGAGTGTGTCTTACAGTGTGAAAATTTCAAGCCTGACTTCTCTCTCTGGTATAGACAGAAATAGCAGAAGTACCAGAAAAAGAGCTCACACTTGTCTTCAAAAATCAACACCGAGCCCATTAAATATTCAATGAAGTACTGTTTAAACATAGAACTAGTGCCCAGTCAAATTTTAAAGTGAACCAACCATGAATAATCTGGGATGGGTCAATGAAGTATCAAGGCCTGGTCTGCTCATGCCCATTTCAGGACAACGTGAAAAGCAGCCTCAGAATGCCTTTGCCATCAGCTGATTCCTTGTTTTGACTTTGTCATAGCTCAGCTTCTCTCCCTGCGGGATCTTGCTCCCTTCTCTCCTCCTCCCCCTCCACCACCTCAGGTCTCAGTTGTGGAGACTGATCCACTAAGCTTTCTGCACGCTAATCTCAGAGTCCACTTTCCAGGGAACTTGACCAGCAACGCTTGTGAAAGTTCACGTGAAATGGCAAGTCTCTGAAATCCTCATAGTTTCCAGACTATTTCATAGATATCCAAATAACTGTAGCGTAATGGAAAGTGTAATGAACAACTCAAGAGAGTCTGCAGCATTTTCCAAGGCAACTTTCTAAAGGTATTTTCAAAACGATTGGCATAGAGCAGTAAAATCAGAATTATTTCCAGATGTTGGCAACTAAGAATAGCATGATTATCAGTTTGGTATGATGCCAAATTTCATTAACTTTAAAAGGTAAAGGAAAACGTCATGGAGATGTGGAGATATATTGAGAAGTTTTCTTAGTATGGCAAATGGGTAAAAGCAATCACTTCTCAATGCTCTGATTAAGTTAAACCTCGGAAATAATAATGATTATACTGCTGGCATTATCTGGGTACACAAAAATATTAAGTATAGTAGTTGGTGTTATATAATCAAAACTGGATAGAGAACAAGCTAAATAATTGATGATTTCGTTAAAAATTCTGGCAAATCCAAGTTCTAAGGAAGGTATCATTATACCATAAAACAAAAGATTCTCAGGACACCTGGGTGAGTCAGTCGGTTAAGCGTCCAACTCTTGAATTCGGCTCAGGTCATGCTCTCAGGGTCTTGGGATTGAACCCAGCACTGGGCTCCCCGTTCAGCAGGGAGTCTACTTGTCTTCCTCTCTTTCTGCCCCTCTACTCCCCCTGTGCGCATGCAAGTGCTCACTTTCTCTCTCTCAAATAAATAAATCTTTAAAAAAAAAAAAAGACTCTCCATAAATTTCTGTTAGCTAGAGGGGTCCTAGTCAATAGGAAGTGGCCTCAGGGGACCTGATCCTAATGATGAGGGTATTGAAAACCACTTAAAATAAAATGAGATATTCACCTTGCCATTATTCACTTGCTACACTAGATTTATGAAGAGTTTTTGAAAATACTTTATTCACGTATCCATTCATTCTTTAGCATGTGGCCAGGAGTATTAGTGTTGTAGAGGACATAAACCAAATACGACACCCTTAGTTCTTAACACTTGTTTGCATAATGAGAAATATGGTGATCATAATAACAATCTCTATAACCACTATAGACACCATTTACTAAATGCCACTATTTGCCAGCCACTGGGCTTGTATGATTTATGTACATTACTTTTAATTCACATCAACCCTAAGAAGTAGATGCTATTTACCCTGCTTAATAAATGATGAACTACAGGCATGAAAGTAGAGGCATCTGCTTTGTAATGTTTCTTGAAAATCACTAGCAGCTTTGGGATTTGAAATTAAGTACCTACGACCCCAAATTCCAATTTTTCATTTGCTACCATTCCAATCTAACTCATGACATTTTAAAAAGTAACACAAAAAAAAATATTAGATTTCAAAATGATTGTTAAGAATAACAAGGACTCAAGGAGTTAAAACAGAAATAAGACAGATATTGAGAAGAGGTTTATCTATTTATTTTTTTGCTTTTTTTTCTTAGGAAAGTCTTGACTTCATCTTTGAGCCAAAAATTAACATAATTACATTAATATACATGATATTATATATTAATACATAATTACATAATTATATTTCTCTATGCAAAGGAAAAGCAAAGATGAGGTTCCTGGTTTAGGACATTAAGAAAACTAAAATACAGGGTAAAATAGAAATTTATTGGTTTTATTTTATTTTTAAAGATTTTATTTATTTATTTGAGAGAGAGAGGCTGTGAGCATGAGCAGGGAGAGGAGCAGAAAGGGAGGGAGAGGGATAGGAAAGAATCTCAAGCAGACTCCATACTGAGCACAGGGCCTGATGCGGGGCTCAATCCCAGGACCCTGAGATCATGGCCTAAGTGAAACCAAGAGTCAGACGCTCAATGGACTGAGCCCCTAAATTTACTGGTTTTAGAAAACAAGTGTTCTCAGAAGATAAGTGTACATATGTGTGTATGTTGTTGCCCAGAAATGTGCTCACAGGATTATAAATTGTTATTAGCTGAAAGGTGGCAGGGGGGCGTAAATTCACCTTATGCTGTGACAGAAGCTTAAAGGGTCCAGACAAGATAAATAAGCAACCTGACCTACTGTGCTGCATCTTTACAAATAGTGATATTCAATACTGAATAATTACTATTTCGGAAAATGTACTGTGAATTGTTGGGTTCTAATATGGTCCATTGGAGAAGGGAAACAACTCAGAGCCAAATATACAGAGAGAGGCTTAAGGATGTTTTCTGTCTGGGGGTGCCTGGGTGGAGCAGTCATTAAACGTCTGCCTTCGGCTCAGGGCGTGATCCCGGCGTTCTGGGATCTAGCCCCACATCAGGCTCCTCCACTAGGAGCCTGCTTCTTCCTCTCCCACTCCCCCTGCTTGTGTTCCCTCTCTCACTGGCTGTCTCTCTCTCTGTCAAATAAATAAATAAAATCTTAAAAAAAAAAAAAAGGATGTTTTCTGTCTGATCTAATAAGATCGTCACCTCTTTCTCTCCCATTCCACATGGAAATCAGGTATAGAGACAAATGAGACTTGACCTTTGGCTGGTGTACAGCTAGGCCAAAGCAATCTCCCTCTGCAAAGAGAACAGTCTCATATATCAAATGATGAATATTTTTATCATCAAAATGATAAAAGCCTAGTTATTCTACCATATAGAAGCCCTTACACAAGAGAGAGCTCTCAAGTGACTTCGAAGAGATATAACCATGTCAGATTCTGCTAAGCTGGGACAGAAAGGTGGCAAAGTTACCCAGGACTGGTAAGATAATATCAACTTAACTGTCTTCAATAATATCAAAATCAGCTAAAGCCCCTAACAAAGCTAACTCTTCTGCAAAACCATGGATTTGGATTCTAAATCCCACAAACAGGACCTACAATACTCATATCAACTAAACACTAGCCTGTAAAGATCTCACACGGAGGATCAATGATCATAAGGCTGGGCTTTATACAGGGACACGACAAATCACCGGGGGCAAAAAGTAAGATTCCAAGTCTCAGCTTCTCCATTCCACTTCTGTGGGGGAGCACTGCTTGGTATGGACTGATGACAGGCAGAACCCTTGTTGTATAAATAGAAAAAGGTAAGTGAGACACCTTCTTAACTTATCTCGGGGGAACTAATGTTTCCAGGTATGTTATTGTTATAGTATGAAGATTAAGTGTGTAAAATTTTATAAATGAGATTAGACATAACTCTTTAATTAATCGATGCAATTATAATTATGTAATTGAGAAAAAGACAATTCAAGTGACTAGGACATACTTCTGAGGTATGAAATCAACTATATTTTCTCATCCATTAATAACTGACATGGCCGAATCTATTAACAACTACTTCTTTAGTTAAATTTTATCACAGAAGCTAAATTGAGAGTCTTCTGATTTTTATCTGCATCCAAATATTGCAACCCACAAAACATAGTGGAGAAGCAATTGCTTACTTCACTATAAATAATAATAAACCACAAAAGTTTTCTTAAGAAACTTTATAAATGATATTATTAATCACAGAAAATTTTATTCATTTTAAATTCGCTTAATGAAGCCCTAAGAGAGGGCTATAATGTTAGACCTGATGATAATTTCTGGCATTTACATTTCTGAAATAATGACACTGGAGTGTTCACTAGAAATAATACCATTTTTCTAAATAGGCAGGCTAATTAAAAAGCACAGACAGCAGATATTGACAATATGATTTTTCTTCCCTTTCCTTTCCTTCCCTTCCCTCCCTCTTTCCTTTCCTTTCCTTTCCTTCCCTTCCCTCCCTCTTTCCTTTCCTTTCCTTTCCTTCCCTTCCCTCCCTCTTTCCTTTCCTTTCCTTTCCTTTCCTTTCCTTTCCTTTCCTTCCCTTTCCTTTCCCTTTCTTTTCTTTTTTTCTTTCCTTCCTTCCTTCTCTTTCTCTCTTCCTTCCTTTCTTTCTCTCTGTCTTCCTTCCTTTTCTTCCTTCCTTCCTCTCCTTTTCTCTTTCTCTCTCTCTCCCTTTCTCACTTTCTTCATTCCTTCTTTTCTCTCTCTCTTTCTCTCTTTCTTTCCAGTTCTTCTCTCTTGCTCGGCAGTCACTCAAAGGAAAAAAGGAGTAAAGGTAACATTCAGCGAGGCCCCTTTAATGATATTTCCCCATATGTTTCATTTTCTCTCAAATGTCACTGAATAATTCAGTCTCAGATATCCCTAGTGATAAATGGTTTCTTTAACAATGGCTGTTAGGACTCCATGACCACTTCGCTTATACCTTCAATTTAATAGATTAGAAACCAGAGCCAATGAGGGTTGAGCCTGAGCGGTTACAGCTGCCTCAGAGCCCCCCATGGAGTTGACCAGGCTTTGCTGGGCCTGGGTCCGTTTTGGACTCCTCTGTCCACCCAGGGCTTCAATACGTGTTGATTCCTAATCAGTACTCTGCATGCCTATTAAATGCACTATTTGCCTCAGCATTTGCTTCCGAAGGTCCCAACCTGCAACACTGTAAAACACTTTCACCTAAACTACAGTCCATATTCCAATTTTCTCAACGATATCCTTCATAGTGGTTTTTTTTCCCTCTCGAGTACAAGATTCAAGTTTAGAATCACATATTACATGGACTTATCCTTTGTTTCTACTCTTTTGATCTGCAACAGTCTCTCAGTCCTTCTTTGTCTTTCATGGTATCTGTGTTGGCTTTGGGTTCTTTGTTTCTCTTGTTTGTTTAAACAGAGGCGAGTTATCTCATAGGATAGGATGTTCCTCAATTTAGGTTTGATTGATATGTCATCGTGATTACATTCAGATAATGTATCACCATCCAGTTGAAAGCCTTCCGATTCTTTCTTTTGAAAAACTCAAGCCAATGGGGCGCTTGGATGGCTCAGTTGGTTAAGCTCAGGTCTTGATCTCAGGCTCAGGTCTTATCTCAGGGCCCTGGATGGAGCCTCGCATAGCATCACATGAGGTTCCCTGCTCACCAGGAGCCTGCTTCTCCCTCTCCCTCTGCCCCTCCTCCTACTTGTGCTCTCTCTCTCAAGTAAATTAATAAAAATTTAAAAAAAGAAAAAAAAAAGAAAAACCCAAGCCAATGGTTGGTTTCTGCCTGGCTCCCAACCAAAGAGAACTAAGTGCCTATGCAGATACTTTGGAACAATTTAGCTCGGGATTTGGTTCTTAAGATACGGATATATTAGAGATCTCCATGTTGACAATCTGAATGTACCATATCATTTTGGGCTAGTTTCGGGCTTTTCAATTCAGTTAAAGGTCACTAATTTGTCCCTACTTCTAGATAATGGTTTTAGTTCTCATTCACCACCCCTGCTTCTCTTATACCTTAATTTTTCAGAGCCAGTTGAACAGGAGAACCACTGCGGGCTTGCTGGGGGTGTGCTATACCATAAGCTATCACAGAGAAATAAATATTCTATTCTTGTCATTTTATATATTTCCAATTATCCATTATTTAAAACCAAACAATATGAACTAGTGTGCATTCTTGGAGTCTCAAAAACCCACCTAGTGTAATTGCTTACAAGATTTTTTTCAAGAGCGGAACGCTCAGGGACGGAATGATTAGTTTGTTAGCGCTATGAGCTTCAGCGAGAGGGGCTGTGAGCTAATGAAGGATGAATCACTCCAAATCGTGAAATACACACACATATTTCTTCCACTTTTTTCATTTTCGCTAGAAATCAGCACCTCTAGAGTAATAATTTCTTGGATTTTTCTACAAACATCTGAAGACATAAACCCTAGTTCTTCCATAGACTCCAAGGTCACTGACCTCTGGCCTTGGGACATGCTGCTACTTCCTTGGTCTGAAATCTCGATACTCTTGCTGTGGACACCCGTTTCCATCTTTCGGGTTTCAGCCCACATATCACATCCCATAGAGGACTTTCCTTGTTGTCCCTTCCTTATTCTCTCCCTGCTCTTTCTAATTTGTTTGGTCACAACGCAGTCTTTACAAGTTTTCACTACACATTTCTTTCTTTCTTTTTTCCTTCTCTTCCTCCCTAGATTGCAAGCTCTGTGAGGACAGGGAGTCTTGCCTCCCCTCTGCACTGCACTCCTTGTACACACTGCATACACAGCAGAGAATAGGAAATCAGTAAACGTTCTGAATGAAGACGTCACCAGGAGAGGTAATACATCTCATTAAGGGTGATTTCTTTCCTGGGAAAATGGCAATTACTCCTGCCTTTACTTTAGGACTATATATTTCTTTTTTTGTTTGTTTGTTTGTTTTTAAAGATTTTATTTATTTATTTGAGAGAGAGAGAGATTGAGAGAATGAGTAGGTGCAGAGGGAGCAGATCCCCCCCCCCCACAAAGCAGGGAGCCCAGTGTGGGACTCGATCCCACGACCCTGGGAATATGACCTGAGCCGGAGGCAGATGCTTAACCGTGTGAACCACCCAAGTACCCCCGGACTATATACTTCTCGACAAAGGAAAAGTAAAAACCTTCACCCAATTCACCCAATGAATTAGCTCGATATTCCAAGTTTATTTAGTTTTGTCTTTTGTTTTGTTTTTTTGCTTCTGATCACAAGAACTTCCTCAAAAAACCACATAGCTGCAGTTAACTTTGGTTTTAATTTTTAAATTAAAAATTTTATATATATGAAAAATGTTTGTCATTTCAAAATATTCAATTGTGATAGTACCTTTCACACTATTTGATAATTGCTGGTGTCTCTTAATAATGTATAAGCTCCATGACATAGGAGCCTTCTCTTCTTCACAGATGTCTTCTCAGGGTATAATCCACTAACTAATTTTTTCTCTGAATAAAGGAGATAACTTTATTTTTATATACTTAAATTACGCTTTGGCCTTAAAGGTATACCTTTTACTCTAAAATGACAATAGTTACAATAATACAAATATAATTTAACAAGGTCTCATTGATTTCTACTTTTAGAAAAGTTCATATAATTATGTACTTCCTTTTATTATGATTCAATATATGCTGACAGAATGAACTGTCTCTGAAATAACTAAAGAAACCTAATCGAAATAAACCCATTTTGTCATATTTGTAATTATTGGCTATGCAGCTAACATCTAGGAATTGATTCGTAAAAATTAGTATAAAGTGACACATTTCAAAGATGTGTCATAGTGATTACTTAAATAAACACTTTACTAAAAATATTTCTAATTATTGAGGGGAATTAAAATAATATTGTTCTCACTTGTAGGTAGGCATGGAATCTAAAGTCTTTTTGATTTTCCTAAATGAAAGATATTTTTGAGAGAAACTGAGTAAATTTTGTTGGTTATTCCACACTTTACAAAAACTCTGATTATGTCTTGTTAACCTGGTAGGATACAAAAGCAAACCAAAATGTCTCCATATTTCCTGTGGATTTGTATTCCTACAATTATTACATCTGAGTCTCATTTAACTTTCTCTGAGACAAATCAGCATACTCAAAAAAACTGTAATAAAACTAAAGTTCTCAGGGATTACACTTATTTCATGTTAAATGAACTGAGATCAGAAATCCTCCAAGGACTCCTCCCCCTGAATATTTTTTTCTTTTTCTTTTTTTTTTTTAAGATTTTATTTATTTATTTGACAGAGATAGACAGATAGTGAGAGAGGGAACACAAGCAGGGGGAGTGGGAGAGGAAGAAGCAGGTTCCCAGCGGAGGAGCCTGATGTGGGGCTCGATCCCAGGACTCTGGGATCACGCCCTGAGCCGAAGGCAGACGCTTAAGGACTGAGCCACCCAGGTGTCCCCTCCCCTGAATATTTTCATTTTCAAGTTGATCCAGTATGATCACATATTATACTGGTATACTGGCCACGAGCTTTTACTTCTTGGCCTGACTACCCCTTCAACCATATTTCCCAATGTCTGTTTTGTGGTGATTTTCATTGAAAAGGGTGCCATACAGCAATAAATTTGGGGAACAATACCTTAGCATAAGGGGAATTCTACATTTAAGACAAAATAACTGTTCAACTTCATTGACCACAGAATCTTTTCTTTTCTTTTCTTTCTTTATTTTTTAAGTAATGCCCATGAGCATCTTAGGCAACTAATTTTAAATGAAAATGTTGTGTTGTTTTTTGTTTTTGAGGGAGAGAGAGTGTGCATAGGAGCAAGCAGGGGAGGGGCAGAGAGAGGGAGAGAATCTTAAGCAGGCTTCATACTGGGCTTGATCTCACAACCCTGAGATGATGACCTGAGCAGACATCAAGAGTCAGACACCTAACAGACTGAGCCACCCAGGTGCCCCTGAAATGCATTAAAACACACACACACACACACACACACACACACACACACACACTGTGCTAGAATCATGCTTTCTGTATCGTTCGCATGTCTACCTAATTTCAGTGGTGAATTTCATTTGAATGTGAATCTCTCCAATACGGTGACAGGTTTTTTTCACAGTGACGTTCTTTATTCAATGACACTACATTCTCAAATTCCATCTCTGATTAAGCTCAATTATAGCATTTAGATATAAAGATGGAAACTCTTACAGTAATTTTATGGATGTTGCATTTGTCATTTTAACCATTTCCCCTCTGTGATCTGCTGCTGTGATTAGAACTGCAAGTTTTACTACAAACTCGAATGACTGATAGAGCCGCATTAATTCCTCATCTCACTCACATCAGCTCCTCTGGTAGCTTTTGACATCCAACTACCTCCACTTTTAAACTTTGCCTCTTTAGCTTCTGTAAAGAAAATCTTTTCTCAGTTGCTTCTTTCTCTAATTTTTAAACTCTTTTCCCGAGCGCACTTCCTCCCATGATTTCTGAACACTGAACATGGTTATGTGCTCAGTTCCACCTTCTCTGCATCCATTTTGCTTTATTTGTTCGTTATTCATTCTAAGCTTGAGGTTTACTCTCACTTTATAGACCCAAGGACAGTGATCGATAGCCTGTGTTTTCTCAACCGCACCAACACGAAGCACATTTAGGGGTCAAGGCCTGGAACCCTGCAGTCGGCCACACCTGGTTTACCCTGCTTCCCCTTAGTCATGTGCAAAATGATGACAAGAGAGGTTTTTCCAGGAATTAAATGAGACAATGATTATGATCAGAGAATGCAGGGAGAAATAAGTCTCTGATGTTTAAAACAGCATCTGTTCAATAAATATTTATTGAATTAATATTAACTTTATTCTAAACTGTACATGTTCAACTAAAACAAGCTATTCCCTAGTGTATGTTTATATGTTCTTGGGATATAAGCATTAACTTTATAAACAGCTCATCTCATCTCAAATTTTTTTTAATGTAAACAGATATTAAAACATCAAAGGGTGCATTATAAATCATTTTATGAGCTGATTTTCTCTGTTCCTAACACTTAGAGAGTACTGGTCTACATAAATTGTTAATATAATCTGCACTGAATAAATTTGTACGTGGTTAATGCAAGTGATAAGAAAAAATTACCAACTTTCTCCTAAATCTTTAATTACTTTAAATCAGTGCTTTATCTATCATCATTTAATCTTAGTTGTGTGAATTTGCTAATTTATCCTAATGCTTTATACTTTGAATCCAAAACTTTTTTCAAATAATGTGTATTTTTTGTTTGTTTCTAAAACAATGTTGGCTGATACAAAAGAAGAAATTATTTGTTTATACTCATCTTTCAAACAAAATGAAAGAGAACAATTGTATAGTAATAACCAAAGGGCAGGAATCTTTTTTGTTTTACTTTGTTTTGTTTTCTTTAACTTGAGGAAGAAACTACAGAGGGAGAAAAAAAAGAGAACCACTGCTTCTTCCTAGACTTGTCTAAATTTTATTCTTTCTCTTTAATCCCGCTATTATGAAAACAGAGACCTCAATTAAGCATCTGTGTAAAACATCCGTTCAAATTAATCTTGGACTGCCACTGAATATAACCAGGGTTCAGGCAAACAGAGGTGACTTTCATCATGGGCTTCATTGTAAACATCCTTGCACCAATCAGAAGACATTTGCTCAATTTCTTTACTGAAACATTCTAAGTGTTTCCATTTCTTTCAGGTAAATGCTCTAGCTGATTTTATGGTACTATCTATCTGACAGTTGACTTGTTAAAATAGCAGTCATAATAGCTTGCAAATTCAGATTTTAAAAATCCCTGCTTTCTAAAAAAATACCGTCTTTCAAACAAGTTATAAGATACAGAGAACATACTTTTAACAAAACATGATGAAACAACTTAAAGACTTCAAATTGAGATATAAAGTAATTTGACCACTTACTCACTTCTTAATATTTTTAAGTATGTCCCATTTGTCAGGCATTATGTCAGAGTTGGAGAATAAAAAGATAAATTGAAGACTGTTCTTTCCTACAAGGTCACAATATAGGAGAGAGACAATGGTATGACAGATCGTCAAGTCACTGGAGCAGAGTTATGTATATTCCTTCAAAAAGAGGTATGTATATTGCAGGGGGAGCACAGAAAATATCACACACACACATACAGATTTTAAAAAGGCAAAGACAGGAGACTTTCAAGGGTAAATTATCTTTTATAATTGGGTACTTAAGAAGAAGTTTGGGATGCACAAGTCACTCCTAGACAAGAAGGTCAGGACATACAAGCCAGCGGAGCAACAACTTCAATGACAAGGACATGCAGAAGGTCATAGTGCAGTCCAGGAACAAACGTACAAAAATGCATTACATTTATATGACTTAAGTGAAATAAATATGGAGGGGTGGATGTTACCCAGAATTTTAAGCGATCCATTTACTCTTGCATGAGAGGCTTGAGGAAACATAGACATTCCTCAAATGACCATTTTATTTAGTCTTTGGCAAACAACAAATTTTCTCTCTTCTCTGGCAACATCATTCAAAGAATTCTGCAAGGAGTAAGACAGTCCTCTGATGTTTGAAAACAAAGTTCTTTGGATGAATTTGCTAATTCAATGGGAATAAACTTTATCATGCTAAGATGAAACAAATTGACAAGGAAATTTTTTATTTTAATTTTTTAGGATGTGATGATTTGAATAGGAATATTTTGAGGAAAATGAAGTAGTTGATATTACTTAAAAGAAGTTTAAATTTAAATAACTATCTTTGGAGGATTAAATCAATGAAAGAACCACACATTAGACAGGGTAGAATGTAACCCTTCATTAAGTCCTATAAAAAGACGGAACAACACAAATTTTTAGGACAGCACCATCTTTCTGCCCCTCCCTTCCATTCTTCAAGTCCAAGACACCTTTCTCAAAAATAGACCGCCTTAATGGAGATACTGATTATCTATTGTTTTTCTTTCTAGTTTCAGAGACTTGTATGAGGAAGTCACAGATATTTGTGAAACCGGACTGAATATATTGCCAGCATATATTTTAGAGGCAAATGACCATGTTGCAGATGAATTTTTCACTAGATATTACCTACAAAAACAAACTTAAGAAACAGTCTCCTTTTATATCTCACCCAGGTCACTGTGGTGTAGTGGAAAAAGCAAAGGACCTATATTAAGATAAGAAGGGGATCTGAGTCCTATGTGAGCCAAGGCCTGACACTTTGTATTTCTCTCTCTCAATGGAAATGACAGTACTGAGTTGCCAGGTATCAGGGAAATACACAACTGGTGGACATAGGGAGATATGGGAACAGTGATGCTGAAAAAGTAAGTAGAAGAGAAAAAAACACTGAAGAGCATGCAATGCTCTTCTCTTTAGATTAAAAATTCTATACACATTAGGTTCCAAAGAGAGTTAGAAAATTTATATTTAATTTTGAAAGAAGGACATGCTAAGGCACTACATACATAAAAGAAATAAAAATGAAATTTCTATGGGTTTCTTTCATCATAGAAGGTAAAATACTGTTTTATTTTAATTATACTCCACAAAGAGATGTGTTTCTAATTGGTATTCTACACATATACAGCTTTGAATAGGAAACAGATGAGCATTCAAGAAACCAAACTTTGCATATATCGAATCACATTTCAAAGGTGAGCTACTAATAAAGTACAAAGCAGCTTAAGAAAATTCATTTTCGCTATTTAAATCCAGGCACACAAAAAAAGTAATTTACACTGAGCAAATTCATGTTATATTTCTCCAAAGTCACAAAAGAAAACGGGGAAAGGTTAGAAACTGAATACCATTCATTAAAAATTATCAGTTATATTAATTATTGCCATTAATTTAAAACTTTATAAATTCTAAAACTTTATTTTAAATACATTTTGATTTGGCAGAATATGTAATCTGTCCTGTTCTATTGTGTTGCCTACACACACACACACACACACACACACAGATATCAGAACCATTCAATTATATTTTATTTGAAAGATTTCCAAATGACATTATCGTACATACATATACATACATACTCTCTCTGCTAAAAATATTCACATTATCAATGTGCTTAGAACTGTTCTTTATTTATCATAACTTACATTAACATATATTATACAGCCAAGAATCACAGGCGTAAGTGAAAAGATTTCATAAAGAGAGGTACTATTTGCCTGGTACACCTACTCAAGATAATAAAATCTTTTTAAGAAGTCTTATTACCTCAAAATAATTAAATTTAACAAAAAATGATGAATAATTTTTAGGTTTTCATTCATAAGTATCTATATCCTCCCAGATCATATTCATTACTTAATAAATCTGTTAATCTGATACTCTCTCTTATTCCACCCACATAATGACTCTAAAGTTCCTCTAAGAAGCTAAGTCAAGAAACTGACTGAAGTAGAAATGACATGGAACTTGCAGATATGGAGATATGGGAAATGCTTTCTTTTTAGTTTTGAAATACAAGAGTCAAAATTCAGTTTGAGATTTGGATATTTTTATCATACTACTCTACGAAAACCAATGTAATTTTTAAGTATTAAGGATACTGTATAGTTTATTGTAGATTGAGCTACACTTTTGGAAGATGGCACAATTCTTTCCAATGGGATATAGATTTTATTTAAAATAATAATAATATGTTTTTCAATATTAATTTTATGTATTATGCTGTTCCATGTTCTTACAGTTGAAAAAAAAACTTTGAATTCACATTGTTCTCTTAATTGGAATAACTGTCTTCCTTTTTGAAAACCAGTACAATATTTGTACATTTTGTACTACTAATATGATCATCAAAGAGTGTGTTGATGACATCTTTAAGATTCATCAAGTTTTCTAACCATAAAATGTTTTGATCAGTTATTGCATTCTAGAAACTACCCATGAAGTATGGAATTCAATCACTGCAACCAATGTCATTCTAAGCGAGCCAGAGAAACAGGACTTTATCATCGCACACAAAGCAGTTTTCTCCTAGAACACCACTGAGCTCTAACATTCTCATAAAATCCTTCCCTTTTGTATTCCAGATTAACAGCCTCTGTGGGTGTCCCTTCAGAGCAAGCATCAGCTGCTGAAGCTTGTGCCTCAGAAGTTAAACTCCTGCTCATGAGAACCCAGACCTGTTCTTTTTGTCTCTCAGTTTTTGTTTACTTTGATGAGATGGTCATTGAATCCCTTTACGATGGTGACGTTATTATTACTTCGTTAAGAGACAGAAATGGAGTAACATTTTATTTATTTTTCCAATTAACAACTTTTTAATGAAATAAAAACAAAATAAATGCTTTTATATTAATTCATTTCTCTTGGCATGAACTAATTGCACAATAGAATTTACATACATTTGAAAACCATACTAAACTCTTTCAAGTTACTAGCTTCTACTCAAAGCAATGGTTTAATAAGCTCAGTGTGGACAAATTACATAATGGGACAAATACATAAGAAATCCTTTTATATAGGTTTTTCTCCATAATAAAAAGTATATTAAATTAACATTTCTTGTCTGTGCATTATATATTTCTTAATTCCTAAGTTTCTAATTTTTTTTAATGTTTTTTTATTATGTTATGTTAGTCACCATACAGTACATCCCTGGTTTCTGATGTAAAGTTCGATGATTCATTAGTTGCGTATAACATCCAGTGCACCATGCAATATGTGCCCTCCTTACTACCCATCACCTAAGTTCCTAATTTTAGCCATAATTTGTCAGGAATTTATCAGGTATAAATATCATATTATTGTAATTTATATTTTCAATATTTGGCATGCCTATCTTATTTAAACTTGGAAAACTGGCAGTAAGTTTAAATTCTAACTAAATTTCAATTCCCAATGTTGCATTCATTAATCAGTGATAATTTACACTAATATAAGTTCATTGATCTTATTCTTCAGGCTCTCCCTTGTGAGTAATTTCATCCTTTAGAAGACATTATTAGATACATTAAGCTGTGGTATTCTATTCCAACAAATGAGCCTGGCTTGACTGCTGGAGAAACACCCAATTAATAATGACATATAAAGTGATTTGTATAATTTTTCATATTGTAACATCTAATTTATCGCAATTCTGGAAAAAAAATCCATGTGTAGCCATTCAAAGATAAATTATACATCATCAGAAATTGTATATCACTAGACTATTGATTAAATCAATTGAGACCTACATGTATTTCTCATGTGTTTTCCTTTAAATGTGCTGAGCCTGGAACTGTTGCTTTCTTAAGTATATCTTGAACATCTAAAAATGCTTTGGACCTAAACTTTCAATTTATTAATGCAAATTTGACTTTTTTTTACTCTAGAAAGTTTTTTTTTGTTTTGTTTTGTTTTTAAAGATTTTATTTATTTATTTGACGGAGAGAGAGACAGCCAGCGAGAGAGGGAACACGGGCAGGCGGAGTGGGAGAGGAAGAAGCAGGCTCCCAGTGGAGGAGCCTGATGTGGGGCTCGATCCCAGGACTCTGGGATCACGCCCTGAGCCGAAGGCAGACGTTTGACGACTGAGCCACCCAGCCCCGACTCTAGAAAGTTTTGACGGAAATTATTAGCCTTGAAAGTAAGGCTCTTCCAAGAAAGAAAGAAAGAAAGAAAAAAAAGCACACACACACACACAAAAAACAAGAAAACAAAAAAACTACTTAATGTCTTGTATTGCCAAGAATTGTTTGCTTTTAACCTAACAGAAATCATGACCACAGGGGAAGAAAACATCATGGTGTCGGGATCTATCCACGTGGTTTCATGTTTTTAAATAAGAACTTAAATACTGTGACTACTATTCCTACTACTACTAGAAAACCAGCACCTTAAATAGATACTATTATTTGAATCTAAAAACTACTCTATAAGAAGCACAGGAGATAATATTTTGAGATACCATGTTTCACTCCTCTTTTTATATTTCTTTATACTGTGTCGCCTTCCACCCTTTTATTCAGTAGCATTCATCACCTCAACAAAGAAAGAGATAAAAGATAGAAAAAAAATATTTCAAACTTGAAAATTTAGGCTTTCGTTATGCTAAAGTCCTGACAGTAGACTAGATACAGACAAAACTCCAGACTTGATAAAAGACCCAGAGCAGGGAGCAGAGACAGAGGTAAAACAGAGAGCAGAGGCATGGAGGAAGACAAGAGGAAAGAAAACCCTACCCTGCAGAGAAGCCACACATCAAGCAGGCTCCCAAAAACCCCACATCTGGCATGATACAGGTGGAGAAGATACCCTGATTCAGCAGGAAGACAGCTGTGAGTCACCTTTCAGACCCAGCTCAAAAGGATTTAGAAAGAGCATCATGATTCTAGGACAGTCAAGAGAAGTGAGGGTCCCACCGCTGGGAGAGAGGTTATTACAATGGCCTTTGTGAATTGGTCATCGAAAAACTGATGGACACAGGAGTATCTCAGCAAATCCTCCTGTGAATTCATTAATTCATTAACATACTGAATACTTTTTCAACTGCACGCACCACTCTAGATAGTGAGGTTATATCAGTGATAAGAGAAACAAACAAACAAAAAAATGTCTGTTTACCCTTTTCTTATGAATTTCCCCAGAAAGAAGAACTGCCAGAATCTTGGAGAAACTCTTCTCAGGTAGGGTAGATTACTCCAAGAATCAGACGGATCTGAGCAGATCAACAAGTGGCACCACTGTATATGATGGAGCCTCCTCAATCTCTTCATCTGAGCCAATGCACTTGCCTCCTCACCTGCTACAAATGTCAGCCTCTGATCACACACAACTGTGTCCCTCACTCGGGAATAGTTCCCAGTTGCAGAGAACCACCTGTCCCAGTATGACAGCGCTCCCACGGGTGGCCAGTGGCCAATGACCAGCCAACACAGAGTTACTCAGCCTCACAGCCCCAATTTGTGCCAACACTGAGATTCCATCCTAGCTGCAGAGCTCCCTAAAGAATTAGTTGCAATCACCTTGAGAGAAGCTTTTCCTTCTGCCTGCTTGCCTTTTGTACTTCCTTACAGATCTGGAGATCTGGCTCCTGAAAGCACTCCCCAAGGACAACTCCCCTTCTGCATGCAACTCACCATTTCAGTCTGTTTTTAGGGAATTCAATCAAAAACACAAAGATAAATGGTAAAATGAGTTTAGTCCTGAGGACCCCAAGGCAGCTATGAATATTACTGGAAGGGAAGAAAAGGAGTCTTGCTAAGAAAAAAGATTTCTGAGCTCTTACTCCCATCCTGATGGCAAAGTGTACCATTTTTCAGTTTTACTCTAGCTCCTGGGAAGTCTCTCCACCTCTGCCTACGTGCTCTGCAGAGAAGCCACAAGAACTAGCCCTATTCATTCCTTCAACCGGCTGGCCCCATGCGCTCCACGTTTTAGATATAATCCTGGCAGAACAGACATGGCATGAATCCCTGAGTTTTTGATATGAAGGTTCTAACATCCACGGTACTGGGAGATTACATTAGAAAATAACTATTATTCTAGAAGAATAGAGAAACTTATTTTTTAAATATCTCATCTGTTGACTGAAAGGTGTGCCAGTTACAAAAAATGGATATTGATCATTCTGCATATGAAGAAAAACTTCTGTATATATGTAATTTACACAAGTTCATCTTGATTAAAAGTGTCAGAGAAAGATGTGAACCCAGGCCTATTTCATTCAGTCCTCGTTCCTATCACATCACTAGGTGGTATCAAACAGCTGTAAATCATTATTTCCATTACCTAAAACGGTTTTTATAATTATCTTTAGTTTTCTATGATTTCCCAGGATTTAAAAGTATATATATAACCAACGTTTTCTCACATAACACATGAGCAATATTCTCCAAATGACATTTTTATTTAAATATTTTCTTGCACATGTAGTTTTTAGATTTAGAGCAGGGTAGGGTTAAAAATTCCAAATGTCTTTTTATAGGTTTTTAAGTCTTTCAAGGATCAGATATACTTTGGCTGCTTTAATTTTTTTTAATTTTACTTTGATTCTGCATAAATGGAAGAGTTTAGCTGTGTCTACTTTCTTCAATCATTTCATCCCCAAACAAGTCTCCTTGAGAGAGGATGTATGAAGGTATCATCCTATTTATATTTAATAATATTAATAATATTTAATATTTCTTCTTCAAATCAAAAGTTCAATAAAGAGAGTAAAAAACAAGACTTTTGAACTTAAAAGTTTGAGAATTTCTCAAACAGCAAGCTGAGAAAATATTACCATATCTAACCAAAGGATATCATACCTAACCCTATGAACTACAGCAACCTGAAAGAATTGGGGGACCTTCTTCTTTTAGGAAAAACAAAGAAACACATCTCACCAATGACTATTGTACAGATAACACTTGTATTTTCTTATTAAACATACCAGGTAACTGACATTTGTTTCTCTTTTATCAGAATCTGATATGAATCTTTAATTTCTTAATACACTCTTTCATAAAAGTATTCATCACAGAATGTTCATGAATTTGGCTTCTATCATATTTCCAAGGTTTATTAAGATAACCCTTGAATGACAGCTTTTTAAAATTTATTTTCTTTTTTTAACCACAGAGAAAGCTACGTAGATATGTAACAATACTTTGATATTAAAACCACTAGTCACACTGCACTAATACATAAAGGTCTGTCTCTTTGTGTGTATATGTACATACATCATCTCCTTAGCAGAGAATGCTAAATATTATACTAAATATTGAATAATTTATGGCATATTCACCATATTCACTTTATTAAGTACAAAGTAATGTATCTGTGCTTTGAAGAATATAATGGAAGATTAACAACATTCAAAGAAGTCAAACCATGTGATGCCTTTTATATCCTGTGTATTAACTTACTTGCCAAGAATGATGCCCTAGAGTATATTTGTGATTATTTCAATTTATACTTTGGAATTAAAAATCTAGTTTTTGCTTATTAGTGTGTTACCTAATGTTAGGTTACAGTTTATGCCTAATTGTTAAAAAAATTAAATTATTTCAAATGTGTACAGAAAAAAGAAATTGATTCATTTAAAAGTTTAAGATTATACTAAAATTAGCATAAGGTTAAAAAATTAATAAACCAAAGGGCCATAATAAAAAAGATGGACTTTTGAACAAAATGAAAATGATACTGCTGCAACTTCCAATTATGCTAACAATGTGGGTCAACTCTGAACATTCTGGAAGGTGAAGAGTAGTCAGAGTTTGGTCAAGCTTACATTTAGTATAGGAGAGATGAATTTGTATTGTTTTTCCTTGCCTTTTTTTTTTTCTTGTTCATTTTAACTAGAGATAAAGAGAAGGAGGGGATGAAAAGAAGAAGATGGTTATAACTTCCTAAGAACACACCAGAAGTATTTCTCTCTGGGATTTCAGGATGAGCAGAAGGAATGCTAAAATGGAGAAGTGTGCTAGATTAAGGACCAAAGAAGCAATACCTAAGGGAGCAGGAGTATTACAATGATGAAACCGCAAATAAACAAATATTTGGAACTGAGTCCTCTGAGTACTAAAACAGAATAAAACCATCTATTTCCTTGACTACTCAAGTCTGCAAGGGTTTTTGAACCATGAAATTCTAAAACAATTTATATCTCTGAAATTTCTGAAACTGAAGGATAGATTCAGGGTTCTTAGAAGACTAATAGTAAGTAGCAGTCTGGTGAGAGCAATGGAATTTTAGAAGCAGCAAGGCAATTTAAGTTCAAGATCTACTTTCGTAAGGTAGTACTTTCATGATTGTTCATTTTTTTTAAATTTTTATTTTGTTATATTAGTCACCATAGAGTACATCCCCAGTTTTTGATGCAATGTTCCATGATTCATTATTTGCGTATAACACCCAGTGCACCATGCAATACGTGCCCTCCTTAATTCCCATCACCGGCCTATCCCATTCCCCCACTCCCCTCCCCTCTGAAGCCCTCAGTTTATTTCCCAGAATCCAGTCTCTCATGGTTCATTCCCCCTTCTGTTTACCCCCCCTTCGTTCTTCCCTTCCTTCTCCTACCAAGCTTCCTATTTCTTATGTTCCATAAATGAATGAAACCATATGATAATTGTCTTTCTCTGCTTGACTTATTTGACTTAGCATTATCTCCTCCAGTCCCGTCCATGTTGATGCAAATGTTGTGTAATTGGTCTTTCTGATGGCTGAGTAATATTCCATTGTATATATGGACCACATCTTCTTAATCCAGTCATCTGTTGAAGGGCATCTCGGCTCCTTCCAGAATTTAGCTATTGTGCATGACCATTCATTTTTATATATATCATATCAAAGGTCTATATCATTATATGTATAAAATAATCACAGATTTATATAGACCTATGAATATATACATTTTACATATAGGCATAAGTATATGTGTATATATTCATATGTATTCATATATTCATGTGTGTGTGTGTGTGTGTGTGTATGTGTGTGTGAATAAGATGTAGTTCTTTGACACAAACCAAAAGAACTGGTTACCTTTGTGTACATGAGTAATTAAGATCTGGAGAAATGTTTAGATTTATTTTAATAATTTAAAATTTTGCTTAAACAGAGACAAAAGCCAAATAAATGTTTACGAAATATTCAGAATGGCTACATCCAACTCACTCACCTTATACAATGAAGTAAATATCTAAATATCAAAGCAGACGTATTCATCACCCCACTTAATTTCCCATTCTCATATTGTCTTAGTTATTCAGACCAGTTAACAAATCTAGAACTTGGAGCTGTCTTTGACTCTTTTCATTGTTGTCGTTGTTGTTCTCATTGTTGTAAATCTCCTAAAGATAATCAAGCCCATGATTCTGTGGGCTCTTCCTTAAAAATAAATATCAATTTTTCCTGTTTTCAGTGTGTCCATTGCTAACAGTCTTATTCCAACTTTTCTCATCTATTTACATTGGATTATTATAAGAAGCTGAATTTGTAGCCTTTAGTCATTCATTATTTCAACCTGCACACCATTATGAAATTAATATTTTAGAACATTGAAGACACTCACAATATATATTTCTCTCTGGTTCTCAGATCACCATATATACTGTGCACCCTATTGTGGTGAAAAAGATGAAAGTAAAAGAAATTATGTAAGATAGATGATACCAAGAGATATATATGCACATGTATATGTGTGCATACACACATTAATCAACTCGGAAAATTTGGTGATCATTTGATCAGAACCACTTAACATATTAGCCATGATAATATTCTGTGGAAATCTTAAACCAAGCAATTTGAAAGAAATCATTGTGAACTTGTACCTAGACTCCATTATACATGATAGCATCGTCCATTCAACCTGGGGAAAAATTGATATATTTAATGAGAAATCAGGATAATATAGGTACGTAGGTAGGTAGATAGATGCACAGATACACAGATACATGAGAAATACTATAAAGTGGAATAAGGAAAACTTTTACACTTGCTTGTTTTTATAAAGTCAACCTTAATTAATCATTCCCATGAAAGGAAAAAGAGAATGGAAAGGATATTTTGGTAGGAAATAGCAGTTGACTTAGAAATATAAGGTCTACGGGGGTAATGGGAGTTTTGGCCTCAACTGCAGATCTTTTCAAAGTCTGTGGAATAACCTCCCTATTGAAATAAGAATTCCCATTTCATGGATCATTAATTTCTTTTTCAAGTGATTAAGGATATATTACAGAAGAAAGTCCTACTCAGACCGAGAAACAGGACATTATAAAGTCGCCTTTTCTATTAGGTCCCCAAAGGTTTTATCTTGTCTGCTCTTGACCATCTCCAGTTGCTCATGTCTACAGGGAAGAATATTCTTTCTAATTGTTCTTAGTGACAGAAACATTTTTCATAATACTTACATTTTTATCTTTTTAAAACTTAAGATCATTATTCCTTGTTCTAAGACCTTAGCCAGATTAAATAAATCTTCCTTCTCTTTTATAGCATACCATGTTATCGTATTTCCTCATTTGTCTTCCTATCTCTTAATCATTCATATTAAACATCCTTAATTTTTATTATTAGACCATCAGCCTTTTTTTCCTTTTATCGCCATCCTTTAAGCTGACTCAATTTTTTTCAATGTGTCTTTTAGGTTAAAGAAGAGATAAGAGAGAAAAGAAAACAGGAGAGAAGTATTTAAAAGATACATATTTTCGTTATAAAAGACACAGCTCTTACATGGTTTCTTCGTAACTCAACTGATTTTCAATGGGAACACGAAAAATTTATATCTAACCATCAACTTGTATTAACAGTGAAAAAATTTAGTCAAGGGTTTCAGGAGTTTTATACCTGCATACGACTTACTATCCAAGAAGACCCTAAGAAATCATTAATAAATACCGGATTAACAGCATGATCCAAAATGTAAAAAGAGAATGTGGCTGTGTAACCAGGGATTCCATCATACTGCGATTCTCCTATTTTCAATGTCTGGGTTTTGGGGGTGTGTGTGCATGCGTGTGCATGCCCGTGGATGTGCACGTGGTTTAGTAGTTGCAGTTCTGTGGTTATGGTATTGTAATGACAGTTACAGCCATTGTTACACCCATTGTTACAGCCATTACAGTATTTCATCAACTTAAGTTTGCAGAATTTTTATGTAGAAAAAAACCCGACCAGAATAAACTTCTTTGGAGGTGGATAAGGACTGTAAAAATATAGACATTTTTACTATCATATCCCAGGAAATGATGGCGAGAACTACCTCTCTTAATTCTCTTATTAACCTATTAATTGTCATACGTCAGCCCTGATTTTCTTTTCAAAACAAAATAGAACTAGAAACCATAAAGAAACCTTTCTTTTGAACCCTCATTGAACACAACTTCATTCCATGTTTCCTAACTGGTCGGGTGCTTCCACGTTATCCGACAACTTTGACCATATTGCTCTCTCATTCTGGAAAGTTTTTTTCCCCTCTATTTCTGTTTCTTTAGGCCTTTCAGGTCCAATTGCACTATCTCCTCCCTTATGTAGGCCTTTTTGGTGTTCTCAGTTCATTCATTTCAACACGTTCTGAGCACACCCAGGACAATTTTCATTTGACAGATATTTATGGCATATTACCGCATTCCGACAAAGAGTTAAGCATTTCACTACTTACAGAAAATACAATGATGAGAAGATGTTATCTGCTCTTATAATGCTTATATTCTAACAGTAAAGATTGCAGTCCATCAGATAATCACACAAACATATATTAAGGATTAAACATGATAGATGTTATGAAGGAAAATGAGCTCCCTGCTGCCTGCTCTTTTTATGGTTCCTGCCACATTTCAGCAGCTGGAAATGGGTCTTTGCAGTTGCTTCATTGAATCTGGAAGCACTTTAAGAACAGGGATCAGGTCTTCCACTTCTTTACAGCCTTCATGGTGTCTAGTGGACAGTCTATAGCAGGTACTCAATAAATACATGTGAAATTCAGTGCAGGTGTGCTCACTGGAGGGTTTTTTTTTTTTTTTTTTTTTTTTTTTTTTTACAGTAGCAAAGCAGTTTGTAGACCGTCTGTGTTAGGTGCTCATTAAAATGCAAACACCTCTGAGACCTTTGAATCAGAATCTTTGGTGGAAACTGAAAATCTAAAATTTCAATTAAGCCCCCAAGTGATTTTCTTGCACACTATTGTTTTGGGAATCACTGGAGCAGAAGATACAGAGCACATGTTTAGAGAATAATTCAATGCTTGAAAAAAATATATTTAATACACTTTGTCCACATACTATGAAAGTAAAAGACTTTTTTGGTATTTATTTGTGTTATTCTTGAAGCTGTTTTATAGGCATACTATATTACAGATCATGTGTTTTCCCAAGGCTCTCAATGAGATTTTCCTATCATGTGTCTATAAGTGAAATAGCAAATATTCCTAATTGCCTACTTAACATTCCTTCTCTCTGTCTTTCTCACTAATTGAGTGCTGATTTTTACACTGGGTGACAAAGTGCTTCAAAAGTAATAATCTCTCCTGGCTACTTTGCAGCAAGAAGTATGCATGTGACCTGGTTGTGTCCAACTGTGTAAGCAGTTGTCCCTCAGTAGGATTTCTGGGAAACATTTTTTTAAAGGCATATCTTTTTGCCCTTTTTTCTTGTCTTTCTTTTCTCCTGGGAATGCAGATATACTGGACAGATGTGAAAGTCATGCACCTTGGAAAATTGTGAAGCAGGGAGAAAAAAGGTACGTGGAAGGTTGATAACAATGTGCAACACATGTCAGATTTCCCATCTCCAGACTTATTGTTATGTAACATGTATGTGGACCTTTCTTACCTCAACCACCATGTTGGAATTATGTCCCTGCATTTTTATTAGATATCCCCAGACAAGACAGTGGTGGCAGGCAGCGCAATGATCTCCCCAAAATGTCTCCATCCTAATCCTCAGAACCTGTGAATAGGTCTTGTTACATTGAGGTTATAGATGGAATGAAGGTCAGTGATTAGCTGATAGGAGATTATCCTGGTTATCAGGAGTGGGACCAATGTGATCATAAGAGTCATTAAAAAGCGAGAGGGAGGCAGAAGCAGCACTGTCAGAATGAGGTGATGTGAGAAAAACCTGAGCAGCCATTGGTGTTTTAATGACAGAAAGGAGCCAGGTGCCAAGGGAGGCCAGCAGCCTCTAGAGGCTGGGAAATAAAGGAAATGCATTCTCACCTATAGTCTCTAGAAGGGACACAGACACCTTGGTTTTTGCCTAGTGAGACCCATTTAGACTTCCAACCTCCAAAACTATATGCAAGACAAAACTTTGTGTTGCTCTGGACAACTGAATTTGTGGAAAATGTTATAACTGCAATCAGAATCTAATACAACATCTAATAAAATAAGATAACCTAATCACTATTTAGACTTTAAGAAATATTATGATACTAACTAACATTTAAAAAATAATATGCTCAGGGTTAACTTATCTATACATATTAAAGTGCAAGGCAGCTGAAGAGTATCATGAATAAAGACTATTCTACTGTAAAACGATTCTTTGCTAAAGGAACACAAATTATTGCTCTACATGTGATAATACGTTCTCTACATAAAGATAGAGGCAATATAATTAAAGTGTTCTGTATCAAATTAATTAGATATTGTTGACTCATTTCTCAATTACAAGCTGGGAGGTAAGATGGAGCTGAGTGGTTCAGCCCTACATGGCCCCAAATCACCAGGGCCTAATTATCAGCTTTATTAACACAGAGTAGAGTTAGCCAGAGTTTCAGTTCTCAGGAAATGCAGGACTGACTTTGTGAGGACCAGCCGTCATTCAGAAACTCTGACTTATCCTCATCTTGTCAAAGACGCTTGACTCTCCTGACATCTTTCTACCTGATTATTTTGAGTAACCTCGGAGGGTAATCAGTCTTTCCTATTACTGGTAAAGCTCTTTTTCTTTTCTTTTTTTTCCCCCAGACACATCTAGCTTATTTGAAATTCTCTCCTTGTTCAAGCCAGCTCAGTTTTTTTCTTTAGAGACTAATTTATGAGAGACAGAGAGAGAGAGAGAGAGAGAGAGTCTTAAGCAGACTCTGTGCTAAGCACAGAGCCCATCATGAGGCTCCATCTCAGGACCCTGAGATCATGACCTGAGCTGAAACCAAGAGTCAGATGTTTAACCAACTGCACCACCCAGGTGCCCCTAACCCACCTCTATTTAAACAACTGTAGACAAATGCATCTGCACTCTGTGTACAGATACTGACTTAAAAGAGGAAACAGTGCACTTCCATATATACAACACTTACATCCACACTGTCTAGAATTTAACTTGCGCTAGATAAAACAATTATCTTCACCAAACTAAGGTAGTCCCCTGGTTATTTCTAATTTTTTTTTTAAGATTTTATTTATTTATTTAACAGAGATAGCAAGCGAGAGAGGGAACACAAGCAGGGGGAGTGGGAGAGGAAGAAGCAGGCTCACAGTGGAGGAGCCTGATGTGGGGCTCGATCCCATAATGCCGGGATCACGCCCTGAGCCGAAGGCAGGCGCTTAACCGCTGTGCCACCCAGGCGCCCCTCTAATGTTTTTAACCAAGCAACTGAACTTGTCATTGAGGATGATAACTACAAAGGGTAATGTATAAGAGAACAACATAGAAGTAAAAGATGGTGTACTATGTTCAATGAGCTTTTGATTTTGCTTAAAGAAAGAAAAATACTGTTTTTAAGCTAGAAACATTTGACTATTCAAGCACATACACATTAGTGTATAAATAAGAAACATGAAACAAAAAATCCTCAATTCATTTCAATATTTTATGAATTCTTATCATCGGTGCTTTTTTATTCAGGATTTATCGCAATCTGCATAAATAATATTATCAGGTTTTTTGTTTGTTTTCACAGATTCATTTATTTACTCACAAGCTCCTGAATTTAGAAAAGTTTCTTAATCAGGGAACTGAAAATTAAAACACTAATAAGATACCACGACACACCTATTAGGACAACACCAAATGCTGGCCAGGACGTGGAGCTGCTGGAGAGGATGCCCATTGGCACAGCCACTCTGAAAGACAGTTCGTCTGTTTCTCACAAAGCTAAATATACTCCTACCATATGATTTAGCATTTTACTCTTTGGTATTTACCCAAAGGTAATGAAAACTTAGGTATGCATAAAAACTTACCTGTGGACATTTATATCAGCATCATTCATGATTGCCAATTCTTAGAATCAACCAAGATGTCCTTCAGCAGGTGAATGGATAAATAAACTGAGGTACCTCTAGACTATGGAATATTATTCAGCACTAAAGAAGCCATGAGAAAACATGGAGAAAATTTAATTGCATTTTACTATGTGAAAGAAGCCAATCTGAGAAGGCAATATATTGTATGATTCCAACTTTATGACATTCTGGAAAAGACAAAACTACAACGACATTAAAAAAAAAATCAGCAGTTGACATGGGTGAAAGGGTGGGAGAGAAATGAATAGGCAGAGCACAGAGGATTTTGAGGGCAATAACAATACTGTGTATGATAGTAGAACGATGGGCACACATCATTATATATTTGCCTAAATTTACTGAATGTACAATACTAAGAGTGAACCCTAAAATAAACTATGGACTTCTGATGATTATGATGTGTCCACATAGGTTGTTCTTTGTAAAAACTCTACCACTCTGGCGAATGACGTTAATAATGGGGAAGACTATGCATGTATATAAGAAATAGTTGGGCTATCCCTGTACCTTCTGCTTAATTTTGCTGTGAACATAAAAATACTGTAAAAATAGCCTATTTAAAAAATTATAAGTTTCTTAGGCTAAACTTTAAATACAAGGTGTTAAAATCTTCTTTCTTATAACCTAATACAGACTGTTGTTCTGGAATTAATTTCAGAACATATTTTCTACCATAAAAATGTGTGATCATTAAAGAATTTAAGAATTGTTAACACTATTGATCAGATGTATGAAGTTATATTTGGTTCATGTTCAAAATTTTAGGCATGGAATAATTTCTTGTTATTTTATAACTTAAATAAATTTGTTTTGGCAAATATTCTCATTTTCTCCTAAATGTTTTCTGTTCTCTTATTTTGAGTTGGAAGAAATATTACAAACCAAGTAGACCAAATCTTTAATTGTAGCACTGAAGAAATTAAATCTGGGAAAGATAAGATGGTAAAGGTCACCCACCTAGTCTGTATTATGACCTTGGTTCTAGCCAGTATTATAGCTTCATTACAGAAACCTACCCATTACTCTTTCTCAAAGACAGCTCTGCTTTTTTATGTCATTATCACTAATATATGTTCTAAGAAAAGAGACAAATATTTAATTTACATGCCAATACTTCAATTCAAATATATTCACTATATGACTTTACTAAAAGGGTAAATACTTATGGATGACAAATTTAAAGATGTTTCTTATGCACAAATAATCCATTGTAATAAGTCTTTTCAATTCAGTTTATGGACACCGTCATAGTTCTTTATCAAGTTACAGAAAGGGGGGGCCAACTGAAAACATCTTGTTGTTTATTTAAATAACCCGAGCTAGGACTGATAATTTGTGTCATATTTCTAAATTTAAAATTCTACTCAGAACTAAAAAGAATGGTAAGAAACAAAGCAGCAGAACTTTTCGTTTCCAAATACTGAAGACTTCGTAAATTTAGTAATTTAGCCTTATCCCTTATAATAAGTAGATGAGATTCTGAACTATTTTTAGATTTTAGCAAACATGTTTATTGTGCAAGCAATGTCATGATTTTCAAGGACTTTATGATCATTAATTCAGCTAATCTTCATAACAACCCTATCAGATAAGCATTATTATTATCTGTATTTTACAGATAGAGAAATTATCTGTCTAGTAAGTAGCAAATTCAAATCCTGGAAGTCAGTCCAAAATCCATGCTCCTCACTAGTATGCTGTGTTACATCTCAATTTTACTATATTGTTTTCATATTAGAGCCCAATAGATAAAACAAGCCATACAGATGATCTGAAAAATGATTAAACAAATCTGAAATCAATTGAAAAATACACTATGTACTATTGAATTTAAAAATGAAATAATCAATAGTTTAGGCTTTACCTTTAACTTATTAACAACATTACCATGTATTTATATGTACATTTGCAAAATGTTTTAAATATGTGATACTTTGTACGGTAACTAAGCTGTATTTCACCGAAAATATATTTGTATACTATATGGGCAGGAGAAAAAAATAATCAGAATCAGGGTAGAATCAAAAAGGATTCTGACATACTACAGAGAAAGACGCAATAACAGGGTAAAAGCAATCTGGACCTCTTAGGTTCAAACAATTGTTTGCTTAAGCACAAGAGAATGACTTCACAAGGACACACCAAAAGTACATTTCAAGAGGTTTAACTAACAGTTCAGTTTTGAATGAAGACTTTGAGAAAAAAGCTGTTATTGTCAAATTAAGCTTATCAATAGAAATGAAATCTCTAGAATGATAAAGGACTACCTCTTTGCTGTTCCTTGAAGAGAGCCTTTGCATTTGCTCTTTCTCCTTCTCAAACATCCTTTCCCAGATACCTCTTAGTTCACAACTCCTATCAGTTATGTCTCTACTTAACATACCCCTTACACAGTTCTCTCGTTACTACCATCCTGCTAAGAAGAATACGCCCTTTTATCTTGTATCTCCTGTACTGTTTTTAATTCATAGCACTTGTTTCTATTTATTATTTATTTGTCTGCTTGTGTATTATCTTTTTCCTCCAAAAACTAATCCTCTGAGATGAAGAAACTTGTTTAATCAGCACCTAGAAGAGACGCCTGACTTATAGCTAGTGAGGAATAAAAATACTAATCAAATGGATTGAAGTCTAAGATAGAATAAAATTTAAAACTTAAAAAGTATGATCACACTAAAAAGTTATCTTTAGGAAACAAAAATACAATTAAAATGAAACACAGTCTGGAAGCAGAGAGGCAGAGCCAGCAAGCAATATTTAGCCTGTGTAATAATGGGAATGTGCCCCACACCACAAGCATCCCGTGGTATGTGGGTAACTTCAGTGTCACAGCTGCAAATGTAGGACCTGGTTATGAAATGGGGCCCTCGAGGCTTAATTGGTCATAAATATAAAAGGTTAGACTCTGATGCAGGGAGGGCTAAACGGAGATAGAATTCAATGTAACATGAGCCTGTAAACCAAAATTTGAAAACAAATGAAGAAGATACAGCTAATAAAGAGAGGGAAATTGGATAATTAAGAGATAAAATCATTCAGTATTTTAAAAAATATGACAGATGAGTCTGAGAACAAATTTAAAAATAAGTATCTTTAAGATGCTAAAAGATAAAGGAATATCATCTGCTAAAGAGAACAAGAAATAATGAAAACAAACAGGAAGAAATGAATCAAGAATATGTGGGATGTAAAATGGAAAGGGTGGGAGGACTAGTTAGAAAGCCTCTAAAGAAAAAATGAGGTCAAAAAAAAAAAAAAAAAGAGAGAGAAAGAGAAAAAATTAGGTCAGGGTAAGTATTCATTGAGCTGAGACCCACAAGGAGTGAGACACTGAGCCAACAGTATTCCTTGAAAAACACTTTTCACTAACACCTGGTAAAAATGTATTTGATGTACTTTTGGAATAGCAGAAAGACAGTGTAAGGGAAGAAAAGAAGAGTGGAAAAAGATGTGAGACAGATATTTAGGGGCCAAAAATATAGTAGTTATTGAAAGGCTTTAAGTCTAATAGAACTTCCATAAGGTAACTGAAGGAATGATGGAGAAGTAAAGAAAGTAGGCAAGAAATGTCCTTCACTGAAGTCAGAAATGAAGCCTTGAATTGAAAAAAACACTCCCACTACAGGCCGAAAAAATAAAATTAAATCAACGCCTCAGTCCTTCTTAAAAAGCCACGGTATAATGAGACAAAGAAAAACTCCTCTAAATTATTAGACAGAAAATATAAACAGAAAAAAAGCTAATGAAAAAAGTCAATAATTATGCTCACTATAACATAAATAATTGTCCAAAGTTCACTGGGCAAATGGCAATTGTTATAAAATACCAAAGTAAATACTAAAACACTAAAGGAAAAAAATTAAATAAAAAATACCAGATCTAACCTACGATTCCAAAGTAAAGGCAAAAAAAATACGATTTTTATCCATACAGAGATTAAGAGAGTTTAACCACAGAAACCACCTCTGAAAAATCCACTACAGAATATGTTCCAAAAAGAATAAAATAGATGCAGATGGACTTTGGTCCCACAATATATAGAATCTATTTGGGAATTTAATTAATTTTTGAAATTAAATAGTAGCTTTTGGCATTTAAAAATGCTGCGAAATTATGATGAATAATAAGAGAGATTAGGAAAATGGGTGGTCAGATAAATCATCATAAGGTTCTTGTCACATTCTAAGAAAGGACAGAGATACTGAACAACTTCACACTGTTTTAGAAGAGAAAGATAGTTGCTACTATGGTAAAAGTTTTAGATAAAAAAGGCTGAGTGGAAGCATCCACTAACATGTAAAACAGAGAAGAATGGGGTGCCTGGGTGGCTCAGTTGTTAAGCGTCTGCCTTCAGCTCAGGGCGTGATCCCGGTGTTATGGGATCGAGCCCCACATCAGGCTCCTTCGCTGGGAGCCTGCTTCTTCCTCTCCCACTCCCCCTGCTTGTGCTCCCTCTCTCACTGGTTGTCTCTCTCTGTCGAATAAATAAATAAAAATCTTAAAAAAAAAACAAAAAACAGAGAAGAATGAGTGCAGAAAAGAAGAAACCAAACAAAAGCAACCAAAAAAGCAACCAAACAAAAACCTGCTGTTCAAGATGAGTCTGCACACAAAAATTCCACTTCACAATCTGGAGTGGCACAGTGGACATTGTGGAGTGGGAATCTTGGCATTCCAAAACTATGTGAGCTTGGATCATTTATGTTGCCTCTCTAAACCTCAGTGTCCCTTTTTTCAAACTGGGAATTACAATGCAATTTCCCCTCTAGGCTTATTATAAATAATAAATGAGATAATGCACATTAAAACAACAGAGGAGAGAGAAGGAGAAAGGAGAGACCAATAGTGTGGCCTAAGAGAGGCAATCCGAAGGTCCTCTTAATTGCATTTATTATTTATTTATAGTGAGTGGGGAGTACAAAACATGTACCTTGACCCAGTATATCTTGGCTTAAGTTGTGGATAAAGGTAATACATATCTGACACACTTCTAAATCTTTTTAATTATTTTATTTTTAAAATTATTTCAAAGTTGTAAGGTTGTCAAATATTTCACATCAAAATCAAAGTAGTGTATTGTTGAAAATTTTGATGATTTCTGGTTGACTTTAAGTAAATAAAAATGAAAATAATTATGTGCTTTTTATGTGTACTTATTCTAGGCAGTCTAGTCAAATTAACATTTTCATTTTAAAAGCAAAACAACAGAATTAGATACTGTAAAGATGAAATACAGACTTCTGATATAGACAAAATGGTATAGGCATGTTTTTCTCTGTATCTCCTTGCTAAGGGCAATTATAAATCCTGGAAATAACACAAGGAGCAAGAAAAAGGAAAACTCTAAAAGGTGGTAAGAAGTAAACTGGTTTGGGACCCCAGTACTTGAGAAACAACACAGGCTGGGTATTTTATGCTCTCACGCCCCAAAAGAATGATCCAGACCCCATGTTTTCTCCTCCAACCTCACGACAGAAGGAAGCTCTGGAGGGTCCACTCCCCTCCTGGATCAGACGGGAGTCCCTTTGACAACACCATGATGTCAGACACATTGACAAGGGGAATTAGTTGGGTGCCTTGCTAACAGTAAGTGGCTGGGAAAAGCACTGTCCTTCCCTACCATACATGATACTCCCTCCAAAGCAAGAGATACTGAGGTGGGTTGTGAGTGTGGTTGGGGTATCAGCCTGAGAAGCCTCTTTGACCCCGTGGGCCTGAGAATCACCTCTTTTTCAGAGGCTCTGAAACAAAGGGGGTGGGGTTGTCAAGGGACCATTTATAGGGAGATCGAACCACAACAATGCCCAACTTGGGAAGTTCTGACCAACCTAATCAGGGAGGATCACACTGTTAAAAGGACGGAGATAGGGAAGCTGCTTCATCCCCGCACTTGAGACTCCCTTCGCCAACAGCAAACACCAGAGATTCTGAGGACATGAGAAAGATAACAAGGGAATATTATGCACAACTTCAAAAATATGGAACAATTCCATAAAAGCTATAAATTCAAAACCTAACTAACATTAAATATTTCACTTCAATAACCCTACAACTAAAGATACTGAAATTATAATTAAAATTTTTTTTAAAAGCTATTTTCAGGCCCAGATGATTTATTGCAGAATTGTATCTACATTTAAAAAAGAAATGATACTGATTATACAGAAGGTAGAGAAGGAAGGAGCAGTTCCTTACTCGTTTTATGATGCCAGTGTTATAAAGATAGTAAAGATGACAAATACAATACAAAAAAGAAAAGGTCAGTATCTGTCATACACTTAGACACTGAAAACTTCAACATAATTTAAAAAACTGAATCAAAAAGTGGATTTTAAAAAGTTATACAGAATGACAAAGTGGATTCATTCCAGGTTTGCATAGCTGGGTCAACATTTAAAAATCAAATGATGTAAAAACACTGAGTCAACAAGGTGTAGAAGAAAAATCCTCTCATCACATCATTTGCGGCAGATAAAGCATTTAATAAAACTTAACATCCATTTATGATAAAAACTCTTAAGTTAGGATTAGAGCAAAATTAACCTAACTTGAGAGAAAATATCTACAAAAAACTGAGCTAAGGCCACACATAATGGTGAAAGACTGAATACTTTCTCCCTAAGATGTGGAATGAAGCAATAATGTCTGTTGTCACCACTCTTGGTCAATATAATACTGAGCATTCTAGCCAATGCAATAACGTAAGAAAATAAGTAAAAGGTACACAAGTTGGAAATTAAAAAAATTAAGTTTTTAATATCAGAGAAAATAACGTACAAAAACTTGAATCTACAAAAACAAATCATAGAACTAGTAATTGAATTTAAAAAAGTCATAGGATACAAGATTTAAAAAATTATATTTCTATTTCCCAAAAATGACCCCTCAGAGTACTATTTAAAAATCACCAAAAGTGGGGTGCCTGGGTGGTTCATTCAGTTAAGCAACTGCCTTCAGCTCAGGTCATGATCTTGGGGTTCTGGAATTGAGCCCCACCTTGGTCGCCATGCTCAACAGGGAGCCTGCTTCTCCCTCTCCCTCTATCTCTTCCCTCAACCCCCATTCATGCTCTCTCTCTATCTCTATCTCAAATAAATAAATAAAATCTTCAAAAAAATCACCAAAAGAAAATGAAATACTTAGATATACACTTAAAACTTGTATAAGATCAGTATTCTGAAAATTGCAAAACAGTGATAGAACATCTTTTAAGACCTAAATAAATGATAAAACTTAACCATATTTAAGGATCAAAAGATTCAAGACAGTAAAGGTGTCAATTCTCCTCAAACATACAGTTTTAATGTAATTTCAATTTCAGTAAGCATTTTTTATAGTCAAAGATAAGCTATTCTAAAGTTTATATGAGAAGGTGCAGACCCTAAAATAACTATGATAATCTTGACCAAGAAGAAAAAAAGAGTGGGCATCACTTGACTTAACATGAAGGTAAAATTATATCTATAGATACAATGGGCGAGACAGTGCCATACTGGTAGAGGGACAGACACAAAGGACAATGAAACACAAAGAGAAACCAGAAATAGATCAACACAAATATGCTCAGCTGATTTAAAAAAAAAAAATTTTTTTTTTGAGAGAAAGAGCACAGAGGGAGAAGGAGAGGGAGAAACAGACTCCCCTCTGAGTAGAGAGCCTGATGCAGGGCTCAATCCTAGGACCCCGAGATCATGACCTGAGTAGAATGCAGATCCTTAACTGACTGAGCCACCCAGCCTCCCCTCAGCTAATTTTTAACAAATTTTTAAAAGCACTTCCAGGAAGGAAAGATAGACTTTCCAAAAAATAGTTCTGGAGTAACTGGAAACCTATGAACAAAAAGAAATGAACTTTGACCTAATCCTTTACCTTATTCACTCAAAACCGATCATAGACTTAAATATAAGACATAAAACTCTAAAATTACTTGGAAAAAAGAAGAAAAAGTCATTGAGATCTAAGTCTAAGCAAAGAGTTCTTAAATTTTCATGCACCAAAAGCATGATACCGAAAAGGGGGGAAAAAAGTAAGTTAACCTCACAAAAATTACAAAAATTTGCCCTGCAGAAGATTCTGTGAAGAGGATGGAAAGATAATTCACAGACTGGGAGGAAATTGCCAAACAAATATCTGACAAAGAACGGGTATCTAGACTATATTAAAGAACCCTCAAACTCAACATTGAAAAAAATAATCCAGTTATAAATGGCAAATTAAAATCTAATTAAGCCCAATTAAAAATAGGGAGAGACTGTTTAATGGGTAAGAAGTTTGATTTGGAGTGATGGAAATGTTTTTGAACTAGATAAAGATGATGGTTGCAAAAACATGGTGAATGTGCTTAATGCTACTGAATTGTGTACTTTCAAATGGTTATTTTTATATTATGTGAATTTTATCTCAATAAGTAAAGTTTTTTAAAATGAAAGAAATGACATGAAGAGAAATTGCACTGAAGACTGTATACAGTCAGAAAATAAGCTCGTGTTTGACATCATTAACTATCAGGTACATGAAAAGTAAAACCACCATGAGTTATCCTTGTACACCTAGCAGAATGGCTAAGATAGGGGCAAGACCAAATGCTGGCAGAGCTGTGGAGATGTGGATCACTCCTACACTGCCGGTGAGTAAAGCAAAATGGTAGCGCCACTCTGGAAAGTAGGTTGGCATGTCTACAATTACTATACAACCCAGAAATTTCTTGAGCATTTATCCCAGAAAAATAAAATCTTATTTTTCACTGAAAATGCAAACAAGCCCAGGGGAAAGGCAGAGGAAGAGAGAGAATCCCAGGCAGACTCCCTGCTGAGTGCAGAGTCAGGTGGGGGGATCGATTCCATGACCCTGAGATCATGACCTGAACTAAAATCAAGAATTGGCCGCTTAACTGACTGAGCCACCCAGGGGCCCCTAGAACTTACTTTAACAAAAACAATATAAGCACCTGAATCTTCAGATTATGTACCATGTAAAATCATGTGCAAAGTTAAAATGAATGGTAGTAAGTTACAGATTATTTGAAATAGTCTCTAAATTTGTCTACTGATGAATACTTTACTATCTTGATGTGCCTGTCCATTAGTTCTATAAAAAAGAAATCAGTATTTATAAGCTATAATTTTATCTTTATAGGATATCTTCTATGGACAATTGTCTATTTAAATAACAGAGACAACAAATTAAATACATTAGGTGATGATTTCAATTTCTATCTGCATACATATTTTTTAGAGTAAATATTAACAGTAAATATTAGCTACTTTCCCATGGTTAATTAGTTTTCTGTCCTTTATTTTGGGTACACACTCACCACAGAAAATAATTGAAATACAATTATAAAGAAATATATTATCAATGGTTTGTGTTTTGTTCAGCATTCATAAGAACACATGGTGATAAAATATTTTATTTTCATAATAGCTTCACCAGTGATATGTCTCAAGTGTTCTGTGCCCCCCATATTTGGAACAGAGTTGTCATTCCTGTCATTACAACATGAGATCCAGCGATACAAACTTTGCAAATGAAGACTGATGATGAACTTAGAAACATGACTAAAAAAGACAAAATTTCCACTTAACTGTTAACATAAAATTTAATTTAAAGATGATCCTTTTTGTTTTGTTAGATTTAAATCATCAGCATTCAAAAGTCAGTTATGTTAGAGAAAGAACACTTTCACCAGGTGTCTGGGATTGCCGTGGCCACATAAGCAGCTGTGTGCCTCAATTTCCACCTTTTAAGTAAAGGGAGATGAATATATGGTCTCTAGAGTACCTTCCAGCTCTGTGTTCACAAATGAACAATCACAGTGATTCCATTAATTCCAGGAACAGGTGAGAGAGGAGTTTTAGTAATTGTTTATAAAAAAATATGATTTTCTCTAATAAGTCTAGAAATTTAGATCTAGAAAGTGTCAGCATGTAACAGCAAGAAACTATACTGTTAAAAATATACCTAAAAAATCTGGGAAGTCCTAGTTCAGCTTCTTCATATCATCTGCTATTTTGAAGCTATGAGTACCAAATTTTTCCCACTTACCAAGAAAAGCTAAGTTCATTCAAGTAATATTTAATTGTGATGAAGGAGGAAATTGTTCCTTCAGACACACTACAGGGAAAATATAAAATAGGAAATATGCAAACAGCCTAGCAACAGATATAAATATCTATAAATATAATTAGTAACGAATAACACTAAGATTATAGAGAGGTAATTAAAAAGGGAAGAATCAAGAGTTGACCGAACGTTTAATAAATGTTACATCTGTAAGTACCATAAGTGTGTTTTGAAGGAAAAAAGTTTATTGGTAAGACAATAAGAATCTCACAAATGTATTAAAAGGAATATCAAAAATTATTTAAATATAGAGAAAGAGTTTTCTGGTCTCCTAAGCAAATTCTAAATATGGCCATGTACACTTTATTTTCTTGCTTCACAGAGCAGTGCCTGTACTAAAGGGGTGTTTAATCAAAGTGCCTTGGCTTTTGCTGATTTTTCATAGCTGCCAATTGATACGTCATAAATTTTTAGACACATGGAATATGGGACCATGCTGCATATTATAAACTGTCATTTAACAAACCTGACAGATGGTACCAACCTAAGATTTCATTTGATAATAGGGCCACTGAAATCTTTGCTTCATGCAAAGAAACTAAAACGTGTTAAATAAATCATTTTATCAATGAACTCAGCAGGTTTGTTTGAAGGTTCTATCGATGTTTCTAAATGACCAAGCCAAATTAATTAGGAAACTGTGTGAACAGAGGTATTAAACGCAGGAAATACTATTATGTAACTACAGCCCCTATGCTAACTGGAGGACACCTGCAATTTGTTAGGCTCTATTATGTGCCACTTAATTGACATACATTATTGCTAATCCAGAAAACATAATTTAGTGAAAGGCCAAGCTGACATGGCAATATAGGTGGTAGAGTCCAAAATCGAACGCCATACAGTTTCCTTTAAAAATTTTAGGCTTTCGTCTACACGAACACAAAACAATGTTTCTGTTTAAGAAACATATTTTTATTTTTTTATTTTATTTTTTTTAAAGATTTTATTTATTTATTTGACAGAGAGAGAGACAGCCGGTGAGAGAGGGAACACAAGCAGGGGGAGTGGGAGAGGAAGAGGCAGGCTTCCAGCGCAGGAGCCTGATGTGGGACTTGATTCCAGGACTCTGGGATCACGCCCTGAGCCGAAGGCAGATGCTTAACGACTGAGCCACCCAGGCGCCCCAAGAAACATATTTTTAAAGCAAAATTATTTTATGGATTCTATTAATTTCATGTTATCTTACACCAAAAAAAAAAAAAAATCAAATTTGAAGTCCCCTGTACCGTTTTGATATCCCTTCTATTTCAACTCTCCTCTGTCCTCCATCAGTAAGCCCTCCACTCTACTGAATGATTCCAACCATCCTAAAAGTTTGCTCTGATCTCTCCAGTCTTTACACAGGCTACTGCACATTTCCCCACAACCCTTATTGAAAAACTTCTCAAGAAAAGTTGTCTGGGTTTTCTTTCCCCAGTCCACACCCACCCCCCCAACACACACACATACCCCAATTCATTCTTCAACACACCCTAATATGGCTTTTTCTTCCTCGTCTAGCCACCACTGTCAGTGATACCAATACAGATGGGCATGTTTCTATTTTCATCTTATGAAATCTCTCAACATCACTCCACGTATTTGAAGACCTCCTTCTGCTTGAAGCACTGAACTGGTTTTTGAGAGACCATGCTTGCTTAATTTTCCTTCCATGTCACTTCTGGTTTTTGCTCTTTCTCCTCCTCTGGCCCTCTCTGTCCTGGAGGTTCTGAGAGTTCAGTCCTGAGTTCCATTCTCTTGTCTCTCACTTCTTTGCATTTAAATCCCACTCTATGATCTGTATCCTCCCATCACTGTCAGAGCCCTAGCCCAAAATATCAACATGCTTTCTTGACTTGTACATTGAAACGTCTGGTCATTCCTTCCTTCAAACCCCGTATGGTCAGACACCAGATGAAGTTCTTAATCCCCACTGTATCCTTACTTGATACTTGCATCTCTCTGTCAATGTAAGGGGCTGCATCATCCACACCTTTGACTCTTTGCTTTTGTCTCCACCCAAATATTACCCTTCCCCAAGATCTATGCATCCTACTTGAACAAAAAGTTTTGAATATGTCTGCTTTTCACCATCCTCCCTAGGGTGTCAGGATGGTTGAGTGGTCTAAGGTGCCAGACTCAAGCTTCGCTTCACCATCCTCCCTGCCTCCTTTTAGTTCCAAACACCACCCGATCTAGAGTTTTCCTCCTGCTCTTTCTCATCCATCCCACATAGCACGTGGAGATTATAAAAAATATGAATCAAATAATTTCACCCCTTTCTCCTTCAAATCTTTTACTCATTTCTGTATTTACTGTATGTAAAGGAAAAACCCAATCTCTCTATTAGGGCTTATAGTGGCCCTAAAGAATGTGACTTTCTCCTGTCTTTCCAAAGTAATTCAGTCCACTGTTTCTTCGCACCCAGTCCACAGTCTACACTAGCCTACCTTCTGTTCCTTGAGCAGACTACACCTCTATGTCTTTGAGATTTTGATATTTCTTATCTTTTTGCCTGCATCTTTCCATTAGTGGTCTTTCCTTCTTAGAGGAAGCATCTTTTCCCTTCGTATCACTGATCGTGATCAAATTATCTTATTTGTTCACTCAGGATTTTATTGTACCTTTTTTGTTATTTCTTTCACTGAAATGCAACTTAAATGAGAGCTTTTACACTGTTATATCGCTGTTTAGTAAGTACTCAATTAATAATTGATTTAAATGCATAAATAAATCTTGAAAAAGCTAACTTAGACCAAATATTCTCCTTTTACATTGGTTTTGTTTGCTTGTTCAGTTTGTGTGTAGATACTGAAGAACCTTAAGTAACTGAAAAGTATTTGAAGACCCAGGTCTGCGTCCTGATCATGCAATTTGAATGGTGTTAGCCACAGTACCAGCGGGACACAACTAGCATGTTATAAAAATGACACAAAAGACATAGATGCTAGTGGTAGGTACACTGTTCCCATAATGTTGGTCCAATCACAGAGCGCCGAGGTGAGCAGGAAAACGAGGGCAGACAAGCAGACCTACAGACAGGTCACCAGGCTGCTGAGCAAGAAACAGGCAGGAGCTTTATCTCTTGGTTGTAAAAGCAAACCTCTCCTCAAGCAATAACACAGAGCTGACAAGCTACCAAGCAAATAATGTAACTGTCGATGGCTTAACAGACGCGACGTGCGTTTTCATGTTGTGAGGGCCACTGGGTTATAAATTATTTCTTTTATTTAATGTTGTTTTGTGTCCATTAATTCATTTAAGTCTGCTGCAACTATTTTGAGCATGGACAAAAATGACTCAAATGATAAAAGATTGGGAACAACTGCTGTAAATGCCTGGTAAAGATTTAAGGAGAAATGTGTTTCTCTAAAATTCACCTAAATACGTGTAAAGAATCAGTAAACCTGCTTGCCCCTACAGAATTTACAAAATGCGTGACATTAAGTAGTTTGGTTCCTGGATTTTTCTTATGTGTCTGATGTCCAGAGACAGTTTCAGTTCAGATTTCCATAGATTTGTATCAAGAAGTTAAAAAGTCAGTGTAAGGATCAGGTTAATAATACTTTAAGAGTACGCTAACAAAGCAGAAGTCAGATAGTGGATGTTTCTGTAAAAAAACAAAAAGGGAAATAATAAGGGGCATCTGGGTGGCTCAGTGGGTTGAGAATCTGACCTCAGCTCATGATCTCGGGGTCTTGGGATCAAGCCCTGCACAGGGCTCTGCACTCAGCAGGGAGTCTGACTGTCCCTCTCTCCCTGCTCCCCCCTCCCCAGTTCTCTCTTTCTCAAATAAAAAAAAAAATAAAAGCTTTAGAAAGAAAAAAAAAGGAAATAATAAAAACACATGAAGAAATCAACAATTTCCAGGTGAGGTGGAAAAGAAAAACACAAGAAGAAAAGATGTTGGGGCGCCTGGGTGGCACAGTCCTTAAGTGTCTGCCTTAGGCTCAGGGCGTGATCCTGGTGTTCCTGGATCGAGCCCCACATCAGGCTCCTCCACCAGGAGCCTGCTTCTTCCTCTCACACTCCCCCTGCTGTGCTCCCTCCCTAACTGGCTGTCTCTCTGTCAAATAAATAAATAAAATCTTTAAAAAAAAAAAAAAAGATGCTGTTTTTTTTCTATCTTCCAAAGAAGGCAATAGTGTATAAAAATTAAAAGTAAATTTTCTATGGGTATATGTTTTTCTTTATAAAATAAAAATTCATAAATATGAATAATAATGTATCCTATGCTGAAAGCTTGAGAATTATTTAAAAATAACTATGTCACTTTGAAAAAGGCAAAACAGTAGGGACAGAGAACACGTCTGTGCTGGCAGGGGCTATGGACATTAGGGGACAAAGGGACACTAGGGGATTTGGGGGCTGACTGACCATGGTGGTGGTCCTATCATTTTGCATTTGTTAGGATCCATTAAACCATACTACTAGAAAGGGTGAATTTTATTGCACACAAATTATAACACATTACGACCAACTTAACAAAAGTATCACATTAAACAGTTAAAGGAAGTTAAACCAGCATATACTTCTTAGAAGTAGTACTTATATTTTAGACACATTGAAAAAATGATAAATCATGTATGAGCTGTCTATAGCTACAGTTCTCTCTAATCTGTACATTTTCTCACAGCATGTGAGCAACTATTGCGGGTGTGATAGCTTCGATTCATAATTTTTTAAAATTTTTTATTATGTTATGTTAGTCACCATAGAGTACATCAATAGTTTTTGATGTAGTGTTCCATGATTCATTGTTTGCATATAATTAATTTAATAATTTTACATGCGAATGAAAACTAAAATCCTCTTTACAAAATTTACATTGGTTCTAATTGTATGAGTATATGGATAAGGTCAAAATTCAGATTTGCTGCTCCAGATGAATTTGGTCCATATTTATAAATATTTGTTTTAATCATCAACTTTCTCAGTCTGAAAATATGCAATGAATAAAAATGTAGCCTATGCCAAATGTGAACAATTCTGATAGAATGCATTCATTCTGTAGATAAAAAGGAATATCCATGACCACTTAGAAGTAATCTGTCTTTATCTTAAAAATTCCTGTCAATGAAATTAATTCAAAGTTTCTTCTTATTCCTATTCGGAAGAGTAAGATTATTCCATAATTCACTTCGGTCACTTAAAATGAAGCTGTTGTTGCTGTCAAAGGTTTTGAATGAAGAACATTTCATGGTATTTTGATGATCCATTTCAAGGCCTGTTTAGACATACAAACGTGTTGATAATTCAGTACTCAACTGGATAACTGCCTTGTGTTCTATTTGTTGACTCTAGGATCACAGAAGAGCTTTTAAGTTTTCTGAATACTGCCCCCTAGATCAACTTCTAGGGAAATGCTTGCTCAGAAAGGAGTTTAAGAAATAGGCTTATAATGTAAAATTAAATGAAGAGAGATTTCCAGGGACGCCTGGCTGGCTCAGTCAGTTAAATATCTGCCTTTGGCTCATGTCATGATCCCAGGGTCCTGGGATGGAGCCTGCATTGGGCTCCCTGCTCAGCGGGGAGTCTGCTTCTCCTTTTCCCTCTAACTGCCACTCCCTGTGCCCCCCTCTCTCTCTTTAACAAATAAATAAATAAATAAATAAAATCTTTAAAAAAAAGAGAGAGATTTCCATAATATTTAATTCTTTCACAGAGTTCTCTTTAGGAAGTGTAATATTTGGCGTTATGCCCCTCTGGTTCTTTATCTCTCGTATTTTCTTTTGTTTTCATCTTTAATAGTTCTGTTCAAGTTTCCAGACTACTCATTCCCCAGAACAGGAACCAAATCTTCTTGTTCATGATGACATCCTTGCTCCCACCAGAATGTTTAGGGAAGAGCAGGGCTCAATAAACATTTAGGGAATAAATAAAATAGTAAATGATCTCAGTCCTAAAAATATTGGAAACTTTTAGTCTGATTGACTTTCTGGCTATTTGTCTTTTAGAATGAGTTTAAGAAACCTACTGGATTCTGTTGTTATTTTTTTCAATATTTAATATTAGGTTTCATAACACATGCCTAAGGGTGACGGTGTATTGCTGAGCTGTAAAGTTGGTTACATCTTACAAACCGGAAATACGTTAGCGAAAGACTATCTTACAAGTCAGAATTGAAGTCGTTTATAATCCAAAAACAAATGTGTGAGGAACTGAAGACAACCAAGTTCCTCAACTAGAGAATGAAAAATAATGTAAATCCAGAGAAACATGACAGAAGGCAGATACCTTGTAGTTCATAAACATGCCTAATCAGAGAGAGAGAGAGAACAAAAACAAAACAAACTAAAATTTTTTAGATTCAATTTATAGTGTTCCTAGAGATCTCTTTCAATCCCCTACCATCCACATAGTAAACATAGGCTCTGTTTGGAGCTAATATTGATTCTGAAACACCATTTTGAATTCATTGTAGAACTGAAACCCAAATCACACATACTAAAAAAAAAAAAAAAAAAAAAAAAAAAAAAAAAAAAAAAAAAAAAAAAAAAAAAAAAAAAAAAAAAAAAAATCCTAGTAAACCATTCCAAATAAGGAATTGAACAAAATAGATGAATCAATCTAACCATGATCTATTTCAGTACACACGTCTGTACATCAAACATTTGCCTCTATGATTTTCATGCTGCAAATATTTTCAAATCTTTGACCCCTGAGATTTCTGTACTGGTTAGCATGCAGCTAAACTGCATTCCAATGACATTTGCATATGTAGTGTGATTTGGTAGACTAAACCCCAAGATGCTGCTCTCAAAAGAACAAGCACTGTGTTTACTTGTGAATTTACGGACTTTACCCACTTTAAATATGAAAAACATGGAAAATTCTCTTTTGGGGGTTTGTAAGAATAGTTTTCTCTTCACATGGCTGAATGATATGTAAATACGATTTTTTTTTTCACTTTAGTCTGTGTGGAAGTTATATAGATGTACCATAAAACACAGCAATAAGCAATGCTATGGATTTGCCCGGTTTCGGAGTAACCTTCCTGTTTACATTTTTTAGGGTGGGAAGGATGGAACGGAAGTAGCCTGCCCACCAATCAATTATTTATAAGCGTAATCATTAAATCTATGATGGTCAATAAGTCTCTGTTGGATATTCCTGTGAACACAATTAAGTACAAGTCACAGTGCTGGCTCACTAGGAAATCAGGTTTGACTTTTAAGGAAGAAACACACCCTATCTGTGAAAGGTTAATTTAGTGGCATAATTTGTTTTTTTTTAATTTTTTAAATTTAAATTTCAATTAGTTAACATACAGTATATTAGTCCCAGGTGTACAATATAGTGATTCAACACTTCCATATATTGTCTGGTGCTCATCACAAGCCCTCCTTCATCCCCATCACTTACTTAACCCATTCTTCCACCCACCTCCCCTCTGGTCACCATCAGTTTGTTCTCTGTAGTTGAGTCTGTTTCTTGGTTTGCTTCCCTTTCTCTCTTTTTTCCTCACTTTGTTCGTTTGTTTTCTTTCTTAAATTCCACATATGAGTGAAATCATATGGTATTTGTCTTTCTCTGACTCATTTTGCTTGACATAATACTGTTTAGCTCCATCCATGTCACTGCAAATGGAAATATTTCATTCTTTTTTACAGCTGAATAATATTCCCGTTGTGTGTGTGTATCTTCATTATATATATATTTTCCATTATATATATATGTGTGTGTATATTCATCAGTAGATGGATACTTGAGCTGTTTCCATAATGTGGCTATTCTAGATAATGCTGCTTTAAACACTGGGGTACAGGTATCCCTTTGAATTCATATTTTTATATTTTTGAGGTAAATACATAGGACTGCAATTGTTGGATCATAACTTTTTGAGGAATGTCCGTATTGTTTTCCAGAGTATCTGAACCAGTTTGCTTTCCCACTAACAATGTAAGAGGGTTCCCCTTTCTCTACGTCCTTGCGAACACCTGTTGTTTTTGTACTGTTGATTTTAGCCATTGTGACAGGTGTGAGGTGATATCTCATCATAGTTGTGATTCGTGTTTCCCTGATGATGAATGATGTTGATCATCTTCTCATGTGTCTGTTGGCCGTCTGTATGTCTTTGAAAAAAAATTAAATTAGAAAAGCAGAGAGACATTTCTTCAAGAATTCAGTGACTAGAAACATTATTTGGCCTTGGTGGCAGGGGAAGTTTTCAACAAACGGTAACCTAGTACTAAAATATGGGGAGAGTTGTATGACAGAGAGAAGGGTAGGGCAAAGTACAAATTTTAGATGTGAAAGATGCAGGGAACAGACACTTGGAGGTTCTGGATGCAAACCGAGTTTTTTAAGAAACAGTCACAAAGTTTGGCTGAAGCAGTAATGTCTCATGGCCTAAGGTCATGGCTTTTTGACTTCTATTGGAAAGGTAATGTAAAAGGAACCTATCTCTCTATTACATTATACACGTGAATCTCAGAAGCCAAGCTCACAGAAGTCATAGAGGATGAGGACAAAAGTCTTTGGTGTTATTCTCACAAATTCTCTCCTTTCTCCATCAATTTTCTCCATGCAGGGATCACATACGTCCAAGATGGCCAGAATATCTGCCATCCAGAGCAGAATGCAACATAAAGGACAAAGCAGATGACCCCAATAACCCAGGAAGATGGACAGGCCTGGGAAGCAGGTTTTTTGAGATATAAGTATTTAGTTTGTAGAACCTTTCATGTCTCTCTCTCTCTCTCTCTCTCTCTGTGTGTGTGTGTGTGTGTGTGTGTATTCTGGATATTTTTATATTCATTACATAAAATAAATTACTTGTGATAAATTCCAATCATCTTGACTAAATGGAGGAGTTTTCTCCCTCATCTGCAGTAAAAAAATTCAGTCTACTCCTCACTGTCCAGGGAAAATGGTAGGTGCAATATTAATAAAGAATTATGAGACCAGGTTCATCATAGCGTTGGTCCCTGCTTATCTCCATCCAGCTAATTCTTTAAAGTGTGACTTTTCATTTTTTAAAGATTTATTTATTTTAGAAAGAGAGTGAGAGAGCAAGAAGGGGGCAGAAGGAGATGGAGAAACAGAGAGAGAGAGAGTCTTAAGCCGACTCCCTGCTTGAGGGCAGAGCCCGCCTCAGGGCTCCATCTTGTGACCTTGAATCACCACCTGAGCCAAAACCAAGAGTGTCAGGCTTAACGGACTACACCACCCAGGCGCCCCTGAAGTTTGTCTTTTCTAATAATAATAGCTATACTGGTTAATATTTATTATATGCTTACGACATGACTGGAAATATACTCAGTAATTTTATTAATTAAATGTATTAATTTACTTAATTCTTTTAATCCCTAGAAACTCATTCTCTTTCTCCCTCTCTCTCTCCTCCTCTCCAAAGAACATGGAGGTTAAGTCATTTTGCCAATGTCCCAAATGCAGAATCCACGAAACCGATACTCTCGATTAAGAGACGGCACTGGGTGTTAATACGCAAGTAATGAATCATGGAACTTCACGTCAAAAACCAGGGATGTACTGTATGGTGACTAACATAATATAATAAAAAAATTAATATAAAAAATAAAGAAAAAATAAAGAAACCACACACACACAAAAAGAGAGAGACGACGCTGCCTCTTTGTATAGATTTCAACGTTTTAAGCCATGATAGCCATAAAATCATGTAAATCAACTACAGGTTTTCTGTTGTTGTTACTTATAAATGAGAAAATTACAACTAAATAGCATCTGGGAGTAGGTGACCTGATGGAGATGGAGAAATGGGAAGCAGGTAGTAAATACATTCCTTTTACAGACTGATTTCAAATATGAATATATATGAACTTTAATTTAGCACAGAACATTCTGTGATGTTCTCATCTCTTTTGACCCAACAGCTCCCCACCAGTTATTATGAGTCTCCCCATAAACGCAGTGCTACTGTTTGTTACCTCCCCTTTTCCCACTGAAACTTACCTGTGCAGGAGAAGAGGACAAGGCCTCTTAACTTGTACCTATGAACCTCCACTGAAAATATTCTGAGGAATTTAGGAAAAATATTTCTGCCTTCCACACTAATTTGCATCAGGAACTTGGGAAATAACCCTTTCCTTTCTAAGGCCTTAGCCCTTTATTTATTTATTTTTTTTTTTAAAGATTTTATTTATTTATTTGACAGAGATAGAGACAGCCAGCGAGAGAGGGAACACAAGCAGGGGGAGTGGGAGAGGAAGAAGCAGGCTCATAGCGGAGGAGCCTGATGTGGGGCTCGATCCCAGAACGCCGGGATCACGCCCTGAGCCGAAGGCAGGTGCTTAACCGCTGTGCCACCCAGGCACCCCAGGCCTTAGCCCTTTAAAATGTAAAATTGTACCATATGAACCTAGGATTATTTTCCAACAGCCATAAATGCCATATTTATTACATGTTTTAAAAACCCTCCTATGGCTTCTCTTGACAAATTACACAGAGCAAAATTCTTGACATGATTTATAAAGCCCTGCATCATCCTGTGGGCTATTTCTAGTCTGTGTTCTGCTTTCTAGCTATGCATTTTTTCTTCATTTCTCTAAGAGGGCCAGCTCCTCCTAGCCTGAAAGTCTTGTACATGCTGTTCCTTCTGCCTCCTGGAAAGCCTTGCTTTCCTCCCTTCTCAACCGTGTTCAGACAATTCCTATCTGTCAGTGCTCTGTTTAAAGGTTCTCAAGGAAGCTTCTTCTGACTCCGTTACACTCTCTCATATTACTCTGCACTTCTCCTTTATAACACTTACAGCAGTCATAATTACTTAATCTGCAATTAGAAATTAAACATCTGTGTCTTCAAACAGAATGTAATAGAGCTGCTGGTTAGCACTGTTTCTGTGTTGTAAGCACTGAGGAAATATTTATTACAAAATCAAATAAATGAATATAAAAGGAACCAATTAACAAAGCAACGTGTCCCACATTTGTTCCAGGGGCAATACTTCTTATAAAAGCAATATTTCTTCTCTTCTATTTTTTGCCATCTAATATCAAGTAGAAGTAGTTACAAAGTGTGGATTTCATATCTATCTCATTTCTAAAGAACACTTTTAGCAAAAATATTAAATATCTCTGGTAACCGACAGCAGCATCAAGAATCACCTATGCTTTATAACAAAGGAAAAGAGCTGCCGGCTCTTGAAGAAGATGCTTCTTTGCCAAAAAAGTAAATGTTGATGTATTTTAAAATTCACCTACTCTCAAAAAATGTTATTATAAAAGCTAAATTTAAAATGATTACTATAACCGGCTCTCAAATTGAGTATCTGTTTATTACAAAAGAAAAAGTAACAAAGTAGAAATACAAACAGTGCATAAGTTACCGTAAGAAGAAAAAAGATAGCATTTCTAGTTCATTATGTAGTGGAGGGCTGAAAGCTGCATGTTTCGCCCTCATACATGACAGAACTAGTAGTACTTTCCTCATTTGCACTTATATGTAAAAATCCGCAGGACTCATTTTCATGTCGAGGTATATGTTTGCAGCTTGCCAACGTGCAAATTAACAAATTTCTAGCAAACGGAATTTCTTCCTCCTCAAAATACGTGTATTTCTTTTTTCCTTCACTGCAAACTGAATATGCCTGTACGACTTCTATCTCGCAGGAGTTCAGCATCCCGCCTACACAGGACATTCGATACAGGGCACTGGGACCCAGAGCCTGCATGCGTCATCAGGAACCTACGCACTGTCAGCCCTGCTCACAGGTGAGGCTGGAGTGAGCCTACCTCCCCCGCCCACATTGCTGTGATCGCTCCACTATGGTGACCATCTCTGCATCTTCTCCGATCTGGCTGCTCCTTAATATGCAGCAAGGAAAACGGCACCTCTACCAAAAGCTCTTCAGTAAGGTGACTCTTTGCTTTGCAGACTTTCTCCTCCTTGCTTTGTCCACCTCCTGTTCCACCCTTTTGACTGTGACATACTTTCCCACATGAGTTCTCTTTAGTTTAAGAGTAAGCAAACAGTAACCTAGCTCTCTTCCTCCTCCCGCTCTCTCTCTTATTTTTTTTTTTAAGAGGATTTTGGAATCTTCAGATGGTGTCCCATTGAATGACATCAAGCCACAGTGCTAATCCAGAATGTTCAAAATACGAGGGAGAAACAGGAAGTGTAGAGCCAATGCCAATGTTCAGAGTGAATACCCATGTACCGCCCAGACTGCGGGTGTCTAGGGGCAAAGCCGTTAATACAGCCAAGGGTGCACCATCCATGTTTTGTCTGAACTTCTGCTGTTTCAACTATTAAAATAGATATGCTCCTAGCGCTCTCCAGGCTAAGATCTTGTTTGAGATAATACATATTCCAAAACAGAAAACTTCAGAGCTAACTAAGAAAACACATTGCATTAGAACAGCGATAAATGGTTTTATGATAATAGCATATAGGATTCAGCCCTACTTGTGACGTTTTGCCTGTAAGCTATTCCAAAGATACTCAAGAATGTTCTAGTTCTGAGCAAGAATGAGTATTTGTTTAAAACCATACAGACAAAAAATTTCAAGTCATTTATCTATTTCATTAGAGCCATATGCAAGTAGGTAATGAGGAGCTCATGAATAGCTTACTATTTCTTCTTGATCACAAAATTGTTTCGTTTTAGAAAACTGATTCACTAGAAGATTATAACATCATTATTCCTTTTATTTTTTTCTAAATGAGCTATTACTCACTTAGTAGTTGTTGAAACACAATACTACTGCTAACTTTGTGTAAGAGTAGGGAAATAATCATGTGAATTTTAAGATTTCATTGACACGTTAATGGCTCCTAATCTTGCAAAAAGGAACGCGTGAATACATTTTTTTAGTGTGCCTTTTCTGTCAAATCCTTTTTTTTAAAGATTTTATTTACTTATTTGACAGAGATAGAGACAGCCAGCGAGAGAGGGAACACAAGCAGGGGGAGTGGGAGAGGAAAAAGCAGGCTCATAGCGGAGGAGCCTGATGTGGGACTAGATCCCAGAACGCCGGGATCACGCCCTGAGCTGAAGGCAGACACTTAACTGGGTGGCGCCTGGGTGGCGCCCCTGTCAAAATGCTTTCTTTTAAGAGTCTACAATCTTTATGTTTCCACACACAAGTACACCTTTTATTTAATAAATATTTATAATGAATTGTAAGAATAAAACCTGCCTTACATGGGGCGCCTGGGTGGCACAGTGGTTAAGCGTCTGCCTTCAGCTCAGGGCTTGATCCCGGCGTTATGGGATCGAGCCCCACATCAGGCTCCTCTGCTATGAGCCTGCTTCTTCCTCTCGCACTCCCCCTGCTTGTGTTCTCTCTCTCGCTGTCTGTCTCTATCTCTGTCAAATAAATTAATTAAAAAAAAACCTGCCTTATAAACAATATAACATAAAATAGCATTTTGGAGTTTTTAACTAGAATTTTGAAAACGTGTCAATTCATTAACTCCTCATTCTTTAAAAAATAACCATCACACACCCTTTTCTGCAGCTCATCAAAAAGTGATGGCTGCTTGGAGATCTGTAGTGTCTCAACTACTTAAACTCTTTGTCCGTGCATTTGGTAAAGGATTCCAACAGAGATCACTGAGCAAACAGAGTAAGATTAGTGCAGATTTTTTAATATTATTACTTCATAAGTGACTGATCTTTGTATGTAAGAAAGGCTCAAGCATCCTTCTTTTAGAAAGACCACAAAAGATTAAAATAAGAGATAAAAATAGAAACAAAAATAAACACATTGAATTCTGTTTTTTTACATGCTGCCTTTACGTGACTAACATTTTCTTTGTTTGAATTTTTTGATTGAAGAAATGGCTTTCTTACAGGTAACAGTATTTCCTTTCGGGATAATATATAATTATTTTAATTACTACCATGATATCTAGGTCTGTGAAGATAATATTAGTTAAGGAGTGGGCTGAAATATAAAAGTCAAATTATTGAAAGTAGTCCTGCCATTTGTCTCTGTGTGTGTGTGTGGGGGGGGGGGTGTATATAAATTTCCAGAAGGAAGTCAGTACTTATTTATTAGAGATTCGAAAGAAAAAGGGTTCTTTTTTGGGGGGGGTGTCAAATGAAGGGAGGCCATACAACTTTTATAATCCAAGTTATATTCAATTACAAAGAAAGTAAAGTGACATTTACAAGTCTTATAAAGAACTATTTTAAAAAGAAGCCTGGTCTCAATTTACAGAGTTCATTTATATGTTCATGTACTAATCAAAATAGTTATTAATTATGTCAAGTGAGCAAGTATTGCATATACAAATGTTCTAGAGATCTTTTTTTGCTAGGAAATTTCCTCAGTATTGTACTGCTTTTATTTTAACATAAAGCAAGATCATGAAAAAATGCTACAAACAGAAAATGTGACAAAATTTTCCATTTTAAACATACATTTTTTATCCCTGATTCTATTATGAATGGTGTTTTAAATTATCTATCTTTCCTCTTAACACATGCTAATTCCTGATTGTCTCCAATCCAATAATGTGCCTCCACTTCTCTTGGTGTGTATGTTGGTGGGTGGTCGGTCTATTTATCTGTCTTTCTATCTTACCCAAGTATGAAAACAAGATGAAGCAAAAAATAGGGGCCCATAGCTGCTTCAGAATTAGCTCAGTTCTGGCATCACAGACCCAACCCTGATTGGAATAAACAACAGGCAGGAGATATGTAGAAACTAGAGGAGGCCTAGCATGGAGAATGAGCAATAGAAGATTTGATGGTGTCCAGATCAGCAATAATCTTACAACAGAATCCTGTAGACAAGTATGGAGAGAGAAGAGCCCCTGAGCCTGGAAGTTTCCCCTTCACTAATTCATAATGGGTCAGAGCAATACATTCATATCCATCTAGACATTACTCATGAAATTCTGAAGAGGATGCTATAGTGGATTGAATTTGTCCCCCAAAAATATCTCCCCATGGCCTAACCCCTACTTCTGAAAGTGCCCTTATCTAGAAATGGAGTCTTTGCAGATATAATCAAGTTAAGATGAGATCATACTGGATTAGGATGGGCACTAGCCCCAGTGATTCGTCTACTTATAAGAAAATGACAGGACACACAGGAAAGAAGGCCTGAGGAGGAAGTGATAACAGCTTTAAGTCAGAGGACGGGAAGGATTTCCAGGAGCCCCCGGAAGCTAGGAAATGGCAAATGATTCCTTCCTAGAACCTTCAAAGGCAACTTGGTCCTGCTAATACCTTGCTTTCGAACTTCGCACTTCAATAACTCTGAGAGAATAAATTTTTGTTGTTTTCAGTGACCCAGTTTGTGGTATTTTGTTAAGGCAGCCTAGGAAACTAACGCAGGTGGGTTTTCTGTCATAATTCTTAACTACACAAGTAAGTTCTTAGGTAATAGGTAAACAAAGACAGATATTATCCAAAGTGTCTGTGCTTTTGACTCTATGCAGAAATAAAACCAGTCTGGAGTGAGAACATCTCTCACCTAGTTCATTTAAACTATAATCATATGGATTTTACTTTTGATCTGTAAAAAAAAATATATTGTACAGTCACTTCCAATTTTTCCTCAGGCAAAAATAATCCATACTTCAGACTAATTAACTTTTAATGTAAGATCTTAATTACAACTTTCCGTCAGTAAAACTCCATATATTTAAGTTTATGTGTATGAGTATAATTTCTTTATGTCATTTCAAATGTTAGAGTTCTGTTTCTGTTAGGATAAAAGATTAATATCTCCTCTTTCAAATCACAAATATAATGAAGAAAACGTAATTCTCCTCCAGGGTTTTTTCCAAGTACGGAAAACTCTTGCTGTATTTCTCCACAAAGAGTTCTGGTTACATAAGTCTTATTATAGTTTGGGGAAAGTGTGGAAATTTAGGCCATCGGCTAATGTCCCAGCTAATGTGGTTTCATTAAGATTTGCAAAATATCATAAGAAATTATAGGTAAGTCAAGCATTTCTAAGGGCAAATATTTCAAAATCCAATATGAATGAGTTTGGAATTATCCATTGTACTAAATCTCTTCATAATCATTCTTAATGAGGAATTGACTATATTAAGGCAGGTTTTTTTTAAAATTTATCTTATTTATCAATTCAAAAACAGTCATACTAAAACAGCAATTTCACTTTAAAAGATACATTAAGCACAGAGAAATGGTACTTGTGTCAATGAAAATAATTATGCTCCTATTTAATCGTTTTTCCAAGCATGTTTCTGAAAATTATTTTTATATAACTTTGAAATCAACTTCATTAAAGATGGTTCATTGGATAGCTTCTTTTGTGGGGGGAGCAAAATTCAACTTACTGGCAATAATATTTAATCCACAAACAAATACAGCTTTAACATTTTTAAGATAAACCATCAGTCAGTTCAATATAAAATTATGTTTTCTTATGATGAGCTAAAGCAGCAAGTAACTTGAGAGTATTATCTTAAATCACAAAGACACATATATAATGTGCTTCAGCTATGTTTTCATCCTTAACCAAATCTTAATAGATCTAGAACTCATTTTATCTTTTTTTTCACATCAATTGAATCTCTTTTTGTGTTTACTAGATGGAGAATAAAAGCCCATATAAGTTTCATCAACTATAAAAGTTACTCTTGGTTTGAGACCCATTTTCAATGAAAAATATAATGCCTCCGTGATTAACTAGTATGCAACACAAAGCTTGGAAATAAAAACACAATATGACTTAACTGGATATATAGTAAGTATCTAGGTAATGATAATAAAAAATATATAACAAAAAAACTACTGTTTCTATAGCACATTGTAATATTTGCACAGGGTTTCAAAAATTCTATTCTAGCCTTTTCGGGCCACATTTCTTAGACTTGTGCACAATATACTAATGTATGCCCTTCCGGAGAAGTTGCAAGACCTATTTTTTGATCTCTAGCACATTCTGAAAACACAGGTGATAACAGAAGCAGGCAGTACAGTACCAATGGATCTACTGAACGAATAATGAGAAAAAACAGTAACACTGCAGTCAAAGTTCTGCAATTCTAGGTGCACATCTAAAGGACTAATGCAATGTAGTCATTTTGAGTCTCGTCGTTTCAATACAAGAGTCTGTTTCTATCTTTAATCTTCTAATTTCAGCAAATTAGATGTAAAACTCTCCTCATTCATTATAGGTACAGAATGATCAAAAGAATAGAAATTTCATCACAAAGCTAATTGCACTGTCAAATGACCTCATACATAATGAATCATTAAAATTTTGATCTATTCTGAAATAATTGTATGCTGCTAAAGGTTAAAATAGCTTTAGCATGTGGTAGAAGAATTGTAACTGAAATAAATTTCCACTTCATATTGCATTTTCCAAGTATGAAATGAGTGGATGATATTTGAGTTTTATAAACTTTATCTAATGAAAGTGCTAATATTTTTTTGTGTGCTGAAAAAATAAAATCTCCCATGACATAAACATCATGAGGTTGATATGAAATAAACTTTTAAAATACCATCAACACTGATTTTGGGTAATTAGCTCTTTCAGATCACGGATCTTTAATTACAGTTGCTCAACAGAAGTTACTTCACCCCCAAGGAATCAAGCATCAAGTAGGAGAAATCGTATTATTTCCTTCATGTTTCCAATAAGGACTTCCCCATTAGTTTTTTTGTTTTGTTTTGTTTTGTTTTGTTTTGTTTTGTTTTGTGTGTGTGTGCGCAAATTCCATAAATTTGATTTGCCTTGCCTGTCTGTACAAATTAATATAAGATATAAAATCTCCAGCTTTTACTCTTATTGAATCAAGATACAGCCAGTTTGCCATTCAGAGCAGATGGAAATGGAGTTCTGGAATTCCATTCTGTACCATAAGGAGGAATAAAGTCCAAACAGAACATGATCAAGTTCGTATTAACCCATGAGATCATGTTGACCAATTCTATGGAAGAAAATTTAAATAATGATAAAATCACAAGATAAAGATAAGATAATGGTTATTATATAAAATACAAGATCATGAGAATAAAAAGTGTTGATAAATCATCAGTTTTCAGCCATCCAAGGTGAGTGAGGGATTGTCACACAAAAATTGCCTAATAATGACATCTTATCCAGTCAAAATGAGATTCAGTAATCATGAAGAACCTACAATTTAAAGCATTTATTTTCCAATTGAAGTGATTCCTGGTAATGATAAAGCATGATTGCTGTCACTCTTTTGAGCTGAATCAGAAAGTATATAGTGACTATGTTAATAATACAGTTTTCAGGTTTAAGAGTATAGTGCATATGTTTCTCAAAGCTTATCCCTAAATATCAAAGTCATTCCATTAATGGTGACCTTCAGCAATGAAACAACAGACAAAAGCAGAGGAAAACTCTAAAACCTCTTGGTTTTGGGAGTTGATCCAGGCAAGTAAATGTTTAGGACTTTGGAGAGGATCGGTCCGGTAATGGTCTCCAATGGTTCTCAGAGAATAGCATTTGACTTAAATATTTTAATAGTGGGGAAAAAAACCCACAAATTTTTACTAATAATTAGAGGAAGTACCAAGATTGGAAATGGATTGTGTTTCACAAGCTGGTTAATAAATTGTCCCAATCTGCAAAATGATTTTACCATGAAAACAATATTTATAACAAGTTCCCAGAATATTCCTTATTTGAATTAAGATGTAGAACTTAGTATACCTTTTTTTTTTATTTAAAGAAAAAACCTTATTCAAAAACACAAATACAAGAAACTTAAAAAGAGCTAATGCTTAATTAAGAGCATGTTTATTAAGGAAAGGGCCCATTATGTTCTGTCCCTACCTCATCTTTTACTATCTTATCTTCATTCAAGTCACACTGCATTCCAATTTCCTCATAGACCCTGCTCTTTCCTGCCTCCATTATATTTGCAAATGTTGTTTTCTCTATAATTCCTCACTTTTCACCTGGAAATGCCTTACCCATCCTCCACTTTAGATTAGCCCACAGTAAAACCAAGCCAAGTTTGTAGCATCATCCTCCATGGCAATAAGTATAATGCATCATGACTTATCTTTTTTATGATTCTCTCTTTTATTCAATTGTGAAATTTTTAGGTAGGGCAGGGACCATATTCTTACTGTTCTTGGTTTCTCTAAGCAGTGAGATTAGCAATATCACCCTCTTCATTTGATCCTTGCCTGAAGGACGGGTTAAGGCCTGTATTCTACGAAGTATAATTAGGATAAAGTATCTTTATATAAATTTTAAAACTCTTAAAAATGGATAAAAAATGTTAGGTACTTATGTGGTATGTTTAAATGATGACAAAATTAGAAACTTGCAAAAAATAAAACAATCCAACTAATGGGTAAATCTTAAGAATATTATGGAAAGAATACATGAAGAACTAGAAAGTTATTTTATAATCCTGTGAAGGACTCAGCTTGGTCACAAATTAGATGTATAATAATGAATATACCAAAGAACCTCACCAGGAAGAAGCAATTCAGAGTAATATTTTTATGTACAATATGTGTTCTAGACTAGGATTCTAACAATTAATACTCTATGAGGAATGGAGAAACTTTGTTCCAGGAAAATGGAGAAGAGCAGTTAGATGGAGACACGGCATATTCTTTACCCAGAAAGACAAACTGATAAATGTTTACATCAGACCATAAGGAAAAAAATTACATCTAACACCAAAGTTTCTAATGTTTGCATGGCATTCACCATAGGACTGTAATAACTCTATGAAAAAGGCCTAACACATTAGGGATTCTTAGCTCCTAGGATACTGGTCTTGGGGAAACATATCAAGGCTTGTAGTTCTTCATAATTCATATGAGATGCATGCAAAATATTTTGTTTTAGGCCTTTATTTATAAAAGGTGATTAAGATGCGACAATAGCACCTTTAGGTGGCAGACAGAAATGTGTAATACTTCGAAAATGGATAAATAGATGATTGGATAGCTTTTAAAAATAAAAAATAATACACTGTTTATTGATATAATAGAAAGATAATGTTAATAGAAAAATGAATCTTTTGAAAGAGTCCTAGACAGTTCAGAGCTTTGGGTATTTTTATGCTCTAAGATTTAACATAATTGAAATCCATTAATTCTGAGAAATGTTTATCGGGTATCTAATTGTGCCAGGAACCATTCTAGGAGCTGAAAATACAATTGTGAAAAAAAATTATCTATTTTTATACAGTTTTCAGTGTAGTGTATGAAGATTAAAAAAAGTTAAGTGAGAAAGAAGTGCATTTAATAACATACTAGGATAGAGAACTAAGACACATCATAGAGTAGTACTTTCATAAAGTAGGAAAGTAGGAAAGTAGGAAAGCAATGACTAAAGCCAGACAAACTGGGTTGGACAAACTGGGTTGGACTAAGTAGGAAAGTAGGAAAGCAATGACTAAAGCCAGACAAACTGGGTTGGACTACCAATTTCAACCACTTTCTACTTGTATGAAATAAGACAAGATTCTTCGACTCTCCACGCCTTAGTTTTCCCACCTGTAAAGTGGATGCAATTAAATATCTACCTCATAATATTGTTATGAGGATAAAATAAATAAATGCATATAAATACATAAAGGAGTGCATGGTACCTAGTGAGTTCTATATAGATATGGCTGTTTATACATTATGTAAGTATCATTAAGATATTAACTACTGCAAATTATTCTACGAGATCAACCTTTTACCATTCAAAGTTCCAATAGGTCTCTTTTACTGAACTTATACCTCTGATTCCAAAATTTCTTCGGATGAATAGATATCCAATATTCAAGACAAATTAGAAGAGAACAAGGTATGGGTGCTTGCCTAAAAGGACAAGTTTTCTATAACAAAATTTAAGTTAGAATATTTAAAAGAATACCCAGTGTCCTGAATTAATTAGAACACAGGCTAAGAAGGAACTCGGAAGAGGTCCATGGCGCCTGATAGAGGTGTCATTATATGTCAGTGTGAAAAGATGAATTTTCAATAAATGGGGAAAAAACAGAATTAATTAGTATGCTTCATATCATAAATATAATTTTTGTTGAATATAGACTTAAATGTAAGCAAAAAATAAAAACAAAATAAACTTGTAACACTACAAAAAGAAATCTTTATACTTTTTGAAGTAGAAAATAATAGTTGCAATGCAAAAGTAGTGCCAACTATAAAGGAAAAGACTGCTAAAGTCTTCCATATAAAAATGAAAAAGATATTAGAACAAATAATCAGAAGTTTAAAAAACAAGAAAAACTTAGGAAAAGATGTCTGAAAAATATACAAGAAAGATTTGATTACCAAATTAAGAATTACATATGCACCTTAATTAGGAAAGACATACAATCTAGCAGGAGAAAAACGTAAAGAAAATGAACAAGATCTTTCTGGAGAGTGATATCATCAATGTGATGGAACAGGCATTTTCTACCAGCTTCCCCTTAAAGAACACTGATTTAAACAATCACCCATGTATGAGAGTGCCATTGTGGAAGCTCCAGAACACCGAAAGAACAGAAAGCAAAGCAAAACAAAACAAAAACAAACAAACAAAACCAACAAAAGCAAGAGTGAATGAACTGAAGGTGATAAAAGGAATGGTTTTACTTTACCCATGTCACCCCTCTTCTAAGGCAGCATAGCTCCATGCTCAGAAGGGAGACCATTTCGATCCCTGGTTTCTCCACAGGGAAAAGGGAGAGCATGTGAGTGAGAACCCAGCTTCCCCAGCTCTGCAGGACACTGCCAAAGAGACCCACTTCTTTCTCATCCTATCTGGAATACTGAGGTGTGCTACATGCCTACAGGATGGAGCAGCTGGAAGACCAGCAGCCAGGACACTCAGAGGGCATCAAAGGAATGCAAATTCTACTAAATCCTTTGCTGACTCCATCAGGTCTCACACCATGAGCCAACAGGNNNGCCTAGTCCATGGATCCCCCAACTGGCCCATGGACATACCCAATGCTTCACATGCCTTACCCACATATCCCCTCATTGGATGCAGGGCTGCCTGTGCATGTCTCCAGGATAGAGACAGCAAGCTTTAGCAAATGGCAAGCACGCATGTGCAGATAACTGGCCTGACTCTGCAGGATTGGGAGAAAGCAAATAAACTTGAGCAACTAGCAGCATCTTAGGAAAAGCAAGAAGGAAGTTATAAGCATTTGGCCTGGCTACACAAGACTGAGAGAAAGCACCCAATCTTAAGAATGAGAGACTATGGACTATGAGAAACAAACTGAGGGCCTCAGAGGGGAGGGGGGTGGGGGAATGGGATAGGCTGGTGATGGGTAGTAAGGAGGGCACATATTGCATGGTGCACTGGGTGTTATACGCAACTAATGGAACATCGAACTTTACATTGGAAACCGGGGATGTACTGTATGGTGACTAACATAATATAATAAAAAATCATTAAAAAAAAAAAAAAAAGGATTTCTTCCCAGAAGTGAACAAGATGTGTGGAGAAGGAATATACATAGAAAAGCTCGAGAAAGATTTAGAATCCCAAACAGGATGCAGGAAAAGTATTTCTCTACCAAAGCCAGTCAGTAAGACTGAGGAGGTGACTCCTTCTTCAAATGTGAAGAGAACAACATAAGACTTCGAGGAACATGAAAAATTAAGGACATGACACCACCAAAGGAACACAATGACTGTCCAGTAACCAATACCCCCAAAATGGAGATCTGTAATTTGTTCAATAAAGAATTCAAAATAGTTGTTTTAAAGATGCTCACTAACACACAAGAAAACACAGAAAAACAATTCAATTGCATATGGAAAAGCAAATCACAATTCCCACAGGAAGTTTGACAGAGATCCAAAAGAAAATGTGGAACTAAAGCATACAATGAATAAAATGAAAAACACTCCAGTAGAGAGCATCAATATCAGACTGGACCAAAATGAAGAAAGAATCTGTGAAGTAAAGGCAGGTCACCTGAAGTTGTCTGGTCAGAAGAGAACAAAATTGAAAGAAGGAGGGAAGGAAGGAAGGAAGGAAGGAAGGAAGGAAGGAAAGAAGGAAGGAAGGAAGGAAGGAGTACAGAAGGCAGGAGGGAAGAAGTAAGGAAGAAAGGAAGGAAGAAGAAGGAAAAGAGGATGGAAGGGAGGAAAACTAATAGGAACCGTAGAATTTATGAAGAGAAACAATTTATGCATTACTGAGTTTGAGAAAGAGAATGGTGTGGAAAAAGGACAGAAAGCTAATTAACAGAAATAATGGTTGATGATTTCTCCCATTTGGGGAAAGATTGGGAAATCCAACATTATCAAGCTTATAGATCGCCAAACAGATTCAATCAAAGAGATATTCACCAAGATGTACGATAATAAAGCTATCTAAAAATCAAGGACTACAGGAGATTCTTTTAAAAGCAGCAACAGGAAAAAAATCCTCACATAAAAGGAACCCCAATAAGGCTATAAAAGGATTTTTTTTAGCAGAAACCATGTAGGCTAGGAGAAAGTAGGATGGTATGTTCAACATGCTGAGAGAAAAAGAAAGCTGCCAACTAAGAATATTTTACCTAGAGAAACGAAGAAGAGATTCAGACTTTCTCAAAGAAAAGCTGAGGGAGGTCATCACCACTAGACCTACCTACAGAAATGCTGAAAGGAGTACTTCAAGTTGAAGTGAAAAGTTGCAAATTAATAACATTAAAACATATAAAAATATCAAACACAGCGGTAAAGGTAAGTACACAAACTATGAATACTCTAACACTGTAATATGATGGTGTGTTATAATCACTTAACTCTAGGAGAAAGGTTAAAAGACAAAAGTGTTGAAAATAACTATTACTACAATAATTTGCTAATGTATACACAATATACAATATGTAAATTATGACATCAAAATATGGGAGGGTAAAGAGGAGAATTTTTGGATGTTACCTAAGTTATTACTAGTTTAAAGACTGTTATATCCATATGATGTTTTACGTAAGGCTCATAGTACTCACAAAGCAAAAACCTATAGTAGAAAAATAAAAGATAAATAGAAGAGCATCAAGGCACATCATTATGAAAAATCATCAATTCACAAAGGAAGATAGCAAGAAAGAAAGATAAGAAAAAGGGAAACACAAAAAGAAGCAGAAAAAACTAGTAAGACAGTATTAGTAAACCTTTACCTATCAATAATTACTTTAAATGTAAGTGAATTTAATTCTCCAATCAGAAGGCATAGAGTGGTTGAATGGAAAGCATATAAGAAAAAACAATGTACAAGACCCAGTATATGCTGCTTACAAGAGACTAAATTCAGGGTGCCTGGGTGGCTCAGTTGGTTAAGCATCTGACTTCAGCTCAGGTCATGATCCCAGGGTCCTGGAATCAAGCCCTGTATTGGGCTACCTACTCAGCGGAGACCCCGCTTCTTCCTCTCCCTCTGGCTCCCCCTTGCTTGTGCTCTCTCATGTGTGCTCTCTCTCTCCCTCTCTGTCAGGTAAATAAGTAAAATCTTTTTTAAAAATGAGACTAAATTTAGGCTTGAGGACAAATATAGGCTCAAAGTGAAGGGATGGAAAAGGGTAGTTCATGCAAATGGAAACCACATGAAATAGACTTTAAGAGAATATTTATGTCAAACAAAATAGACTTTAAGACAAACACTGTAATGAGACAAAGAAGGTTTTGTATAATAATACAAGGGTCAGTCCAACAGGAGGACATTTGTAACATGTCCTCTACATAACATTTGTAAATCTTTATACACTCATTATAAAACCACCTAAATATATAAAGAAAATATTAATAAACCTGAAAGGAGAAACAGTAATGCAATAATAGTAGGGGAATTCAATACCTCACTTTCATCAATGCACAGATCGAGACAGAAAATCAATAATTGTACTTTAAACAAAATGGCCTTAACAGACATATACAGTTAAATACAATCCATCCCATTGCAGTAAAGTACACATTCTTCTCAAAGTCACCAGAACATTCTCTAGCGTAGATCATAATGTTAGGTCACAAAACAAGTTTTATCACATTTAAGAAGTCTGAAATCATAACATGTTTCTTGTCTGAGCACTTTGGTATAAAACTAGAAATCAAAAACAAGAAGAAAACTGGAAAACGCACAAATATATGGAAATTAAATAAAATACTCTTAACAACCAATGGGTCAAAGAAATCATAGGAAAAAAATTTTCAAAAGTCTTGAAACAAATAAAAATGGAAACACAACATCCTAAATCCTGTAAGACATAGAAAAAGCAGTTCTCAGAGGAAGTTTATAGTAATAAATGCCTACATTAAGAAAAAAGAAAGATCTCAAATATATAACTATATATAAATATATAGTCAAGGAACTAGAAAAAGGAAAACAAACTAAGCCTAATTATCAAAGGAAGAAAGTAACAAAGATACAGCGGAAGTAAATGCAACAGAGACAAGGAAACAATAGAAACAATTAGTAGCTGGTTTTTTGAGAAGATAAACAAAATTGACAAACCTTTATTGAGATCAATAAAGAAAGAAAGAAGATTCAAATAAAAATCAGAAATGAGAGAGGATACATTACAATTGATACCACAGAAATAAAAAGGATCGTAAGAGACTACTATGATCAATTAAATGTCAATATTTTGGATAACCTAGAAGAAAATAAATAAATTCCTAGAAATGTACAATTTACCAACTATGAATCATGAAGAAATAGAAAATCTGAATAGGCTATTAATGAATATGGATTTTGACCCACTAATCAAAAACCTTCAAGAAAGAAAAGTTTAGGACTTGATGATTTCACTGATGAATTGTATCAAACATTTAAAGAAGACTTAATGCCTGTATATCTCAAACTCTTCCAAAATATTGAACGGTAGGAATATTCCTACTAAATTCATTTTAAAAAGTTAGCATTACACTGACACTAAAGCCATGTAAAACATTACAAGGAAAAACAAAAACAGAAAAACTACAGGGCAATATCCCTGATGAATATAAAAACAAAAATTCTCAGCATAATACCACATACAAAATTCAACAGCACATTAAACAGATCATGCACCTTGATCACATGGAATTTATCCCTCACATGGAAGGGTGGTTAAATATACAAAATCAATATGTGATAGACCACATTAATAGAATGAAGAATAAAAAGTGTAACATTACCTCAATAGATAAGAAAAAGCATTTGACAAAGTTTAACATCCTTTCATGATAATAATTCTCAACATATTGGGTATAGAAAGAATATACTTGGACATCTGAAAGACATATATGATGGGACACCTGGGTGACACAGTTGGTTAAGCATCCAACTCTTGATTTCGGCTCGGATCATGTTGTGAGATCAAGCCCCTTTAGATTCTCTCTCTGCCCCTCCCCGCCTCCACCCTCTTTCCATCTTAAAAAAAAAAAAAAAAAAAAAAAAAGCCATATATGACAAGCCTACAGCTAACACCAGACTCTGCGTAAGGTGGAAAGTTTTTTCTGTAAGATTAGGAACAAGTCAAGGGTGCTCTCTCTTGTCACTTTTATTCAACATAGTACTGAAAACCCTAGCCAGAGCAATTAGGAAAGAAAAAAGGATTTTTTTTTCCATTTTGCCATCCATATTAGAAAGGAAGAAGTAAGACTGTCTCTGTTTGCAGCTGATATGATCTTATAAATAGAAAACCCTAAAGAAACCACCAAAAACTATTTGAACTAATAAATCGGTAAAGCTTCAGGGTAAAAAAATTAACATGCAAAAATCAGGTGCAGTTCTACATTGCAACAATGACTATCTGAAGAAGAATTCAAGAAAATATCCCTATCACAACACCGTGCAAAAAATTAGAAATAAATTTAATCAAAATGGTGAAAATTATTTTTATATAGTAAAAAATTCTAAGAAACTTAGGACAAATGAAGAAAAAAAATAAAGAAAATATCAAAGAATAGAAAGATATCCCATGTTCATAGATCAGAAGAATTAATACTATTAAATGTCTATAGTACCAAAAGCCATTTATAGATTTGATGCAATCCCTATCAAAAGTCTAATGCCATTTTTCACAGAAATAGAAGAAAACAATCTTAGAATTTGTATGGAACCACAAAAGACCCCAAATAGCCAAAGGAATACTGATAAAGAACAAAGTCAGAAGCATCATGATTTAAATTATAATATAAAGCTGCAGTATACAAAACAACATGGTACTTGTATAAAGACAGATATATAGGCCAATGGAATTGAGACCAAAAATCGACCCTTGCTTATACGGCCATCTTGTTTTGACAAAGGAGTCAATAATGCTCAATGGAGAAAGGATGGTCTCTTCAATAAATGGTATGGGAGAAACTGGATATTTACAAAAAAAAAAAAAAATGAAATTAGACCCCTATCCTACACAACTCACAAAATATACCTCAAAACAAATGAAAGAATTACATGTAAGATCCGAAACTATAAAACTCCTAGAAGAAAATCTAGGGAAAAAATTCCTTGGCATTGGTCTTGGCAATGACTTTTTGAATATGATGGTAAAAACACAAGGAACTAAAGAAAAATAAATAAGTGATACCATATCAAACAAAAAAGGTTTTGCACAGCAAGAGAAAAAACAACAACAAAATGGAAGGGTAATCTACGGAATGGCAGGAAATATATCCAAATCATATATCTCACAAGGGGTTAATATCCAAATATATAAGGAAATCATGCAACTCAGTACCCAAAAATAAATATAAAAAAGCAAAACACATAATTTAAAAATGTGCCTGTGACCTGGATGGAGATTTTCCAAAAGAAGATATGCAAATGGCCAACAAATATATGAAAGGGTGCTCAATATCATCAACCATCAAGGAAATGCAAACCAAAACCACAATGAGATATCACCTCGCATCTGTTAGAATGGTTATCATTAAAAAGATGTGATGATAAGTTTTAGTAAAGATGTTGAAAAAAGGGAACCCTTGTACACCACTGGTAGGAATATAAATTGGTACAGTCATTACGGAAAACAGTATGGAGGTTCCTCCAAAACTTATACAACTACTATACGATCCAGCATTTCAGCTTCAAGGGTGTACGTTCAAAGGAAATAAAATTGCTATGTCAAAAAGATTTCCAAATTTCCATGTTCACTGGACCATTATGTACAATACCCAGGATATGGAAACAACCTAAGTGGACATGGATGGATAAATGAATAAAGAAAATGTGAGATACACACACACACACACACACACACACACACACACACACACACACACTGTGGAATAGTATCCAGCCATAAAAAGGAAGGAAACTCTGCCATTTGTAATAACATGGATGGACCTTGAGGGCATTATGCTTAGTGAAAGAAATCAGACACAGAAAGGCAAATTCTGTATTGTCTCTCTTACATGTGGAATCAGAAAAAGCCAAATTCATAGAAACAGAGTAGAATGGTTACTGTCTGGGGCTATACAGTGTGGGAAATGGAGAGATGTTGGAAAAAGTTACAAGATGGTCATCCAGTTATAAGATGAATAAGTTCTTGGAATCTAACGTACGTAAAGCATGGTAACCATGATTAACAATACTGTATTATATACTTGAGAGTTGCTATGATAATATTTCTTAAATGTTCTCATTATGAAAAAATACAATTTTCTGACTGAAAGATATGTTCACTAATCTGTTTTTAAAGATTTAATTAATTATTTGAGAGAGAGAGAGAGCACAAGTGGGGTGAAGAGCAGAAGGAGAAGCAGACTCCCCACCAAGGAGGGAGCCCGATGCAGAACTTGATCCTGGGACTCTGAGACCATGACCTGAGATGAAGGCAGATGCTTAACCGACTGAGCCACCCAGGCATCTCGATGTGTTAACTAATCTTATTGGTGGTATTTATTTTGCAGTAAGTACGTGCAAAAAATCATCACATTATAAACCTTAACTTACGCAATGTTATACATTAATTGTATGTCAATAAAGCTGGAAAAAGATATTAACTACTTACGAAAGAAAAAGGCAGTCATTTATTACCCAAATGGTAATAAATATATAGGAAAAAAAAAGCTAATAATGACAATATACAAAGAAGCTGGTAATAAAGAAAATGCAAATTAACACAACACTAAGACATCATTTCTCACCTACCAGATTGGCAGAAATTTAAGTGGCCAACAATATCAAATGCTAACAATGACAGAAGGTGAGTGAATATATAAAACACTGCCAGGGGAAGTATAATTGGCATAACCACAATGGGGAGAAAACTGGCAATGACCAGTAAAAGTGAAACCTTACAATGTTGCCATTCTATTTCCTAATGCACTCTAGTGCCATACTGTGCAGGGTGGTCCATGGAAAGCTGATGCTTGGCAGGGCGATTTTGAGTACGCATTGAGGCAGAGGCGTCCATGTTACTTTAGACGCCTGAGATAAACCAGTGATAACCATGTCAGTAAACTCATAATTCTGTTCAGCTGACATTTTTTCAGATGACTTTTTTTTAAGCAAGACTTTCTTAATGAAATTAGCAGTGTGCTAATTTACACCCTGGCTCATGTTCTTTATGTCCTCCTTATGTACTCTGGGTGGCACTGCTCAGGCGAATTTCTCAAACTTTTGCACAAGGAGACATGTACATTAATATCAAGGATAACATTGCTTGTGATGGTAAAAACTTTTTTTTTCTTTCAAATGTTTTTCAAAGGAGAAAGTTACTTTTAAAAGGTTTCCAAAGGAGAAAGGAAAAAAAAAGGCAATTTATTCATTCAGTGGGTTACTAAAGAGTAATAAAAAAGAATGAACTAAATTATTCTATGTCATTCATTTATATTTTTAAAATTAATATCAAATGAAAATAGTAATTTTTTAGAATGATGTGAAAGGCAACATGCCTCACATACAGAAGAGAATTAGCATGCACAAACCGGACAGCTACGTATATGCATTTATTTAAAAATAGATGGGCTCTAATTAAGCTCATGCCAAATATTGCCAGAGGAGAGAAATGGATGAGGTTGGAAATTTCAATTTTATTTCTAATCTTTTATTTCTTTAATTAAAGGACAAGAAAATGTATCAATGTTTACGACTTCAGCTTGGGGTTGTTTGGCAGCATCTTATGGGAAGGTAGTATTTTGTCATGCGTTCAGGAGGGATGAGTTAGAGCCAGACTGTGTGATCTGAATTCACTCCCTACCACTTAGTACCTGCAGGTCCTTGGAAATATTACTTAAATTTATCTCTCAGTTTCTTCATCTTTAGAAGGAATAACAGCAATAACTCACTGATAAACAGATTCTCAATAAATGCTAGTTCTTATTAATCTTTATAATGTTACACATCAATCTTTCTTTTTTTTAAGTGAAACTGCTTAGGAGGTAAATATTAAAGACAAGCCTAGTAATCCAGATCTCAAGATTTTAAAGAAATGCTATATGAGAAAGACGGATGATTTGTAGAAAGAAAAGGAACACATCAGGTTTGAATTTTAGTGATCATTTATTTTTAAATGATTGTGATCAAAGTCATAAATGGTTTTCCAATATCAGTTTTCTTATGAGAGCAAAAGAGTATTTTACCACTATCCTGTAAGTCTGTTGTAAATAAATTGCATGAGTTCAACAAATACACACGTTTCCTTTCCTTTTTATTTATTCTAAAAGAATAAATAATCTTAGAAGAATATTTAATTTTAAGCTACTTATAGCCCCTTCTTTTGGGTTTTTAAAACATTCCTATTGTCTCTGAAGGGTTGTCTTTGCGTATTCTCATGTAACTTCATTTTTTAAACAAAGTTTGTTGTAATGGTCAGTGCTAAAATTATACATCACAGTTCTTCAGTGAATTTTAGATATTAAAAACCTCAGTACTTCCCAGTCTTCAGTCTAAGTATCATTTCTTGGCTAATTATTTTCTATAAAGGTTACTATCACTGCAATCTAAATTATGTAGTTACAAGTTAGTTAATGTTGAAAATATTTTAGAGCCTTGGGTGGCTCAGTAACTTAAGCATCTGTCTTTGGCTCAGGTCATGATTCAAGGTCCTAGAATCGAGCCCTATATCAAGCCCTCTGCTCAGCGGGGAGTCTGCTTCTCCATCTGTGGGTGCTCTCTCTCTCTCTCAAATAAAATATTTAAAAAAAGAAAGAAAATATTTCATAGCCTTAATTGTGAACAATTGGAAGGTTCTTGAACTGGCTAATGTTTACGCTTAACCTTCCTCAAGGTAGGTGTGATTTTTTTTTTTTAAGCATGCTTATATTTTGGAAATTTTCTTCAAAAAAGTAGAATGTGAAATGAATCATTCAGCCCTGGATCCCAAAAACAATCTCGTGGCCCAGGACAAGTTATACATACATGAAATTTAGATGATAAATTATGAATATTAGATAAAATGGGCCACTTAAAACACCAAACACGACAGAACATCTGATATGCAACAACTCATAGCTTAGTAAATGCCCTAGGAATATTTAGTAAATAACAATTCTCAATCTCATTCCAAAATCATGAACTGGATTTTTTGCAGAAATTGCATTTGAGCTTAAAAGTTAAAAATTATGTACTGTTAGTAAACTGCTTAAATTTTATTTCTGTACCTCTCTCAGCCAGTTTTTCCCCCTCTAGACATGAAATGTGCATAAGCACTGTGTGTGTGTGTGTGTCTGAAAGAGAGAGTTCTTTTTTTAATTGACCAGCTGATTAGCGTAGAAAGGACACTTCAAAAAATCAAAACAGAACAGGAGATGATTTATTTAAGCAATACTCTTAAATTCAGAGGAAAAAGTAAAAAGAAGATGGAAATACTGAGAAAGCAGCATTAGGTATGGAAGACACTCGAACCTCATAATTACAGGTCTTATAAAAGAAGAAAACAGAAAAAAAAAAAAAACAGAAGAGAAGCAGTGATAGTATGCAACTAAAGACAAGTTTAGTAGGCTGAAAAAAATCTGGGCGCGGCAAACTGAAAAGGCTCATTACATAAAAGGCAAAATAAATGTAAAGAGATTCACATTTGTACATATCTTGGGGAAAATCTCAATGGAAGGGAAAAAATGCTCCTACTGGCCTACAAGTAGAGAAAATAAAGGGTGTCAACAACCAAAAGGCATACATAGTTATCATTAAATGCTCTGTGACAAGAGAATTTTAAAAATATTCGATGGGAAAATGGTTCTTATTAAATAACTGTACGGTCACCTAAACAGGTGGAGAATAAAAAACAATGGAACTTTATTTTCAGAGACGATAAGTTAAAAAAAAGAGAAATAAACAAAATCTAAGAATCAGGAAATACTGAAGAATACAATGACTTGACAAAAAAAATAAAAATTAAACCAAGACCATGACAGTGGAACTATAAACAGATTTCCTTCACAATTAGAGTTCCCTCAGCAACATTGGATGGAGATGGCAATGTCAAACTCTCTTCAAATTTCTGACAAAAAAAAATTGGTTTGAACATATAATCCTAGTCTCTGTCAAAGACACATTCAAAAGAATATCAGCATAAATGGGTTGCATGGGAGAAACAACGAATTGCACCCCCTAAAAGAAAATTCACAATGTAAGACACAGTAAATGGGTCAAGAGAAATCCAAGAACAGGGCTTTAAACAGCAACAGTGCTGTAAGGCTCATTTATTCCCCAATTATCTTTACTTAGGGCAAATTACTAGAAATTTACTCTGGGAGTTGGGATTGAGAACAGGAAACACATGTTAAGATTGGGGTTGCAGGTGGGAAAGATGCCAATTAACTCTAGACATTGATTTTTACAAATGTTTACATTATAATGTTCAAAAAACAATACCATTTAGAGGGTAAGAAATAAGGTAAAAATTTTTTAAATACTAGAGAAATGAAAACAAGAAATCTAAAGAAACACAAAAGCTAACATTGCCAACAAAAAGGCAAAAAGTACATAGGAAACACAAAATACGTGTCACAAATTCAAACAAAACAAATTACAATAAAAACGAAGAAGTATTAAAAAGAATGAGATGGTTACATGAACAGACACGGAAAATTCCTCAAAGTAAACCTGTTAGGGAAATGTGATGCAGAATGGCACACTTTGAGGGCAGAGAAGAATAATGATAATGGAAATGTGTGTGTGTGTGTGTGTGTGTGTGTGTGTGTGTGTGTGTGTGCATAGAAAAAGCAGAGGAAGGAGAAAAACCATTACCTGGGAAGGGAAGTTGGGAGGGAAAATAGCAGATTCCTGACAAGTATTTAAATCTGCATGCTTTTATAAACGGTGCCCTATTGTTCCGCATAGAAAAAAAATCCTGTGATGTATTTGAGTAACTGTAAGAAAGGGAAAGTAACTCTGCCATCAGAAGCTAGCAAAGAATGCAGTTAAAAAGAAAATTACTGTCCCTTCTATCTTTTAGGTATGCTTACCAAAATGACAGATAAAATGTGAAAAAAATATAATCCAAATGCATATTACAACATTAAAGCAAAGAAATGTGATAAGGATCCTGACAAAATTTTTAGAGCCCATTAATAGGTAAAGTAAAATGCTCACCAAAGAAGGCATTTGTTTGATTCTCTAACTCTTCTTCACTACCAATGCTAAAGCAAGTAAGTGAGTTTCTGTAGATAATCAGTAAGATATGTTGAGGACTTGAGTTTATCACTTCTCCCTAATAAAACCCCATTAGAGTGATGGTAAAGAAGGAAAAGATAAATTTCTACACAACAAAGGAAATCAAGAAGCAAACAGTAAAGGCGAGATATTTCAAGACATCCCTGGATGATGAAACACGAGTGGATACGGTACAACTTGTGAAGCCTAGAAGAGAAAGCCAGAGCAGATAAAACACAAAGGGCCAGGAACATGAGGAAAGATCCCAGTGAGCAATGGCAGCATATGTGCAAGCTTCTTGTGAGTTGGGGAACCTGACAACAGTCCCTGGCCTACCTTTCTCTACTCTGGTTTGCAGAAAATTCAATAGTCACATGTTTATCCATGGCAAAAACAAAATTTCTTACAAGCAAACCAGCAAAGGAACACTGAAGAAATTGTTCTGAGAAACTTCAAATGGCTGGCTTGGGAAATGTTACTCCAGAGCAAAGCCTTCCTCATTTTGGTATTGTTGCATTCCTGGAAAGTAATATCTAGCTGCCCCAAAGTCTGTTTGATAACAAGATTTTATTGCTTATAAAGCTCACCGTTGCTGGGTTTTTTTAGTATCACCTTATTCTAAGAATAAAGGGAACCAAGTATCACCAGACAGAGAGGAAGTATCAACACCAATATGTTCGTGAAACTTGGGAACACAACTTCAGGAAACACACTGGAGAGCAATTTCAGACAAAGTTTTAGAATTTCAACATACTTTATGGCAAATAAAAATGAGAAAACTATACAAAAGTTCTGTGTGCTTCACTATCTCTCCCTGGGGAATTATTTGCATAGGGAAAATAAGTACCTTAATGAAATGGAGAAAGATTCTAATTATACAAAATTAACTCACAGGGAGGTTAACAGGGTATTTTATAATTTATCTTTATATTCTAAAAGATGGCATTTGATCTGGTAAAGGTAAAATTAGACTAAGGGACAAATACCTCAGAAAAAAATCGTTCTTAATTATTGAGAGTTAAATATTAAATAATTTACAAGCATTATCTTAATTGAAACATTAGAGGAATTATTAAATCTAGAAATTGATGCTTTTCTAAATATAATAAATTTCAGTACATGCCACCATGTATTATTAGCCTGAACTTAATAAGTGAAATAGATAAAACCACACACACCAGGAGAGCAAAAATGAAAAGGAGTGGTGATCTCACATGCTAGCAAGGATGTAGAGTAAAAAGCACTCTTGCACTGCTGATAAAGGTGGAAACTGGTACAAACCCTTTAGAAAACAGGTTGTCCGTCTCTACTACAGGCAGTGATCTGATTCCCTGCCACATACTTTCAGGGAAATCCCTGCCCCACAAAATAGGTTCAGATATACTCCATAAAGCCATGCACAATAATGATCTTATTAGCAGTGTTATTTATAATAACCCCAAACTAGAAACAACCCAGATGTCCATTAGTCAAATAATGAATTGAAAATGGTATATTTACATACTATGATGCTATAAAGAAATAAACATGTAAAGCAGCTATGCATACCCAACACGTACAAATCTCACAAACACAACATGAGCCAGAATCATACTGTATGATTCAATTTATATAAAGTTCCAAAATAAAAATAAATAAAGTTCAAAAATCAGCAAAAGTAAATTACAGTTAAGGAGTGATATTCTTAAGTTGTAAAGTACAGTTAGTTGAAAACTTGGGGCCTGAAAATACAAAGAAAAGAAATTATTATTTAAAAAGTCAAAATAGAGGTTTTTTGTTTGTTTGTTTTTAAGAAGGAGAAAGGTTAGTATAGTTTGGAGGGAGAATACAGGGCACTTTTGGTATAATAACACTATTTTGTTTCTTCATGGGACAATGGTTACAAAGGAGTACACATTAACATAATTCATTAAACTGGTATTTAATGTTTTTGCATTTTATATTTAACATATTTAACAATAAATTTTAAATAAAAGCAAATTATATTATTTTTGTGAAACACTTACCTTAAAAATGTCTTTACAAAGCTATAATCATTAAGACAGTATGGTACTGGCACAAAAGCAGACATAAAGGTCAATGGAACAGAATAGAGTACCCAGAAATGGACCCTCAACTCTATGGCCAACTAGTCTTCGACAAAGCAAGAAAGAATATCCAATGGAAAAAAGACAGTCTCTTCAACAAAAGGTGTTGGGAAAATTGGACAGCCACATGTAGAAGAATGAAACTGAACCACTTTCTTACTACACCATACATAAAGATAAACTCAAAATGGATAAAAGACCTAAATGTGAGACAGAAATCCATCAAAATCCTAGAGGAGAACATAGGCAGCAACCTCTTTGACCTCAGCCTCAGCAATGTCTTGCTAGACACATCTTCAAAGGCAAGGGAAACAAAAGCAAAAATGAACTACTGGGACTTCATCAAGATAAAAAGCTTTTGCACAGCAAAGGAAATAGTCAACAAAACAAAAAGACAATCTACAGAATGGGAGAAGATATTTGCAAATATCTTAACAGATAAAGGGCTAGTATTCAAAATCTATGAAGAACTCAACACCCAAAAAAACAAATAATCCAGTCAAGAAATGGGCAGTCATAAACAGAAATCTCTCCAAAGAAGGCATACAAATGGACAACAGACACAAGAAAAATGCTCAACATCACTTGGCATCAGGGAAATGCAAATCAAAACCACAATGAGATACCACCTCAAACCAGTCAGAATGGGTGAAATTAACAAGTCAGGAAATGATAGATGTTGGTGATAATGTCCCTGAAAAAAGAGGAACCGTCTTACACTGTTGGTGGGAAGGCAAGCTGGTACAGCCACTCTGGAAAACAGTGTGGAGGTCCCTCAAAAAGCTAAAAATAGAGGTACTCTACAACCCAGCAATTACACTACTAGGTATTTATCCAAAGGATACAAACATAGTGATTTTAAGGGATATCTGCACCCCAATGTTTATAGCAGCAATGTCCACAATAATCAAAATATGGAAAGAGCCCAGATGTCCATTGACAGATGAATGGATAAAGAAGAAGAAGTATACACACACACACACACACACACACACGTGTGTGTGCGCACACACACACACAGGAATATTACACAATCAAAAAAATGAAATCTTACCATTTGCAACCACATGAATGGAAATAGAGGGTATTACGCTAAGCGAGATAAGTCAATCAGAGAAAGACAATTATATGATTTCACTCATATGAGGAATTTAAGAAACAAAACAGAGGATCATAGGGGAAGGGAGGGAAAAATAAAGTAAGATGAAGTCTGAGAGGGAGGCAAACCATAGAGACTCTTAACTATAGGAAACAAACTGAGGGTTGCTGGAGGGGAGGGTGGTGGGGAATGGGGTAACTGTGTGCTGGGCATTAAGGAGGGCACTTGATGTAATGAGCACCGGGTGTCATATGCAATTGATGAATCACTAACCTCTATCTCTGAAACTTAAAAAAAAAAAGAAATTTCTTCTTAAATATGTCATCACATCTATTCTTTTTTTTAATGTTTTTTATTATATTATGTTAGTCACCATGTCACATCTATTCTATAACATATGTTTGGAATAGGTCAATCCTTATTAATAAAGTCACCAATATATATATGGAATCTGGCCATACTTTCTGTATCAAACTTTAATTCCAATTTTCATGTGACTATAAACAGGCTAGTATTTAAATTTCAAAGAATTGAGAATTTTTGTATCACTTATAAATATATTTCTGGGTGAAAGATATTTCTTTAAATCTTCATTTGCAAAGTTCAAACTATTATAAGTACATATGCTTCATATTCTTCAAGCTACCTAATTTGAAGTTTTAGGTAAATTTTGTTGATCCATCTAATCATTTAACGATCCATGCACTCCTTTGGTTATCCAACAGATACTAACTGGGATGCCCAGGGTACTAACACAATGTATAGTATTATTATTATTCATTGCATTAATTCATTACAATACAACAACAGAGAAGTTGGGGCAACTAATCTACCAGAGAGAGCTGTGTTATGAAGTTGAAATTGGAGGTAAGTTTTAGGTCTAAATGTGAGTCATTCAGCTGGAGAAAGATTTCTTGGGTCACTAAAATCCAGTTTTGGAAACAATCAGAAACACTGAAACACTGAAAAATACACCCTTGGGAACAACTTGGTGAATTATTGTAAATATATCCTGTTGTTTCCATGAGCTTGAACACCGTTTAAAGTTAGACGATCAAAATGATATAGAACCACTTTATGAAGAAACTACTTTAGATGTCATATATGATTATTAAAGTTGATATTTAAAAGAATACTGTCACCCAATGGCACTTCATTTATATGGAAACAGATTTCTCTAACCAGATGCAAATGAATTACATATACACCTTACAGCACTAGTCATTTATAAAAAAGGCAAATTCAACCATGTTACAGGTACTAAAAGTAATTGAATAGAATGACTTGAAAATTTCTAATAAGCCAAATGCAATTTAATTTGACAATAATGACCTGAGGTTTGGATTCTGGGAAGGGGGACATTTGGCTTGTTGGGAATGGTGGATCACTCAGTTTCAACAGATTAAAAAATAATTCAGCTCAATGTGAGCATTAAAAGATATGAAAAACTAAAGGGAGTCTAGAAGAGAGTAACTACTAGTATTTCCATGTGGCTGAAATACAGGAAGTTTACAGGGAATATAGAAGGAATGACAGAGGTATCTGAAAAGGTCTAACAAGGAGGAAAAAAAAAACACATTTGAAGGACTCTTGCTGGGAACTGTGGATTTCTTTGTTCACTCAACAGTGGTGGAAAACTAAGCTCTATGAATGTAGGTTTCTGAGTGGATTGTGTAATTATCTCTAAAATTATTTTTTAAAGATTTTATTTGTTTGTTTTAGAAAAAGAGAGTCCGAGCGGGGGGAGGGGGTGGGGGGGCAGAAGGAGAAGGAGAGAGAATCCTAAGCTGACTCCAAGCTGAGAGCAGAGACCGAAGCAGGGCTCCATCCCATGACCCCGAGATCATGACCTGAGCTGAAGTCAAGAGTCAGATGCTTAACCTACTGAGCCCCCCAGGCGCCCCATCAGTAAAATTATTAACTACAAAGTTAGTTACTTTATCATAATACTTGCTAATTTCTAAATGATCATTGAAATGAATAGCCCTGTCTAAATGGTAGTTAAATCCAAAGGACGTAAATTATGTAACAGTTATACAGAAAACCATACATACATTGAAAATGAATAACAGATATTGCTTTTAGAGTAATGTTGAGCTGGGCAGACTTACAGACTTATTTAAATTCTATGACCCATGAATTTCTTGATTCACACAGAGCACAGGGAGATAGCTCCTGAGACTACCTAATATGGTCTCCCTTGATTTGGGAAGCCAAGGGCTTAAGAAGAGAGTCTGAGTTTGTCCATATGGACAGATCAGGTGAGTTGGAAACTTAGATTCCCCAGTGAAGAAGATGCATTGTCAGAAATATTTTTACAAAGAGGCTGGGAAGTCCAAAATCAAGTTGCGGGCACATTTTGTGCCTGATAAGAGCCCACTTTCTGATTCATAGATGGCCTTCTTTTCATTGTTTCCTCATATGGTGGAAGGGGTGAGATACTCTCTCAGGGCTCTTTTATAAGGACACCAATCCCCTTTATGAGGGCTCTGTCCTGAAGATCAACTGGTCACCTCACCAAAGACCAAAGCTTCACCTCAAAATCTTAACGTTGGGGATTAAGTTTCACTGTACAAACTGAACATTCAGTCCATTGCAGAATCCATCTGCTGAAACTGGAAAATTTAAAACAGCAGACGGTACTATAACCCAATCAGTTTTGAGTTATGCCGAAATATTTTTAGTTAATTTCCAAAGTGTTTGAAATAACGTAAATTTAGAAGTAGTCTGAAATGAGAAAAATACTGTCATGTTTACCTTTTATATATGATTATCATTAATTCAAATATTTTTTTTTAATTTGTAAATTAAAAAAAAAGAAGGCTTAACATTCGCCTACAAAGAAAATACCAGTTATGAAATGTGAGGATTGGTATTTGGTCTTAAAGTCTTGCCACTAATATTGGCATAAATACTATTTTTTTAAAAAAATTGAAGTAAGTGTACTGACATATAACTATTTAATTACTATTCAGGTCTGAAATTTTGAGTACTGAAATTTGAAATCTGAGTATTGAAACTGAAAATTGAAAATTGTGTTTTAGACCCACATTCTTTTGTCTTGACAGGCCTTATGAGTTGAAGGATATGAAGATTGAGGATATTTTGTACACAGGACTAGGACGTAAGGGAGTTTTATTTTGCAATATTTCCTGAGCTCCATTTTGGCAAAACTGCATTGAATTTGCCCTAGCCTGTTTCCAAGATTAGTTTAATTCTCATTTTTAACAAAAAAGAATTTTCAAATATATTCATCAAATTTGAGATTGCTAGTTTATTACAAAACTTTATTTCAAAAACATGTCTCTTCTCAAAAAGAAAGAGTTGTTTATACCATAAAATAGTAGCTAGCCAGAAGAGGCATGGATATTTTTAATAATCCAGCTTCACATATAGTCAACTAAAATAGCATACTATTAGACTTTCCAAAAGGGAATAACAGCAGCCCGGTACTTTACCAGCCATATGTTTCAGATAAAGTTTAGAAAACTCCTCTTCATCTGTTAAAGTAGATTCCTTTGTGAATTATCAGAGGGAACTTCTATAGTTAAGTTCAAATGTCTTTGGTGGATTACAAGTAAAGAATAAGTAATGCACATACTTGGGAAAAGAAAAAAGAGAGAAATCGTTTCTAAAAAAATCTCTTAATGGCACTTCTCTAGAATGTAAAAGCTTGAAATATTAGAAAATGAATTATAATAAATAAACCTAGTATCTTAAATACTGAAGTTGATGTCACACTATTGGTCAATATCACTTGAAGTTCAGTCTGAGTCCTTGCTTTGTAGAAGGCTCTGGTACTTTGAGTGCCTGCAACAGGACCATCACATGTGAATACTTAGCAAGTACTGATGCATGAGTGGTAATTTGAGAAGCAGTGCAACCAGAAAACAGAGATTGCTACAAAAATCTCACAATATGTCTGATTAAAGGGTTCAAGGTTAAAAGATTAAAGCATTTTTGACAAGTGAGGAAAAATTACTCAAGAACAATTTATGTCTCTGAAAAAACAAACAAGGACTATATATAAGTTTCTCCTAAAGGGCGCTTGAATAATCATGCACAAAACAGTATATACAGAACATGGTATACTTGCCCTGAATGTAACAGTGTGAGATAAATGGTCCGGGGGACCTACCTCCCAAAAACAGATCTGGGACATTCGCAGCTCCTGTAATTCTCAAGATCAGATCCCTTCTTAAGCGTCTAACTTGCCAGAATACAAACATGCTACCATATAAAGTTTCCATGCTATAATTAGTTCCTTTGTGCACCTTACATAAAACAGTTTGTTTCTTAGATCAGTTAGGCACTTACTTAATAAGCTCTCAGAGGGACAGGAGTACAGCAAATAATTTGAGTAGAGAACTGAAAAAAAAAAAAAAATGCAGCCAGAGTTGCATGAGGAAGAATGAAGTTTGGAAGAAATGGGCTTCTGGAAGATCCAGGCAGGAAGCTGTTTCATTTTATCTATGTATCTCTGAATACAAATATATGTTGATTCAACACCCACTTCAAAAAAGGAACAAAAATATTTAAAGTAATATTTTAAAAGCATTAACTATCATGAGAAACTTGGGTACTATTAATTTATCCTCCCACTGAATGAAATCTAGGGTTGGAAAGCTTTGTTGGCCCAAAGCATAAATTGGGAAAAAACAAACAAAAAGCAATGTCTTGTTAGTTTCAGGTTAACTTTTTAGGTATATTCTAATGTGGTGTCTATGAAACCATGCCCAGTCCCTTACTTACATCACTTAACCATTTTTATGTGTATTGTTACCAAATACATACACAGTTTTGACAAGTCAAATGATGCTTTAAGTCCAGTAACATCTAGGTGCGTAGATGCAGGAGCCACTTTCAAAAGACATTTGGCTGATTCTTACAGTATTTACCATGATACTTCTGAACAAAGTGCTCAAACAGCTGCTTCATGGTTTCTCAATTTTAAATACCACGCAGTACCTTCCTAGAACGAAAAGGGAGTATTGGATTCTTTTACAGCACACACGCACACATGCGCACACACACACACAGGTGCCCTCTCTTCAGCCTCTCAAAAGATCTATCACAACTTTTTAAAAGATATATTTGAGAAAGAGAATGAGCAGGAGGTGCAGAGGGAAAGGGAGACAGACACTCAAGCAGACTGTGCACTGAGCCGAGAGCCCGACCCAGGGCTATCTCAGGACCCTGAGATCACAACCTGAGCAGAAACCAAAAGTTGGATGCTTAACCAACTGTGCCACCCAGGCACCCCATTTCTATCACAATTTCTAAGTCAAAAATCAGACTTTCTGTTTCTATCCCTACAAACTATTATATAAAACTGAGCCATGGACAATGTTATGGAGCATATACATTTATATAACTGTTTTTGAGTTGATTCTTCAGTTAAGAAGTCCTAGTTTCTTGTGTGTGTGTGTGTGTGTGTGTTTTATTTCTCTATGTACTCAACCCTTATACCTCCTAACACTGACAGAAATGTTGTCTCATAATGTCTCATAAAGACATGAAAGCAAGTTTTCAATCTCATTATTATTATTGTGGTTGTCATCTATTTCTATCTTTTAATGATATTGTTCTATGTCCAGTTTGATTCCTTTTAAAGCATACTGTATAATTTCATTTGGAAATCCACTAACATCACCTTGACACTCCCTAAACATTATCCTGAGAAATACTATCATTTCTCTCCTATGCTGAAGCTCAGAATCCTGTATCCTATGTGTTCCTCTTCATTCATTCATTCATTCATTCATCCATCCATCCATTCATATTTGAAAATATCTTCCTGTCATCTTCTGAGAACATGTACAGAGGATGAAACATTTTTTTAAAACTGATTTATGTGAAAATTATCTTCATTCCACTTTCATAGTTTGGTGGGGTATAAAACTCTAGGTTGGTAACTGTTTTACCTTTTAAGTATTAAGACCCTTTTTGTATGGGATCTATATTTTCTCTGAAAAGTTTTGAGATTTTCTATGATAGTCTGAAATTTCACAATAATATATCATGAAGGAAACATCTATTAAATAAGGTACTTGGTGGTTCTTATCAAAGTAGAAACTGCTGTCCTTCAGTTCTGAAAAAAATAATTATAAAACTTAGTCATTATTCTACCTCCTATCAACTCTCATCCTCCACCATTATACACACATTCGGTTTTCTTATCCTAGAATTTGATATTGGACTCATAAATTGATACTTCAGTTTTCTTAATCTCAGTCTATCTTTGTTTACATATCTATTATCTTTATTCTGTTTACCTGAAGACTTCCATTTTCCACCTAAAATTGTGTCTTCTAAATTTTGGCTATCCTGTTTTAAATCTTCAAGAGTTCTTTGTTGTTCTTACATACATTCCTTTATTATAGCATCCTAATTTGTTTATTGGAATCAACATCTACTGTTACAACTTTGAGAATAAATTGTTTCTTTGTTTAAGTAGACTACATGCCCAGTGTGGAGCCCAACAGAGGGCCTGCACTCAGGACCCTGAAATCATGACCTGAGCAGAAATCAAGAGTCGGACACTTAAAAGACAACCAGGTGCCCCTCGAGAATAGATTTTATAGCCCTTTAACAAAACCTTTATTCTATTCCTGGCTTTATTTTTGTTTCCTCAAATTCCATTTATCTATTTTCTTGCTTGGGTGTATATTTTTCATGCCACAGCTTTCCAAGTGCATGATGATTATTAGTTGTTCACCCTAATGCAGAGTAAGGCAACATAAACTGATTGGTGCACAGTATTTGGAGGTGGAGGGGTATGTAAACTGGTAGGATTCACTAAGGAGGGAACTCTCCAAAAGAAATTTGGCTTGAACCGTGGAAAAAACCTAAGTGCCCATTGACGGATGAATAGGTAAAGAAAATGGGGTATATACATGCAATGGAATAACACTCAGCCACAAAAAAGAATGGAATCTTGCTATTTGTGACAAAGGTGGACCTTGTGGGCATAATGCTGATGAAATAAGACAGAGAAAGATAAATACTATGTAATTCCACTTACATGTAGAATATTTTAAAAAGAAAAAGGAAAGGAAAACAAGCTCATAGACACAGAGAACAGATAGTTGGTTGCCAGAGGTGTGGGGTGGGAGGTGGGTGAAATGGGTAAAGGGAATCAAAAGTTATAAACTTCCAGGTATAACGTACATAAATCATGGGATGTAATGTACAGCATGGCGACTATAGTTGAAAGTTGTTAAGAGGGGCGCCTGGGCGGCACAGCGGTTAAGCGTCTGCCTTCGGCTCAGGGCGTGATCCCAGTGTTCTGGGATCGAGCCCCACATCAGGCTCCTCCGCTATGAGCCTGCTTCTCCCTCTCCCACTCCCCCTGCTTGTGTTCCCTCCCTTGCTGGCTGTCTCTATCTCTGTTGAATAAATAAATAAAATCTTTAAAAAAAAAAAAAGAAAGTTGTTAAGAAAGTAGATCTTAAAAGTTCTTATAACAAGAAAAACATTTTAACTATGTACGGTAACAGATATTAACTAGACTTGTTGTGGTGATCATTTTGCAATACATACAAATATTGAATCGTCATGTTGTACACCTGAAATGAATATAATATTATGTATCTTTTATACCTCAATAAATATAAATCATCTAAAAAGTCTATAGATATGACATGCATAACATATAAATAATATATTAGATATAAAATATAGAGCCAAAATCAAATATATCTATATCTATATCTATCTATCTATCTATCTATCTATCTATCTATCTATCTATCTATCTTTGAATAATGTTACTTAGCCAAGAAAGAAAAAAAGTATATGGTGATATGGTAAGCTAAGGGGTATTTTACATAGATTTTGTTAGGGATGTCTGAGAGAGAGCTAAGTGAAGGGAGAATATGCAGGCAGTTGTAAACAAAGATCTGTTATAACTGTTATAAAAGTTATCGCTGAAACCAGGTGATGGACATAAGTGCCAAGGAAGACAAGCAGATGAAGGAAAGGTCACTTTAGTCACTGAGCATAATCTAGACTAAAATCCAAATTAATATTTAGAAATTTCTTTTCAGTTTCTAAAAATATCTTCCATGTAAGCAGTAGCAGAACAACCATCAGAAAAGACAGTATTGAGTGGGGAATTTGTCATATTGTAATTATTCAAAAGCATTCACACTTAGGATAAAAACAATAAATTTGATTGAGTTGATAATAAAATGTATTATCTGCAGCATTCTAAGCACTAATTCATAACTAGTAAGTACCAGGCTTAATCAAAGAGCCGTTCATGTCACAGATTTCTACTGTGAGATATAAAAACCTCCTAAATAATCCTGAAGTCCTTCTGGAAATCAATGGCAACCTTAGTAAAGATGTGGAATTATTAAACTTTTACATATATCATACACACATAAACTATATGTGTGTTTATACAAATATATGCTTAGATGTATGTACACAGACTTACCCTTGAACACATATTTAAATTTGAGGAGTCAAGGAAAAAAAAATTTATGTGGGACATAACATGCCGGCAATTTGAACCTAAGGCATTTAAAGTTCCCATCTGGAAAATTATGGAAGTCAAGATTGGAAAGATTCTCATTTGTATTCAAAATTAAACGTTTATATAAGGCAAATGAAAAGTTTATTCATGTGTTATTTTGTCGTCTTGACATTTTATATTTCTAGCTGTGGTTTTAAACACATCAACTTCTCACTATAAGGAAAATGTGACTGTTTTCTGTCACTGCCCCTGAGCTGTGGGACTAGAAAATACAGTGTGTGCCAGTGTTCTTCCCCGATGTGTCCTTATTGCACTGGGTATGGATATTTAACAGCAATAAAATGAAATCCACGTTCCCCACTATGCAGTCTTCATCACTGATTATATTAAAAACTATGGAGGAGGTTCAATATAGCATATTGGCTACAAGAAAGCACCAGGGATCAGAATACCAAGGTTTGAATTCTGGTGGTAATGCTCATAAACTATATGAACTTGCTTCTTCTGTTAAAAAGCAACAAATAAAATTATCAAGTGGCTTTATAAGGTTATGATGGGGAAAAATATGAAGCACTTAACACAACACCTGGCATATAATAAATATCCAATAAACTTTAGCTACTATAATGATAACAATCGCTGATGGTAAGAGTTTACACTGACCCAGGCATCACTGATGGTAGTACTATGTCCTATTTCTAATGTGTCCATTGCCTTGCAGAAAACAATTTCTTGTTTGATTTCCATTTCTTGTTATGATATGAAAGTGATTTTACATGATAAGCTACATTGCCCTGTTTCTGAATTTGAGCTATTTTGCATTTTCTACATTGCTGATTAAGACTACCAGAACTGGAGAAGGGAAGATGTACTTCAATATGTATTTAATAAATCAGGACTTGCTTGCAATAATCTAATAATTCTGAAATATAAAGCAAGCAAAGAAATATTTTCTTGATGATTTTCCTTCTATTAATTACAGAACAGTCACTCTGAAAAAGGGAATAGTATAACTTTTACACATTTGATTAAAACATTTGAAAATACTTAAGGGGTACTTTTCTAAGTTCAGGGTACAGAAAAACCATATGTGGTATTTACCCATTTCCCTAGAAATAAATGATCTGTGTTCTGGGGTGTGTGTGTGTGTGTGTGTGTGTGTGTGTGTGTGTGCATGCTTGCTAATTAGTCTTTTGTACACACCTGAGGATGCCTTGAATAAAGGATCTGCATTATGAGTATATGTCACTGATATCCACATTCAAATACAAGTTCTGTTTTGATGACTTTAAATTAATTTTTATCAACTTTTGATCATTTTTCTAAAAGCTTCACAAAAAAAAGAAATAATGTTATATCAGCAGTGATAACCAAAACTCTACAATCTATTTCAATCTCCAGTGTAATAAGGCAGTAATAAGGAGGATTTTGGTAAAATGGTGAATTGAACACAAATACTTTCTTTTCTGCTGCCAACTCTAAATCTGCTTCTCTTGATTCAAATTCCTGCTGGGCTTCTGCTAGGTGGGTTGGATTCACAGGGTGTAGGGGAGCTGAAGATGAAAGATTATAGCCCACTAAGGAAACCCAGTAGACAGAGAGAGGGAGATAATTCAGAAGAGAAGAAGCAACTGGCAAAATAAGAATTCTCACATAGACAAAAAATAATTTTCACAGAAAACTGACAAAACAAAATTACTAAGAGGATTCAAGTACAGGACAAACAAAACAAAGCAAAGTAAAATAAAGACAATAACAGTAAGCCATGATTTTCCAAATAACAATATGAAAGGTACATCATGGGAGGGGGATGAAATTCACTGGGCTTTCTTATGGAAGAGTTCTATCAAAGTATGAAGAAAAACATAAAGAGAAAAAAAATCTTGAGGGACAAGGTAAAATGGTATGACCTGGAAATCTAACGCATAAGTAATAGGCATTTCAGAAGAAGGGGAAAAGACAAATGCAAGAGATGCATTAATTAAACAAATAATAGGGGAAGATTTCCTGACGTGAGGGCTTGAGTCTGTGGGTTGAAAGGGCTCACTGCAGTCCAGATTGGATTGATGAGAAAACCCCCCACCTAGACATATATGAAAATTACTGAGCTGTGAGAGTAGAGAGAAAATCTTACAGGCATCCAGGGAGAAAGGACAAGTTGGCTAAAGATTAAAAGAATCACATGGTGGTTATCCATCTACGTTTGAAGCCACTAGACAGTGGCATAGCATCTCTAGTCTCCTGAGGGAATAGCAGTACAAACCTGGAATCCTAACTACAACAATACAATTTTCCTGTCTGAGCAAAATAAAGTTTTCAAATGTAGAAGTTGTAAAGTAAACCACACAGATACTTCATCTGAGAAAAGTAACAGAGAACAGCATATCCAAACAACAGATGGCCAGGAAGAGAGAACTCGAAAAGATGAAGAGAAGAAGAAATAATCATGGGTTCTGAGTCTTGTGCTTCTCTAATGCACACACAACCCCCACACACTCATGGGTGTTCTAACAATTCAGAGCAGAAGAATAAAGAAGATATACTGAAACGGTAGAATATACTACAAAGAAAATTCTAATAATGGCCCAGAACACAATATACTATAGGATCCAAGTAAACCTAGGTATTGGGGAAGGTGTGAGGTGGGAGAGAGACAACAACAATCCAAATGTTTCACTTGGTAGACGGAGTATGGGAGAGCAGGGGGCAGGACAGAAGTAAACAAATTCTCCTAGTCTTTTCCAGCTGAAGTTGGAGGTCCAGCTGAGGACAGAGAAGGAAGATAGCAGAGCTTTAAGAATCACTGCATATTTATGGGAAGTAATGTCTTATTTTCAAAAAAAAGCAAATAGAAAAATACACGTAGAGGTTAAAAGGAGAGGAAGATAGCCCTGTAATAGATCATGTACAGAACTTCCAAATTACCAAGGAGAAATAAACAACTAAAAAATGAAGAACCTAAAAAAAAAAAAAAAGAAGAGCCTAAAGCAAAAATGAGAAAATAACAAAAGAGGAATCACCAATATAATATTATTAAGCAATATTCAGACTGAAGGAATAAAACCGTGTGAGTCAGTTGTTATAATTAAATGAAATTCCCCTTAAGTATCCTAGACTGTCACATTAAATTAAAAAAAAAACAAAACAAGGTATCTGCATGGTTTTACAACAAAAATATTTAAAACAACGCTATAAAGGAACATTGAAAATGTAAAGGTGATGCAAGAAAAACATACAAATGCAAAAGAAAGAAGAGCTGCAATATGATTTTCACAAAAATCATAACAGAATGTGGAAAACCCTAAACAGTATAAACAAGAAAACCCTGTAAGTTTAGAGGAGGCAGAAGTGACAAGGATGACATACCTCCAACAAACGTTAATTACCAAACAACATGGCATCTACCTTCCAGAATAGGACAGATATAAATCATACTTGGAAGCTTAGATAAAATTCTTTCATAACTGAAAAGATTCAGTATGCTTCAAACATAAAGGATAAGGAGAAATGAACAGTGCTTGATTTAACAGGTAGGTATAGAACTCTACAGCCTTTGAACAACAGTATGTGTGTGACTGTGTTTGTGTGTGTGTGCGTGTGTGTGTGTGTGTGTGTGTGTGTGTTCTATGTCTACAGAATAGTTTACTTGGAATGAAAACAACAATAAACAGATTAAATTGTCCTTGGATCAAAAAGAAATCACTAACTCGCAGGAAAGTAATGAAAAGGCTGACACATCCTACCAAGACTGATGAGACAGCTTTAAACGTTAATGTTCACATGTTACTTTTTTTTCTTTCATTAAAGAAAAAAGATGGAAAACTAAAGTTCAGCATGAACTTTAGTATGAATAGAAGCAACTGGAAAGAGCACTACAAAATATAACAAAATAAACAAGATAGAAAAATTAATAAGGTCAACACCTAAAACTAAGAAAATAGGAAAAAAAGAACAGAAAGAATATAAAAATGTTTAAATGTGTTGATAAGATAAACACCTTACAAGTCTGAGTAGTATTTTTAAAAGGGAGAGGAACTAAAAGACATACCAGGAACAAGAAAAGATAAATACACACAAATACGGGACAGATTAGAAATCAGAAGAAAATGCTATCCACTTTAATGGCAGCAGATCTGAAATTTCAGAGAAAATGGATAGTTCTTTTTCAGTTTCTAATATTACCCAAGAAGAATTAGAAGCCTTGAATAGCTCTGTCACCAAAGAGACTAGGAAAGAGATTAAATATGTACCATTGAAAATGGCATTAAGAGCAACTAGTTTAAATAAAAACGAGGAACTAGGTTCACAAAGGTCTGATATAATCCTTAAAGGAACCATAATTCCCATTTTACTTTCAATGTAACTAAACTTAGAAATTTTAAGTTCTCAAATTCATTTTATGATCTAGTGTAATTTTGATTAAAAAATGAAAACTTGAGATTATTCCCACTTACTGTATAAGCAAAACTGCTAATTAAAAGATTAACACAAAGAAATGGATTAACACAATAATGCATGATTACCAAGTGAGATTTATTTTGGAAATGAATTTAACCCATTTCGGTATATGAATTCAGGTATTTCCATTTAGAGTTAGAACAGATTTTGTCATTGCTGTAGTTATTTAAGATTTGTAAGATATTCTCAAAATTTGTAGAGAAAAAAATGTCAAAATAGCTATGAAAATGGTGTGTGTGTGTGTGTGTGTGTGTGTGTGTGTGTGTGTGCATGTGTGACATAGGTTTTCCTTACCAGAATCCAGAGCATACTTCAAAGGTATATCATACGGATATGGGGATATCTAAAAACATCAATGGAACATAATTTAACACATGGAAAAAGATCCCTATATAATCAGTATATGGCAAAATTGATACTTTCACTCTGTGAGAAAGGTAAGATTCTTTAATAAACTACTTGCACAATTAATTATTCTCATATAAAGAAATATAAATGGACACCTATCTTTTAATGTACACAAAATTGAATGTTGGATGGATTAAAATGAAATATGAAAAATAAAACTATTAAAATCATTCAAAAATATATGCCATAATATATTCAAAATATGAAATATCCCACAATAAAAATAATTTGTAGCTACAGTCATATAATTGAACACATTCCACAGACATAATAGTGAACAAAAAACACAGAGCAATATACTCTCATGGATGCATTAATATGAGACCCCCATACAGAACTACACAATACATTGTTCAGGAATATGCATATATATGTTTTAAAGCTATACATAAAAGCAAAGGGAGTATTCATACAAAAATGTAAGATGTTGATTATCTGCAGGGAGGGTAAAGATGAGACATGACTGGGAGAGAATGCTATAGTAATTAGGCTGCTAAGATACACACTGGTGTTCATTATATTCAAACATTATGTATATCCTATATATGTAAATAAATACACTATTTCCTTAAGAGATATGGTCACTATTTGATATATAATAATATGTTGATATACAATACAATATGCATAACATAATGCATAAAATATATTTATATATTATAACTATAATATATAAGATTTTGTTATATATATATGTAATGGGTCTTATAAAAATTTGGAAGGTTACATGTCTACTCTAAAGATAGGGGATACTTTCTTAGTCAAAAATGGAAACGCACAAGTTGTAGTAAATATATTTTGTCTAAATAAGTATCATCGTTTTTGTACAGCAAATGATGTCATAAACAAATACAACATGGGTGGCTCTATTTCTAAAGAAAAAAAAATAACTTTTCCCCTATTGCCTAACAGAAATATAAATAAAAATGGTTAAGTATAGAATTAATCCACAATAAGAAAATAGAATAAAACATGGGGAATTTAGGTTTTAAGTGCTGGAAGTGCAAGAAGGATTTTTGGCAAGATCACAGTACATATTTCATTTACTTTCATTGATTTCATCTATAAAGTTCAACTTCTATAAAAAGTGTTCTGACATTTCACGTGCTGAAACAATTCCATTCAAACAGAATGACCAAAAAAATCACACACACGCACACATACACAAACAAGTAGAGATGATTTGTAACAATTACAGAGAAAACTTTTATCAATTCTCTGGAGGAAAATGATACAAATAATCTAATTGCAAAAATTAAATACCAGAATTATTTTTAATTAATGGAAATTAAGAGCTGTAACTTAGGTTTTTTAGTCAGTTCTCTGATGATCATAGCTGATCTCTAACTGTTCAAATTTTATGCCCCTTCTATTCTGATTAGCATCACTTAACTAAGAATTTATTCATCTGGTTTGAATATCAAATCTTTCTGTCAATTTTCTCTGAAAAATCACCTAGAAAATTTCCATCGATATCATAGAAATAGTTTTCTTTTTCAGAACTGAGAAATGGGGTTCTTTATAGTCATCCATATGCAACGAGGGAGTAATTATTTTCTGTGTTATAATTGCAATATGAAACCGACTCCTCATTACTTCTTATCTAAACACTGAAGTATAACATTAGGTAGTTTCTGATAAAAGCAGTCATAGTCTTCAAATACCCCACGGTTTGGAAGGGAAGCTGAAGAACAGGGAGGCATGTGGCTTTGAGATGTGCTTTTCCTATCCATACATAAGAGTAATGGAAGTATTTCATAAGTCTGTTTTAGGGCTCGGAATGTTAACGATTTACACTGATGCTGATGTACAGCCTGCCCAATTTTGAATTCTTCAAAGGTATGTCTGAGAATACCCTCGGTCTGTTTCCTGGAGTCCATAGTCTCTCATGGTTCATCTCCCCCTCGGATTCCCCCCCTTCATTTTTCCCTTCCTTCTCTAATGTCCTCCATGCTATTGCTTATGTTCCACAAATAGGTGAAACCATATGATAATTGTCTTTTCTCTGCTTGACTTATTTCACAGACTGAGGGTTTCAGAGGGGAGGGGGTGGGGGGATGGGCTAGTCTGGTGATGGGTACTAAGGCAGGCACGTATTGCATGGAGCACTGTGTGTTACATGCAAACAATGAATCACGGAACACTACATCAAAAACTAATGAAGTACACTGTATGGTGACTAACATAATTAAAAAAAAAACCTTCATTAAATCTAAACAGGAAAAAAAATAAATTAAAAAAAAAGAAAGGTGCACACCCTCTGGATCATATATATTTTTTTGAAGATTTTATTTATTTAGTTGACAGAGAGACATCCAGTGAGAGACGGAACACAGCAGGGGGAGTGGGAGAGAAAGAAGCAGGCTCTCAGCGGAGGAGCCCGATGTGGGACTCGATCCCAGAACACAGGGATCATGCCCTGAGCCGAAGGCAGACGCTTAACGACTGCGCTACCGAGGCACCCCTGGATCATATTTTTTTTTGTATTTTCCCCCTGTGAGTATTTATTCTCACTTTAATTTGGGAGCATCAAATCTACACTTTTATATAGAGCACGAACATCACTGAATTATAGAAAAATCTTGTCTGTCTTTCAGAGGTTTGCAGTGAGTTGATTTTAAGAAGAAAATTAAAGCTTGTTCCACTCTCCATATATTGGATGACCTAGTGGCTTTGGCTAGGTCCTTTGGACTTCAGCTCCCTTGGGTGAATGTATTGGGCATCCTGCCAAGCCCAGCAATCTGTCTGACAAATGATGATTACACCGAACCCTAAATAGTCAGAGGTCCTCAGATCAATCCAGTCAGGCCAATTTTATTTTTTAATGCATCGCTATAAAAATTATCTTCTGAAAATAAGCCCCAGACTAAATTTCTTTTTTCTGCGTAAGTATAAAGAAAAGGTGCTTTGTGGCTCTATGTAATTCAGAGATTATTATTGTCTCTTCTCCTTTTAGACTAAGCTTCAATATTGCGGTGAGAGTGTCTCAGCACTCTGACAAGGTTTCCTTAGCTACAAGGACAAAATTCTGGAAGATGATTATTTCTTTGGGACAATGTCCTGATATTTTTGTTATAAAAATATTACCAAAGTACAGTAATTTCAAGAGAATAAGAAGACAAACACACAGCTAAAATATACAAAGATCTTTTGAAATTCAACAATAACAAAATGGAAAATTTGATTGAAAAATGGGCAAAAAGCCTGAACCTCACCAAAGAAGATATACAGATAAGATGGCAAATAAGCACATGAAAGGACACTCAACATCTTATGTCGTTAGGAAACTGAAATTAAAACAACAGTAAGATACCACTACACACCTATTAGAATGGCCAGAATTCAAACCAGAGACAATACCACCAAATGATGAGGACGATTTGGAGCAAAGGGACTCTCACTCATTGCTCATGGGAGTGCAAAATGGTACAGCCACGCTGACAGGCAGTTTGGCAGTCTCTTACAAAACTAAATATACTCCTACCAGCAACTGCTCTCCTTGGCACTTACCCAGATGAGCTGAAAACTATGTCCATACAAAAACCTGTACACAGATGTTCATGGCAGCTTTATTCAAAACAGTCAGTGGCTGGAAGCAACCTACACGTCCTTCGGTATGGGAATGGATTAATAAACTATGGTACATCTAGACAATGCAATATTACTCAGCACTAACAAGAAATGAACTAACAAGCTAGGAAAAGCTTGGAGGAACATGGAGGAACCTTAAATACATATCTGATATATAAAAAGCCAAGCTGGAAAGGTTAGCTGCTGACTGTTTCCAACCATATGACATTTTGGAAAAGGTAAAACTATGGAGCCATTAAAAAGATCAGTGGCTGCGAGGAGTTAGAGCGGAAGAAGGAATTAGCAGGTAATGCACAGAGGATTTTCAGGCAGTGAACCCATTCTGCGTGATACTGTAATGGTGGATACATGTCATCAGACATTAGTCTAAACCCACAGAATGTGCAACACCAAGGGTCAACTTTAATATAAGCTATGGAATTTAGCTGATAAGGATGTGTCATTGTAGGTGCATCAGTTGTAAACAGTGTACCACTCTGATGGGGGATGCTGATGGTGGGACAGCTGTAGGTATTGAGGGAAGGAATATTTAGGAAGTCTGGATTTTCTGATCGATGTTGGTATAAATCTAAAACTGTAAAAAACACAGTCCACTTTAAAAAATGTCCTGTGACTTTTGAAGTACATTTTGGAAATAGTTTTAAAAATATAGAGGCTCATTCAACAACCAATACTGCTATAGTTTTTGGTTAGAGTAGAACAGGATCATTTTTCAATTCATAACGGACCAGACTGAATCCTATGAAGTCACTGGTTTCAACTTTTTGACCTTCAAAAAGGGCAACTTAGTATGTTACAATTCAATAAAAAGAGCACCTAAAAACTTGTGTTACTCTGACAAATTTAAGTATCTGTTAATCCTTTCAAATCTATCTCCTACCATTCCCTGGATTCTATTTCCTTAAGTCACTTATTAGTCCTGCCTCACACTTGAGTCTGATCAGTATTTTACTTGAAATTTTATCTGTAGATTACCAAAATATATTGAATTTTAACGTACACTGAAGAAAATGAATATTTCAATCTCATAGCAGTTCCCAGTTTCTCAGTAACTTACACACTTTTTTGATGCTGAGACTATGCTTTCTCTGTATTTTGTCATCTATTATTTTCCTAACTACAACATCTGCATCCAGTGAGCACTTAAAAAAGATATTCTGAATGACAATTGATAGCTATGCCTTCAGAAACCATCACTATTTCTTGCCTTCAAGATACAGCAACATCAAAAAAGTTCTCCGTAGGACTGGAGACTCCTTTACAGCCTTGACCAATCACCTGAGCCACGTGAGTGATAATCATAAAACTCTTCACTCTGAGTTTAGCATCTGTCTACTACTTAAGAGGGCACAGAGAACATTCCTGGTAATGCCCAAAGGCGGTTTCTTGACATCTGGCAGCAATTTCTCTATCCGTGTTTTGAGGCCAGAAGGTGACAGTTGAGAGAATGTTTGACAACAGCACACTATCAGCACTTTAAATCTGTCCATGATGATGGAAACATCAAGATCATCATGGAACTGTAATAAACCCTTGCAATAAACGTTTCTCCTGACTATGAAATGATATTTAAACATGACAATTATCTTTTTAAGATTTATTTATTTATTTGAGAGAGAGAGTGCCTGAGCAGGGGGAGGGACAGAAGGCAAGCAGACCCCCCACTGAGCAGGGAGCCTGATGCAGGGCTGGTTCCCACAACCCTGACATCACAACCCCAGTCCAAACCAAGAATCTGATGCCCAACGGAGGGAGCCACCCAGCCACCCCTAAAACGTGACACTTCTTAAACTACTTGGAAGAAAATTATTGTATTTGAAATAGAAGTTAAACAACACAAAAGTCCATTTATTATAAAATAAGAGATCTTATGGATGATATGTAACTGGGCTTTTTATATTTTATCTATAACACAAGCAATGCCCAAAAAATATCGTTTAGAGATTTTAACATAATTTTATTGCACTCCAATTCAGAAGTTCTTATAATATATCTGAGTTTCTGTATAGCGTATTAAAAAGTGAACACTGCAGTGTTTTAATCACGGGCTCTTGTTCATATATATATATATGACTGCATATATTTAAATATTAAATCATACCCTGAAACTGTTTTATTTTTCGCTTTGCGTGGAATTACTGTATCTTTTATCGATGGGAAAGGAATGTTTTCTATTGCTCAAACATCATTTCCAGTAAGAAATATGTTAACGTTAGAAAATATTTTAAGGGACAATTAACATAAAATCCATTAGCTATCACCCACTACCTCCCAGAAAGAAATGAATACGGATAGTAAACAGTGTGCACACATGAATGGACGGCTTTGTTGAGCCAGTGCTTTCCAAGTGCTGGATTGACTTCTGGCTCCATCTCTTAACTCCAGTCAGTCTCTGTCAGTGACCCTTGGCCATCTCCAACTACTCAAGCTGCAAACAGACTAAAACCAATTTGTTTTCCTTATGTTTTTAAAGCCACTAGCCTGGTATGCTAATTAGAAATAAATCGCTTGACCCATAAAAGAAACGGCAGGAAACCTGAAATGAAGGCATTATCCAACACTTCATGCTCCTTAGTGATGCCATTTTAAATATTTCAGACAGCCTATAAATAATTAAAACCTCACCACAGCAAATTATGTCCTATTATGCAAATAAATAGCCTCCTCCCCAGTTTCATTAAAGATTCTAAATGACAAGCTGAGCAGTTTAAACATAGCAAGGTATTGCAGTGAGGCGAGAAATCTTTCAATATTTTTTTTTAATTGTTAGTGCCAAGTTTCATGTGGATTTTTACTCTAACACTTTAATTTGCATGAGCAAATAAACCTTTAATAAACCTTTTGTAAGTGGAGGAAATGCATCATTTAATTAAATTTGATTTGTTGTGAAACTATTGTGCCTCATGAATATTTAAAAGCCAAAACCTCTCTCTTTTACTAAAAAGAGTACACTATATTAAGTAAGGGATCGATTTTCAAGAAATTGACAGTCTCTGCGAGATTGAACATAGAAAATCATCAATAAATGTTGTGGGTAAACTTTTTAATAGAATGACATGCCTGTACATTATATAAATTTCAGTAGCACCTCCTTCATGTCAGGTGTTAGGTATAATTTTTTAAATCAACAATATAAAAAAACAGGTTAAGTATAAATGTTTCAAAATTCGTTTGTAAAAATTTTTCAGTCTTATTTTCTGTTTCTTTAAGGCATTTTCTTCATGCTAAATTAAAAGAACCCCAAGGTTCATATAGTAGGATACGATTCCTGTAAAACACTGCAGGGAAAATAAAAAAACTATTTTTAGTTTACAAATGCCCTATATATCATACAGAAATGCCACTGAGTAGAGAAATGAACTCTAGTAGAAGTATATAAATATCTTTGGCCATAAATGATTAAAATATTACATTCTCTGAAGCATATCCTCACATTTTTACTTTAATTAAAACATTATAAACATCAAAGGAAATTCTTCTATAATTGTTTTCCTGGCAATCGATTATCAAAGCAATATCTGTCACTTTCTAACATGGCTACAGAGAATTGCTTATAGCGGTAGTAAATGTGACTTTCTCTCACCTAGACTTGAGAGTTTTCTAAATACCCCAGTATAATGTTTATTGAGAATCTGTGAAGGCTATTAGAGGTTGGATCAATATAGGTAGCCTAAGATCTTGCTTGTATAAATTCTAAATGAAAAATAGGTAGATTTATCTCCTCAGAAATGTTAAAACGTGTAAATGATAAGTTATCAGTTATTACTATTAATATGAATATGAATAATCCCCACGATAGCTCTATTTTAAAATGTTCTGCTAAATTATGTCCATTATAGGTTGAAAAGTACTCCTTGATCTTTTTAAAAAATAATTTTGATGTTATCGTGATTTTTGGAAATCCATGAAGGCTGCTGGGATGGCCAATAGTTAATGCAATATAATGCTACCTGCTAAATAAAGAAATAGTTCATCAATTAAAAAAAAAAAAAAAAGAATGGCTTGAACTTTACCAGTTTCCTCAAACTATCACCCATCAACCTAATGCCCAACAGATAAATTGCCACTTATTTTGAAAAAGTAAATTCTTTCCTCTCCATCCACATGCATTCACCAAAACCTGATTCCACTCATTTATCCTTCATTCTGCTCTCAGAAAACAAGTCCCCTTCTATCATTAATCCTTCAATAAGCTTTTCATTCCATTGCCTTGTTTCCCCTCTAGGTAATTCCTCAATCATAAGGAACTTGTTCTATTTTATTTTCAACTTCTCTTTGTCTGCCAACTCTCTTAATTCTCTCTTCCCATCCAAACAAATGAATAAGCAAACAAATCAATAAATGAGCCCCACATAGACAAATGAGATCAAGAGGGAAAACTTGCCCTTTGCTCTGTGCTCCCGGACCAGCTACCACTGGTTTTTCCCACTCTCTGTTTGTAAATTCCACATTAATACACATTAATATTTTAACTTTCTAAATTTCCACTAACTACTTGATCCACTTTAAATAGCTTCAGCCATTAATACTGCCATGGACAGCATTTCCTTCAATAATCTCCTGCTTTGTGAAGTCAGTATAACACTGTTCTTAAACTCCTTGTGGTTTCTGACACTCAGCAATTCACAGTCTTTTTTTTTTTAATTTTATTTATTTATTTGTAAGAGAGCAAGAGAGCAGCAGACATAGAGAGAGGGAGAAGCAGGCCCCCGATGACTAAGGAGCCCTATGAGGGGCTGGATCCCAGGACTCTGGGATCATGACCTGGGCCCAAGGCAGACACTTAACCAACTGAGACACCTAGGCGTCTTGAGAAAATGTCTTTCTTGATTTCCTGTATGACTCTTCCCCAGTCTCCCTCCTTCACTGCTTCTCCTTTGTTCATGGGTCCCTTTTCTGGAATTATGGTCCTGTCTCCTAACTCTACTCTGAGGTGACAAAATCCATTCCCATGGATTTAACAACGACTTCTATAAGCCCCACATTTCTCTCTCTGCTATTTTATGAATCTAAATATCCAGTTGCCTGTCAAGGAATGTTACTTAAATGCTCCCTGAGTCTCTAAAATGTCTTAATTTCATCCCATAAATACCTTTAAAAAAATGTCTTCTTCTGGGGCGCCTGGGTGGCGCAGTCGTTAAGCGTCTGCCTTTGGCTCAGGGCGTGATCCCAGCGTTCCGGGATCGAGCCCCACATCAGGCTCCTCTGTTAGGAGCCTGCTTCTTCCCCTCCCACTCCCCCTGCTTGTGTTCCCTCTCTCGCTGGCTGTCTCTCTCTGTCAAGTAAATAAATAAAATCTTTAAAAAAAAAATGTCTTCTTCTGAATGTCCAACTACTGCTTATTAGTCCAGGATTTGGGGGGAAAAAATGGAAGGAGAGTTTACTGCCAGATGGGATATGTGGATACATACACAGATAATCATCAACTGAAGTGGCCTTCATCACTTCTAATCTAATCTAATGACCCAATCAGTTTCTCTTTCCCTGGCCCGTATTTGCTGTTGATCTGCTGATGACAGCGATTTCTTACATTGAAAATTTTTCTGGTTATTCTTCTGAGTAAAATTTTTAATTGTTCCCTCTTGTGCACAGAATAAAAGTTCAAATTTCTTAGCATGGCACATAATGTTACCATAACTAGACCCAGTGTTTTCTGTTTTGGTTGTCTTCCCCTCCCCACCCATACCTGTTTCCTCCATTGTTGGCCTGTTGCATTCCCAATAACACTCCAACTCCTTCTTAGACACTGCCTTTACCATGAAACCTTCCTTGAGACACCAGATGCTGAGTAATCACTATCTTCTCTGTAGAGCTTCTGCCCTTCCACTGAACCTTTCTCACAATCCCACCATTATGTAATCAATTGTTTACATGTATTTCTGCCAACTAGACTGAGAGTTTCTTGTCTTTGTATACTGATGTCTGTATACTGGTATCTTCCATATGTATCACATATTCTTTACTACACGATCTAAAATTAACCCGATCTGATTATGCATTGTTAGTTACTGAGAAGAAACAGAGCAATCAAATCCACAGAAGGAAGCAAAATACAGAAAAGAGGAAATTAAATGTTATGGTTTCATAATACCATGAAAAGAGCACTGGTTTTGGAGAATAAGATACAGGAATTCAAATCCTGATTCTGCTTCTCTCTAGTCTTCCATAAACATTCAATTTCATTGAGATGTAGGTACCTCACCTGTAACTGTGGAAAATAATGCTTTATAAAAACTTAGATTTTAGGTGTAAAAAATCTGTCCAATGGGACCCGATAAGAAACAGTAACTGGAAACAAATGGTATCTACTACTATTATTTTAGATTACTTTATGGCAATCCCTCCAAAGAAAAATCTCTTACTAATGTTATTTGTTGGTTAAATTGCAAAATTACAAATTCTCTGAATTGGATAAAATTTTGTGTCAATAAAGTATAGTCTATTCTTTGGGAGTTAACATAGTAATCTCTAGAATATATTTACATCTTTTTTATGATTGAATCCATCCAGTTATTTCTATATCCTAATTTTTTTGTTTTTTCATTTGTTTTTATATGAGAAAGGAACATTATTAAATAGATAGATATGATTAGATAGAATCACTGGAAAAAAGGGTAAGAAAGTAAGAGCTGGAAGGTTCTTAGAAAGGTAAAGAAACGTTGATCCTACTCATAGATTACTATGAAACCGTGAGCCAAGAATTAAACCATTATAATATAGTATAAACATAAATAATTCTTACTGATAGCAATAATGCTGAGATCATGCCAGTTAATGGTATTAGTCATAAAAGGTTATCATGTGTTAAGATATAGAGAATGCAATGTTAAGTTGGGCTGAAAATCGCATGTTGAGGAAAAGAGAGTGAAAACACTATTTGTCATAATCCATCTCTTAGACTAAGATCAGCTGAGAATCTGCACTAAGGGGAATTCACAAGAACTATTCAAAATACTTGTCTTAGCATTAAATAATTTATCCTCCAATTTACATTTGACCATAGTCAAACATTAGTGTTCGACCTACTAAACATACCTTAGAATAAAGTTTATTACTGTTGCCTGTTTGTTTCTTTTGTGGCTTATATTTTTATAATAAAAAATTATCATAACCATAATACTGGTGCTATTTCCTATCAGATGGAATAGCTTCATACTCCTTCAGGCTGGTTCATTAGCTGCTGTACAAACGAACCTAAATTTTATGACAGTTTAACATGGTAAAGTCGATTTCTCATTTACTGCCATGGTTAATTGCAGGTAATTCTCGTGTTCACTTATATACTGTCACTCAGGGAAGCAGGCTTCTGCCTTCTGACAGTTACACATTTCTTGAGGGCCTGTGCAGTCAGTCAGTGGATGGAGAAAAAGCACCAAAGATGAGGGGTATGAGGGTTTTCAATGCAAGTCCTATAAGCGATGCCTATCATATCCTCTGACATTCTAGTAGCTAGATCTCAGTCACATGGTTAAATTGGACTTAAAATGGACTAGGGGATGCACCTTCCTTGCTTAATAACAGGAGAAGTAAAGCACATCACATTGAACAGGTAGGCAAGCCTTCCTATAATGGTTAGTGTTTGTTTTGTTTTCAAATCCAACCAACTCTTACCTCTCAGCTTTTTTTTTTTTTTAAGATTTTATTTATTCATTTGAGAGAAAGAATGAAAACACGAGCAGTGGGGAGAGGCAGAGGGAGAAGCACACTCCCCACTGATCCAGGAGTCTGACACAGGGCTCGATCCCAGGACCCAGAGAGCACAACCTGAACCGAAGGCATACGCTTAACCATCTGAGCCACCAGGCGACCCTTACCTTATAGTTTTAGCAATGACACCCTTGCTTATCATTCTTTCTCATATTATTACTTGTCCCTTTCAAGTAATGATAACACTAACAATAATTGCCTCATATTATAACATAATCTCATATTATTTTCATATATATCGTTTTACTTAAGCCTCAAAACATTCTCTTGAAGAACAAATTATCTAAATTTTGTAAGAAAAGTAACTAAAGAACAAGAGAGTTCTAAAATAATGATAAGCAGTCAAGAAAAGGCTAAAATTGGTTTTCCAAATAGTTCTTGTGGTAGATGAGTGATCATTTTTTTTAAGTGCTGATTTTATGCCGTATTTCATGTACCATAGAACCGTAATTCTTTCTTATGTAAAAAGTGAGTGTACTTTCAAATATATATATCTTTAAAAAATGTTTATTCCCTCAACATAGTAAAGGCCTTACATGAAAAACCCACAGCCAATATCATACTCGATGGTGAAAACTGAGAGCTTTTCCCCTAAGGTTAGGATACCCACTCTTACCACTTTCATTCAACATAGTACTAGAAGTCCTATGGCTACAGCAAGTAGACAACCTAAAGAAATAAAAGGCATCTAGATTGGTAAGGAAGAAGTAAAACTCTCAGTATTTGCAGATGGCATGATACTATATATAGAAAGCCCTAAAGATTCCACCAAAGAACTAGAACTGATAAATGAATTCAGGAAAGTTGCAGGATATGAAATCACTGTACAGAAATATATTGCATTCCTATACACTGATAATGAAGCAGCAAAAAGTGAAATTTAATTTTTTTTTTTTAAATCTCATTTACAATTGCACCAAAACAGTAAAATACCTAGGAATAAACTTAACCAAAGAGGTGAAAGACCTATAGTCTGGAAACTATAAAACACAGATGAAAGAAATCCAAGATGACACAAAGAAATGCAAAGACTTTCTATACTCATTGTTTGAAAGAACAAATATTGTTAAAATGTCTATACTACCCAAAGCAAACTACAGATTTAATCCATCACTATTAAAATACCAACAATTTTCACAGAACCAGAACAGACAATCCTAAAATTTGTATGGAACCACAAAACACCTCAAATAGCCCAAGCAATCTTGAAAAAGAAAAACAGAACTGGAGGTATCATAATTCCAGATTGCAAGTTATATTACAAAGTGGTAGTAATTAAAACAGTATAATCCTGGCATAAAAATAGACACATACATCAATGGACCAGAACTGAAAACTCAGAAATAAACCCATAATTATATCTGGTTAATTAATCTTTGACAAAGGAATAATGAATATACAATGGGAAAAAGACACTATCGTCAACAAATGGTGTTGAGAAAACTGGACAGCAACATGCAAAAGTATGAAACTGGATCACTGTTTCACCATACACAAAAATAAACTCAAAATGGACTAAAGACCTGTGAGACCCAAAACCACAAAAATTCTTAAAGAGAGCAAAGGCAGTAATCTCTTTCACATCAACCATAGCAACATTTTTCTAGATATGTCTCCTGAGGCAAGAGAAATTAAAGTTAATATATGTATACACACACACACACACACACACACACACACACACACACATATAGGAACTACATCAAAGTACAGTTTCTGACAGTAAAGGAAACAATCAACAAAACTAAAAGTAAACCTACAGAATGGGAGAAGATATTTGCAAATGGCAAATCTGGTAAAGGGTTAGTATCCAAAATATAAAGAAAACTTATAAAACTCAACACCCAAGGGGTGCTTGGGTGGCTCACTGGTTAAGCGTCTGCCTTCGGCTCAGGGCGTGATCCTGGCGTTCTGGGATCGAGCCCCACATCAGGCTCCTCTGCTATGAGCCTGCTTCTTCCTCTCCCACTCCCCCTGCTTGTGTTCCCTCTCTTGCTGGCTGTCTCTCTCTCTGTCAAATAAATAAATAAAATCTTAAAAAAAAAAAAAAAAACACCCAAAAACCAAATAATCCAATTAAAAAATGGGCAGAAGACATGAATAGACATTTCTCTAAAGAAGACATAGAGAGGGTCAACAGACATATGAAAAGAATGCTCAAAATCGCTTATCAACAGGGAAATGCATATCAAAACTACAATGAGCTATCACCTCAGCCCTGTCAGAATGGCTAAAATCAAAAACACAAGAAACAAATGCTGGCGAGGATGTGGAGAAAAAGGAACCCTCTTGCACTGCTGGTGAGGCTGCAAATTGGTGCAGCCACTGTGGAAAACAGTACGAAGGTTCCTTAAAAAATTAAAAATAGAATTACAATCCAGGAATCACACTACTGGGTATTTATCTCCCAAAATACAAAAAACACTACTTCAAAGGGATACATGCACCTCTATGTTTATTGCAACATTATTTATAATAGCCAAACTATGCAAGCAGTCTTAGTTGTCCATCAATAGAGGAGTGGATAAAGAAAATGTTGGGAGATGGAATATTATTCAGCCATAAAAAGGAATTAAATCTTGTCATGTGCAACAACATGGATGGATTTAGAGGGTATAATGTTAACTAAGCAAAATAAGTCAGAAAAAAACAAGTGCCATATGATCTCACTCATATGTGGACTTTAAGAAACAAATGAGCAAAAGAAAAAGAGAGAGCAAGAGAGAAACAGTGAAACAGGTTCTTAATTATAGAGAACAAACTGATGGTTACCTGAAGGGAGGTGGGTGGGGGATGGGGGAGTTAGGGGATGGGGATTAAGGAGTACATTTATGATATAACATAAAATGAAATGATAAAAACATTTATTCCAAGTCAATTTTTCTCTTAATATAATCTTAAGGGTGTGGCATTATATTTACATTAATTATAATCTTAATAAATAAATTATAATCTTGATAAATAAATATAATCTTAATAAATATACACTTAAATAGGCATTATTTTTAAGCCTATGGATGTCTTTGAGAAGAAACTTCAGAGTAATGTGTTAAAAACCATTAGAGATCACAATTATATTTAAAAAGTCACTTTCCATTTTGAAAGACAGAATCCTTGAGCCTTTTCTCTTTGGTGATGCCAACTTTTACAAACTGCATGAAATAGTTCTTATATTTTAACTATCTTAATAAAATGGAACCATCTTCATTTCTAATTTTTTGTGTTTAAATGAAGTACTTTAAGTTAAACTTGTCCTGCCTTTTCTCTTTCAGTAATTTAAAAATGCACTTCTGTTCTTGATTGTGACTTTCAACTGCCCGCTATTAATGTTGATAAAAAAACACTGCATTTTAAAGTTATGCAGATTTTTCCTTTACTCCAGAACAGAAGTCAGAAAATATGAAAAAAACTATCACTGATATATTTGGCATTTAAGTATTTAGCAGGTTTTTTCCCTTCTTGAATTGAAATAATTACTTCTGAAATTGTACTGCATATAGTTTAAATGGAATATTTTAAATTGTGGCTAACCTTGACATATTTAATTGAGCTACTTATTTTTAAGTTTTAGTTTTTTGACATAAGAATGTTGACTAATTTATAACTGCTTAAAAATCTTTATTCATTTATATATTTGTTCTTGAGAAAGATTAGTAGTCCAACTTTACTAACTGCAGAACTCTCTGCCCTGTGTGCTAATTTTAACTTTGCTTTCCTTGAAATTCTTATTTCCCTGCTTCTATTAATTTATTCACTTCTCATCTCATTTATTGATACATTTTATAAGCTGCTACAAATTCTGTCTATTATGAGATATACATACTTAGGCAAGCCTAATTTTTTTTTAGCAGATCCAAAATGATAAATTACAGTTAGTCATTAGTAGTCTCTGCATAGCTTGTACTGAAGCTCTTAGAATATTTTGCTAAGAGGTGAGTAATTCCAGTATAATTTAAGAGAATAATTCAAACACACTAAGTCAGTTTACTGTTCATTAGGAGTACATATGTGAACTAAGCTACTCAAAATATATGTTCCTAGGGTACTATCACAACCAGATTATACAAACAACAGATTAAGTTAAAACATACTTCTATTTATTTGTAATCAGAAATTATTTTGAGCTAACTGGAGATGCACATGCAGTGTATGAAATAATACAAAAGATCCCATGTACCATTTACCTGGTGTCCTCCCAATGACAACCTCTTTCAAAGCTACGCAGTATAATATACAACTAGCCCACTGACACTGATACATTCAAGATGCAGAATATTTCCACCATCATAAGGTTCACTCATTGTATAGGATTCTTGGTGTTACCCTAACAAATTACTACAAATTGGGAGACTTAAAACAATGGAAATGTATCCTCTCACACTGTTAGAAACCAGAAGTCTAGAAGCAAGGTGACAGTAGGGCTGCAGTCCCTCCAAAGGCTCTAGAAGGGAATCTTTCCTGCTTCTTCCAGCTTGTGGTGGCTCCCGGTGTCCCTTGGTTTGTGGCTACATCATGCCAGTTTCTGCCTCTGTCTTCACATGGCCTTTTCTGTGTCTTTGTCTTTTCTCTTTCTTATAAAGACACTTATCATTGGATTTTGGGTCCAGCCAGATAATCTAGAATGATCTCATCTTGAGATCGTTGATTAAATATGCAAAGACCCTTTTCCCCAAGAAGGTCCTATTCACAGGTTCCAGAAGTTAGGACATAGCCATGTCCATGTTTCTTGGAAAAGGCCATTGTTCAATCCACTCATGTTGACAGGGTATAACTTTTGTTATAGTCACACAGACCCTGAGACTCTGTTAATTTTTTTTTCTATGTTTCTCTGTTGTTCAGACTAGGCAATCTTGTTTTGTCTCATTTTATCTTCCAGTTCATGGATTCTTCTGTTTCCTCCATTCTGCTGTTGAGCCTAGCCATTAAATTTTTTATATTGATTATTTTATTTTTAAATGCTCAAAGTTCCCTTTGGTATTTCTTTATATCTCCTATTTATGTTTTTGTTTGTTTGTTTGTTTGTTTGTTTGTTTTTTGCAGGCACATTCTAATTTAAATGCTCATTGAGGTATTTTATCATGCATTTGATCATGGCTGTTTTAGAACTTTCTAAGATAATTCTGTGATAGGTGCATCGTTGATTATTCTTTTCACTGAGTTTTAGATCTTCCTGGATCTTGGCATGATAAAAGATTTTCAACTCAAAACTGGGCATTTTTTTATTATATTACAAGATTCTTATTTAAGCCTTCTGTTTCAGTTGGCTTTCTCTGATGCTATTGTGCCAGAAGAAGGGAATGGGCACTACTTCATCAGTGCCAGGTAGAGCCAGAAGTCTGGATTCCCACTCAGTCCACCTTATAACTCCTGATTGGACTCTCCACGAGGACTCTATTGATCCCACCTCAGGGGGACGTAAAGGGATCCCTCCCTGCATAATGTCTGCTGTTACCTTGGTGAGGATGAAGGGGGGTTTTTCTAGTCAGACAGGATGAAAGGCTAAGTGCATCATTTGGCCTTCTCTTGCATCAACCTAACAGGGTTTGGGGGGCACTTCATTACAGCCTCAAAAGAAAGGAGCTCTAGGTCCCCACTTAGCATCTCTTGGTAAGGGTAGGAGTGGGGCCACAGGTGATGTTTGGTTGGGAGTTGATGGGTTATGTCTAATGTGTTTATGTCTTGCTAAGCTCCCTTTTCCTGGTCCTTTGGCTAGAAAGAGCAGGCTTTCACTGTAGTATATCTTTGCCTGTGCCCATTGGCATTTCTGAGCTGCTGGCTTCTTCAGCAACAAGATGCAAATATGAGATTAAAAAAAATCCAGGGAACTCACTACCAAACTTTTCCTTGGGCTCCAAGGCAATAGCTGGTCTGACTTCTTCTTTCCCCTTTCCAAGTCTTAATGTTTGTTTTACATATAATTTCCAGAGGTTTTAGTTCTTCCTTTAAAAAGGAAGAATACATCTCTGACATGTTCCTGAGAGCAGAAGCTCATTTACAGTTATTTTTAAAAATTAGATTCAAGGAGCTTTTTAAAACAAATCCTAATTTGCTATGTCACATACCCCTAATGAAATATATGTGCTTCATTTCTCCATATTTTGAGTTATCTGTATTAGAGATATCTGAGCTATCTGTTAGGGCTATCAATTAGTAGCAGTTATTTGTATGTTTTTGCATTTGAAAATTATACTTTTTAAATCCAGTAATAATTCCTTTAAATCCAGTAATAACAAATCAAGTAATAATAAAATTATTTAAAGGTTATTATTATCAATATGATAGTAGAGGTGGGTTTTATTGGAAAATTCATGATCGTTTTGTCTATATTAACTTTATCCTTCAAGCATTTTACAATGATTATAAATCAATACTGTTTTTATTTAAGAATACACAGATAAATCAAACATATTATAAAGCATTATTTTATACAAAAAAAAATGTATGCCATGCTCCCTTTGCTTAATGACCACATCATATTATACATCATTCTATCTTGTTTTGCAGGCACATATATACCACACTTAGTGGGTATATTCACCCATATGTCTTTCACTTTACAAATCTTTGTTCATAGTGTGGAAATATGCATAATGTGTTTAGAATTGCTCAAATTAAAGTAGCCATTCTGACTTCAGAGCTTTGCCTGACACTGTCAGTTTTCTAGATTTGGCTGTGTGCTGTTTATTTCTCTTACTGGGAGCAAAATCTTATGCAACCCTTAGGAAAAAAAGATCGGAAACCAACTCAGAACTGTTGGTGGTGAATGCAGAGCTTGTGCAGAGAGTCATACCTAAGCCTTATTTAGATGGTTAGGGGTAAAGATCAAAAAGTTGGGCCAGTTGTTAGGATCCAGTCTTCCTTATAATCAAGGTATTAAATGGTGCAGTTTCACAGTTTAGGGGTTTGGCTCCTCTGGGTTAGAAAAATGTCTTTCCAGTTCCCATTATCTTTTTAAATACATATTATCACTTTCTCCTGAGCCAGTCTTTCTCTTCTCTACATTTCAGTCTGGTTTCCTTAATTCTCCTTAGGTATAGACCAATTCCATGTTCATTTTTTTATTATCCTTTCAAAATATATCCACTTTAGGCAAGCTTGCTATGTTTTTATATACCAAGAAGAAATGACCTAATAAACAATTTGATGCAAACATTTCAGTAACACTTTGGCAGTCTAGTTTCCAAAGATATATAGTGAAAATTCACTCTGAAATTCCTACACTGAAACCTTGTTTCTTACATGTGAAGTAAATGCAATTGGCATCAATTTGAGAATACACATTTTCTGTAAATGTATTTTGGTACAGATTCTTACAAAAAAGGAAGAATGTAAAAACTCTACTTCGATGTAGTTGGTGCCAAATTGGCCTGGGTTTTAGGAACGATTTATGTATGTTGTGCATTTCGAACTTTTTATAGAAAAATTTAAACATATACAAGATCAATTTTTGGCCAACAAAGTGTTGACACTCAAATAATCTTGTGTGCTTTGTTTCTAATGTTCTATTGGTACAGAACATAATTTTTTAGAAGAAATTACAGAGGAAATATAGATTTATTGATAGCAGATTATTCAATTTTCAATAAACAAAACATAAAATGGATAACTATAATGAATATGCTGTTTATAAAAAAATGACATATCACAAAAACCCCAACAGAGGAATGCACAGTGGACAGTAACAGTCATGGAGGCTGAAGGTGGTATTTATATTATATTAAAAAATTAAAAAGTTAACACATAAATGGTGAATAAGCACATGGAAAATGTTTATTCTAACTACTAAACAAAGAGATTAAGATTAATCTCAATCTTAATAAGGACACTTACAGACAATGTAATGATTGGATGAAAAAGGCACTTGAAATGTTTCTAATGTAATTTCTCGACACGTAGCAAATGCATAGTGCATAAAATGATGAAATAATTCACATCTAGGAGTACATCCTAAAGATATACAAATTGGACAATGTTTTATTCTCAAAGTTTTATATTAATTATTCTGTATATCTGGTGAATTGGAATTAATATATATGCCCACGACCAGCAACAGTTAAACTAGGTAAAAACATACAGTAAATGGCATGATAAACTACTGGCCATTTAGAAGAGAAAACAACTATCATACAATATTAAGTAAAACTTATATAATTGTTCTTACATGCATAAATGACGAGAATTGCTTGTTTCTGACAGGTGAGATCAGTGATAACATTTATCTTCTTCTCTGCCCCTTTCTATAGTATTCAAATGCACCAGAATGCAAGGATATTACACTTATAACGTACACTAATCTTGAGAATAAAACAGATGACCTGTTGCTTGAAATACAGCTGAACTATAATGGCAAAATAGACTGATAGCTGAATTTATATCTTCACATGAGGCAAGTATACGTAACACTAAAGAACTTAGATGGGAGAGAGTGGGAAGCAAGTAAGTAACACAAATTTGTAGATGGATTTGAACTTGACTTGTCAGTCAGTTTTAGAAGTGGAGACCATGCATAGAAAAAGAATTCCAAATGAGTAATAACATTTCCGTGTGATGTAGACTGTGTTTGCCGAGCAGGCTCTTGAACTTGACCTGCCTTGAAGAATCCCTGTTGTGGAGGTTTGATCTCCTCCTTGTAGGGATCTCAGGCTCCTGGCAGTGCCATAGCAGCAATCTATGGGGAGAGCCGCTGGAAGCCAAGTGAAGAGCATAAAAGCTAACAACACTTTGCCTAGCAAAAGATAACTCAATCAAAGAGAAGGGAAGAACAGGGATTTTTTTTTTTTCCAATACCTTTTAGCAGACAGGGCAGGCTTAGAGAACAAAGTAACATTATGTGGAACAACAAATGAGAGCTACACTGAAACCTCCTAGAAAAGATATAAGAAATAAATTGCTAACAGTATTAATGCATAATTTTGGAAGATGAAGAAGTAAAATCCTACTTCTTACAATAAAAACATATGTGTTTAGAAAAATAATGGACCTTTTTAAGAACACACATTTTATTTAAAATAGTGGATGGTGTCATACTTATTTTAAAAAGGAAAAGTAAATGTTTGCCTACAAAGTTTACTTTATATACATGTTTTATCATATATATATATATAACATATATAGTATTGTAAATTTATATTTATAATAAGTATACAATAAATTTATATTATAAATTTATGATATACTTTATTGCCTTACTTACATTGATTTTCTCTACATTTATCTTCAACAGAAAACAAGTTTGTGCACTTAGGGGCACCTGAGTGGCTCAGTCCGTTAAGGGTCTGACTTCAACTCAGATTATCATCTCAGGGTCCTGAGATCTAGCCCTGCACCGGCCTCCCAGCTCAGCAGGGAGTCTGCTTCTCCCTCTCCCTCTGCCTGCCCCCACCCACCCACTCGTGCACACCCTCTCTCTCTCAAATAAATAAATATTTTTTTAAACTTTGTGCATTTAATATCTGCCTAATCTTTGCAGCTGGGCCCACTTCAAAGATTTTCATGAATATGGTTTTATATTTTTTTACTTTGCATCTTTGTTGAAGGCAGAACTTATATGGTATTTTTCTCGCTGACTATATATTAGAACACCCAAATCTCCAGGGATTAAAGAGAGGCCTGATGCAGATAAACCTGGGGTTTTGAAGTATTTTCTAGTCATGAAATCTGACTTAATATAAAGTATTTAATCGAAAAAGTTTATCTAAAATAACTTTAGCATAGTTCTCAAATTATAGTTACCATAAACTCTCTCCTATAAAATAGTAATGTCCAAGATACCAAAAGGTATCTAACATTATATTCATTACAGAACAAAAAATAAGTAGAAGATAGTTCCTGCTCTCAAAACACCTAAAATGGCATCATGATTTGCAGTCATTAATATTCATCCATTGGTTTCCAAAAGAGAACCTCTGTTGAGACTTGAACCTTCTCTGTGAAGTAAGCAAAGGATGTTCGAACATCCGCTCTCTCCAATGCTTTACTCAGCCCTTCCCAAGGGAGCAAGAGCAACTTATCCCATTGATGAAGTCTTTTGAAAAGATGAAAAGATGAAGTCTTTTCTAAAGCATGGTCAGGTCTTCGGTTTTCTCAGTGGGTTAATCTCTCTCCATGCCTCTCTCAACACTTTAAATCTGAATACTTTCAAGATTCTTTAAACCAGAAGAGCCTCAAGAAGTGTTCTCAGAAGGCCTAGTTTTAATGCTGACCAGCAGGCTCTAAGGGCTGTAGGTCCATTACTCAGCTTCTCTATTTGGGCAATGACCACATAAAGCAACAGACTCGCATTTTCATAAGGCTGGCTGAGTAAATGTCTATGCGGTAAAAACAAGCTACTCTACAGTTTAGTGATGCCAAATAAACTAAAAGACATCCAATTAAATTTGAATTTGAGATATATAAAACAATTTTAGTCCAGTATGTCACAAATACTGCATGTGGTATACTTATGCAAAAAAGTTGTTCATTATTTGTCTTACATTCAAATTTAACTGAGCTTTCAGTATTTTTATTTGTTAAATTTTGCAAGAAGTCTTCAAGATCTAGATTTCAGACAGAAATGAAGAGAGTATGTAAACTGGTACTCTGACACTGTATACAAGATGACATATTTTGAGAATACAAATATTATACTGTATTGTAATCAGTATCTAACTTTATTGGTTGCAGTGCTTATAACTCAGGGGAGAGGAAGGCAGAATAATATGTTAAGTGCTTCATGTTTATAATTTAAATATATTATCACAACTACCTTGTGGGGTAATTACCCTTTCTAACCACAATTGTAAAGATGAGAATACTCAGCCTTATGCATTTCATCCTTTTCATAGGACATAGACTACTACTGGCAAAACTGGCTTCCCACTAATTCTCCCTCACTCCAGAGGCTGTTCTTAATTGCCATTTGATATTGACATGAAATATATATGCAGAGAAATTAGAGAACAAGAAAAATAAAAATGTACTGCCTTGTGAATGGACAAGCTATTAAACATTCTAATTGTTGTTTCTTGGTATTTGAATGACTCACTTCTTATCTATAATCAGTCAATTCATACCATAACTTCCTACAGATGAATTTCTCTCTGTAAGTCCAAGAGAGCTAACCAAATCACTGTTACCAACAGCGGTCAACATTTGTTCATATTGTAGTGTTCCCAAAAGTCCCCAGTGAAGATTGTTAAAAAGGCAGATTCCTTTTTCCTATTCAGAAAGATTGTTTCAGTAGTCTGGGCTGAATGGACCCAGGGTTCACATTTTCAACAGTCTCTCCACTCAGCTCTGACATACGGGTGACCTGTCAACCATACTTTGACAAATACAGAGTAAATAAATAGCTAGGACTAGCTTTGATTTCCAGAAATGTTATGTTTCGGGAATATTTTGCAAATTACGTGTAAATGAATTAGATAGTTATTCTAAAGAAGTTTGGATTCTCATTTCAAAAAACAAATGAACCCCTTACATTAGCTGCTTCTATTAGCTCAGTCATTTCCAAACTTTCTTGTTCATGAGAATCAACAGGATTGCTTGGAAAAGCAGATTCCTGGGCCTTGTCCCCACAGATGTGGGTTCAATCGGTCTGGGGGGATGGCTCAAGAATTGTCATGTCCAAAACACTTCCAGCTTCCTGGGCCTTGTCCCCACAGATGTGGGTTCAATCAGTCTGGGGGGATGGCTCAAGAATTGTCATGTCCAAAACACTTCCAGCTGTGCTAATGCTGTCAGTCATCAGATCGCAGTTTAGGTACCAGGATGTTAGTTGATACTATTTGAGACAGATTTAAAAGATCATCACACCAATTGCATATTTGACTTTGGAATTCCTTCTAAGTAAAGAGGAAATGTAAGATGAACTTGAAGATAAAAAACAATAGATATTAATCAATAAATTTAAAATACAATATGCAGAAAGATAAAATGAAGAATACATTTTCCAGAAAGGAATCCACATCAGATCAACAGTATAGTGCAGCTCTTTGGGCAACTAAAACTTATGACTGATTTCCTATATTAAAAACACTAAGAATTTGTAGAACCTGGTAAGGACAATCAAAACATGGACAAGTGGACTTCTGCAAAGGCCTGTGGAGATACAAATTGAAATTAATAATTTTTATATTATTTTAAATATTTTTTCTAGCCTATTATTTCATTTGTTTCCTTTTCTGAGGGTCCAAAATCTAACTTAGCCATAAAGAAGGAGAAAAGTAGATTTTTAGAAAAAGTATGTAATTATAATAAATGCTAATGTTTTCTGAGAGGTTACAAGGTACCTAGAACTATGCTAAGCACTTTACATAATTTGGTAGTACTCATCAGTGCATTTATAAGAAATTGATGTTTACACACGCATTTTACGGATGAAGAAGGTAAGATCTAAGTAGCTCTCAAATTCTTGGTCAAAAGTCACAAAGCAGGCAAGTGACAGAGGCAAAAAAATACACAGAAATGTCTATCACACTCCAAAGTCCTCTAGTTATAGAGATAAAGCTAATTAAATATGCCAGGCTAAAAGTGAAAAGGGAGCTAAACCGAGAAGGGAAAATCAAGAAGGGATGGATGGCTGCCATTTTGAGCTGTGTGTTTAATTTGGTCTGGATCCCATTCCCCAGATGTCAGAGAATGTGGTGTTCACGTCAGCACCAGAGACCTCTTTCTTATTTTAACATCAAAGTTTCAATTTGGCTCAAAGTTAAAACTCCTCAGTCCCCTTCTAGCACTTACTCAGTTATGCCTGCTCCTATTCACTTTTTTTGAAGTATTAGCATTTTTTTTTCTTCACAGACATTAAGCTTCTTAAGAAAGGCAACAAAGCCTGGCAGGAGGTGCTCATGCAAAGCATGTTAATTGTTCTCCATCACTTTGAGAATGGACTGTGTCTTCACCACATTTGGATGCCCAGAGGATTCTAGCACCAAAGCTCACATATGAGGCTCTAAGTAGATGTCACATCAAAGTGGGCAAGTCTGTGGCCATCACTGTTCTGGGATGCCAGATACAGAAACTCACTCAATTTAGATACTAACCTAAATAGTTCAATTTTAGTGCTCTGAAGACAAAATGATTTAATGATTGCTATGCTTATCCTTATCTGTATCTATTTAGACAATTCAAAATCACCCCCTTTTCTTCTTTCATTTTCTTTTATCTCAAATTGTAGTCTTCAATACCACTGCCAGACAGCAGGAACAATGAAAGGCAGAGATAAGAAGCCAGGGGCTGGAAGAGAGGTGATGATGGGGAAATTGAATTATTGCATGGGGCAGCAGATGAGTTCATTAATAAATATTAATCCAAATACCTTACTTCAGATGTATCTATATTCTCATTTAGGTGATCCTAATGATAATAAAATAACATTTAGAATTACACTTAAAAGTGATTTGCAAGGCTTTACTGGAGAAAGCTGTCAAAAGCATAAACATTTGACAACGGAAAAAAAAAGATAAAAGGAAGAATTTTTAGAAGGGCTGATTCAAAACTAATATAGTATTTTTGTATGTTTAAAATTCAAGCAGTTTTCAGTTAAATTCAGCAAACCAACATAAGATATAAAAAAGCCACAGAAAAATATACGAAGACTGACATTTTCTTATAGCCTCTTTTTAAGCCATGTAAACCACATACACCATTTAAAAAAATGGAAACAGACACAGGTTTGTTTGTTTGTTTTTCAGTGCACTATAGATTGTTAGACACTTTATTTACAAAATGGTTTGTTCCTAAGGGGAGAATTTTAATACAGTAATTCATATAGCTAATAATTTCAGTAGTATTTTGACTCTTACAGAAAATGTGTGTAAGACAAAAGGATGAAGAGTATAATCTAGTGACCTGGGAATGAACTAAGTATATCTTATTTAATACCCCATTTTATCGATGAAGAAATGAGATTTGGGCAAATTTCATATTTTACCTGAAGTTATACATCTGAGAACGAAACCCAAACTTAAACACAGGACAGCCTAACTCACTGCAGCCCAGCCAACTGCACTCACACATTTTGAAGAAGAAGAATCAAGTTTTTTAGGATAAGATTAGGAAGGAAGTGAATACTCAGAAGAGGGTGACATCCCGGGGATAAAGGCAGGAGTCCTACTGTGGAAGAGTGTGACTGTCACGAGAAGTGGGCCCTGAACTTGCTAGGAAAGAAGAGTCACAGGGATTTGGAATAATGGCGACATAATCATAACTTAAAATATATTTGACGGAGGAAAAAAGAAGTGTGATACTTAGTATAGTCAATTTAGATATGCCATATAAACATATAACAAAAATATCTTCACAACAATATTAACAAAATTTTATCAATATATCTTTCCTTCTTTCTATGATATACATCACAGCCCATTAGTGTTAAATGTTACCATGACATCTACCCAATGATTCAGAAATTTTCATTACAATATTTCTCTTTCACTCTTGGTGTTGATATGCTACTTTAAGCAGAGCATTGGTTCTCAATCATTACTGGAGGTCAGCAGTGTATTTCCTTTCCACTTTACAACAGCTATACACTGGTAGCCACAAATTATTGTTTAACGTGATTATTCGGAAATATATTAAATAGATGTGAAATAAGAAAGTGTATGAAATAATATCACTATTTATAGAGACATTTTTTTCTTACCAGATATTCTACATGACAAAGTACAAATTTTGTAAAAGACCTGAATAAGATCTACCTTCCAGGAAATAATTCTTCTGGAAATTATATAAATTTGAAAGCATATACTTTATTGTACTTTTAAATATCTATAATTAGATCATTGCATTTCAACCTGAAAGCCAATATATAAAATAATTCCCAAATATTTCTAATCAGCATTCTTTACTTGGTTCTTCATACAATTTTTTACCTACTGTATGTTATAATGTGGCAATTTGTAAGATATAATTTATAATTTTATAAAGACAAAATATGTTATATATTTGATGTGCATAAATACACATTTTCTATGGCTTACAAATTTACATTTACTTATTTTTTTTAAAGATTTTATTTATTTATTTGACAGAGATAGAGACAGCCAGCGAGAGAGGGAACACAAGCAGGGGGAGTGGGAGAGGAAGAAGCAGGCTCATAGCGGAGGAGCCTGATGTGGGGCTCGATCCCATAACACCGGGATCACGCCCTGAGCTGAAGGCAGATGCTTACCCGCTGTGCCACCCAGGCGCCCCTACAAATTTACATTTAAAACTCTATCATAAAATAGAGAATATGAAAACAAAAAGTGTGTGATACGCATATGCTCAAATTATAAAAATTTAACTTAAATTTGATTTATCTCAAAATAAATAAGAATTTTTAAAATTTCATCAACGAGTAAATTGGGATAAATTACCAAGAGAAAAAATAACTAATTTAGTCGTATTGAAAATGGCAAAGATAGTGAGAATAATGAAATATTTAAATGATGGTAGGATTAATTGATTTTAAAAATTCATAGTTTATCAATCAGCTTCTCTCCATTGTTAGTATAATTGCATTATGTTTATTCATTTACATTTTGTTTATGCACTATGACCTAAAGATTCCTCTACCACCTGTACTTATAGATAACCTTGCCTGACTCCATGGCAGTATTTTAGTCCAGAGTTTCTGCTGATATAATTATTATATGAACCTTTCAAGTGCAACTCAAGCAGTTGAGGAAGGCCAGCTCATCAAGAAATATCATAATGCCAACTTGGCAAGGAATTGTCAATCTATCAATTTTCCTGAACCCTGTACAGCCAATAAGTACGTAAAATTATGAAAAAGACTGTTACATGTAAGTTACAGGTACTTCAAAAATGAGAAACCAGTTATCATACACCATATTGCAATATTTTCTTAGTTGTTCTATATTAATTTTTCTCTTATTTATTTGCTACTTATTATACTACCACTAAACTCCAGTCTAATCGTGTAGAGGGAAAAAGCAATTTGAAATTTCAAATTAAGGGAAATAAATTAGCATTCCATTTTAAAATACTCTCTATGGCAAGGCAGGTGAAAGTGACTTATTCAATAAACAGAATTTAAGGGAAAGGCTTTCAAATAAGCAGACAAAAACTACAAATACAATAATGTCCAAATTATTCTATAAATTTCTAGTATTTATTTTTATGTTACTGTTCAAAGAACAGCAAAAATGAGTATATTTAAGAAAACGTCCACCTGAGAGAATAAAATCCTTTACATATAATCAATTTACATAAAATTGATCCTGCAGTGAAATTTCAACACTGTTTCAGACTCACAATCATGTCTGTAATAACACACCAAACTGTCACAACTATAGTTTGAAATAAAAAAGGCAATTTGATCTTCCAGTGAAAAAGCAATTTGTTTAAAACACATCTTCAAAATCAGCAAAGGAGAATTCAATTTTCATTGTACATTGGTTCTATTAAAGTTTTTGATTAGCGTTCATGAAAGCTTCATTCTTAGGCACATCAGGTTTATTATTCTTATGAGCAGTTTATATTTTTTTTTACTTTTTGTTGCTTTCAAAAAATAGTTGCATGAGTAAAGCATAATACTTGAAGTCCTACAAAAATATATGATTTAAAAATCAAATAGGTACTTAAAAATGACAAACGTGTCCTGGAGTTAAGTATACCAAAACAAAAAGGATTACATAGATTATTAAATAGTTGTGTGCTTTTACTATGATAAATTCATTTCTAATGTTTTGATAAAGTGGATATAAAGATGAGTTCATATAACAAAACTCATTCAAAACTAATGATTGCTGGGCAAAACGATATGGAGGTTCCTCAACAACTTAAAAATATAATCACCATGTATGAGCCGGTGATTCCACTACTGGGTATTTACTCAAAGAATATGAAAACATTAATTTGAAAAGATATGTGCACCTTTATGTTTATTGCAGCATTATTTACAATAGCCAAATTATGGAAGCAACCCAAGTGCCCATCAGTAGATGAATAAAGAAGTGATATATACATCATACACACACACACACACACACACACACACACACACACACACACTCGGGAATATTACTCAGCCATAAAAAAGAGTGAAACCTTGCCATTTGCAACAACATGGATGGATCTAGAGGGTATAATGCTAATTATATTGCTAAGTGAAATAAAGCAGTCAGAGAAAGACAAATACCACATGATTTCCCTCATATGTGGAATTTAAGACACAAAAGAAGCGAACAAAGAAAAAAGAGACAAACCTAAAGCTGTTTCTTAAATATGGAGAAGAAACAGATGGTTGGGGGGGAGAGGGATGGGTGAAATAGGTGAAGGGGATTAAGAGTACACTTCTCATGATGAGCACCGAGTAATGTACAGAATTGCTGAATCACCGTATTGTACATCTGAAACTAATATAACAATGTATGTTAGTTATACTGGAATCAAAACACAAAACAAAACAAAAACTGATGATTGCTATTTATGGAAGAAGTGAAAGCTTAGGTCTTTTTTTGTATTTGTGCCAATATATGTTTCATATGGTATCTAATAGCTACTTCTATATACACTGGCTATTTTAGATATGGCAATGAAATTAATTCAAGTAAACAGAAATAGGATATTTAATTTTGAAATTAGGAAACTTGGTAAATAATGCCTTTAAGAATTTTTCATAAAAATTATGCAATTAAGTGAAAGAGTCAATATCATCTAATTTCTAAGTTTTTACATGATATATGGAGTTAAAAAATAAAGTATTATTTGCTTTTACCATATACTTTCCTTAAAATAGCATATGTGTACTAATCTGTTCATCTTTGAGTAATAATTTCTATTTAGTTTATAAAAAAAGTGTTTAAAAACAAAATGAGCAATTCAGTTACTTTAAGAATTGAAATAAATTATTCAGTCAATTTGACTGCCATTCAGAATTAATTTAGAAAGAATTTAACTGCTTCACTTTAGGATTCTAAAGCATATGCAATTTTTGTATGCATAATAGCAAATATCACCAATCACTTTCAGCATATACAAAATGATAAACCGAGAAATGCTACCCATTAAACGGATTTTGCTTAAGTTGTCTGAAATACACAATTTTTATCATAGAAATATATAACTCAAACTATTTTTATCAGTTGTAGGGCTTTAACATTTCATATGGCAGGTTAAACCAAGGGAATGGTCCTGCTCTGGTATATTTTATTCATCACTAACATAAAAACCTTGCCTTCCTCTCATGGCTTGACTTGCTATCCACCACGGAAGTAAGAATTTGCACTACTGTGATCCTCAGACTTGAGAACGCACTATTCACATGAATTTCTTTTGCTGGGCTTTGTCTTAATGCATGCATTCTGGGAAACACACACACGTACAATAAAGTATATTATATGGAGAAGTCACAAATTCTATGTATTTCCAAATCAAATCTTATTTTCTTTCATATCCAATTTTAATTTGAAACTATATTTGAAAATAAAATTTGAAAATATAACAAAATGAATAGTGACATTTTTAAAATCACAATAGTGATTGTGGAATTAGCATTTTAAAAAGATTTAAGGTGTGTGCTATTAAATGAGCTATGAAAATTCTTATTATTTAATTAATGTCAAGATATTTTTTGGAATACCTCTACTGGAGCTTTCATTTGACTAGCAATTAAGGAGTTACAGAAAGAAATACAACATTTTGAAAAAAAGTTTCATAATAAGCTTTTCATATTAATTTAAGCTAGTAATATGCTATTTCTACTTTCTGAATAGGAATCTATTTCTAGATAAAATGCTTTATTTCTCAATATAACTTTGGCACTGGATGCATCAGAACATATACTCATAACCTGCATTATTTTTAGAATATTAATGTATTTTTACAAAATGCCATTGCTTCTGGACACTACTATTCATCATTCTTTCAATTAAGAAAGTAGAAATCATTGCATAACCATTAAGGTGATTAAAAGTATCTAATGTGGTTTATAAAAAAAGTCTCAGCCTTTCCTTCAAGTGGAATCTGCTCTTGCAGGGAGTGCCTGATGCAAAGTTAAGTGTTTATTTTCTTAATGTTATTTAAATATTTGGTCAGTTATTTAAAAATTTTTGAGTCATTAACTTTATGTTAAAATCTCAAGTTTGTTGTAATTATTACCTACCTACTGATAGTTCAATTTTTCAAAATGTCAATAATAAGCATGAATATTTTTCTTTATAGGAGGCAGTGATTTCTTTTAAATATTTGAATATATATGTATTTGTGTTTAAATATATATACATATTAAATATATAACATATATGATATATATATTTATTTTCATCTATGCATACTGAAACTTTAGTAGATAATAATTTAATATAAGCAAGGTTCATCCAAGGACATTTGGTTTTCAAATCATTTAAGTTATTTTACTAAAGTTTTTAATAATCTATATATTATAGCAAGATGCTTAATGTTATGACTGAGAGTCAGTGAAAACTTTTCATTGTAAGGTATGCAAAATAATTAAAAGGAAATTAGTGAAAATCAGGTAAACATTAGAGAGAATTTAGAAAAATAAAAGACATGTGGGTGTGGTAAAACTATAGACATTTTAATGGTATAGTTTGAACGGTGACCAGAGGATCCTCAACCAGTAGGACCCCCCAAAAAATGCAAAATTAAGATTTTCCTCACACTTTGGGCAGTCTCATCTGACATAGTATAAATGGGTAGGCCAGATGGTGGTTGGGCAAACAATCAGCTTCAATTGCAAACCTGTCCCTTCTAAAACATACACATTCAACACAGGCTGCTGAACTATCAAACTCTGAATAATGATAGAAAAAGAACTGTGATCTACTGTACCTCTATAAAGAGATTATTTTATCTGATATAAAACATGTTACATGCAACAAATTAAAATGTTGCAAAACTTCTCTAATATTTTCTAATTAAAAATTCATTCAATAGAAACACAACTCAATTTTGGGATCTCTTTCAATGGGATATGTAAGATTTTACCTCTTTTTCTGCTAATTGTCATATTCACAATGATTAGTGGCTACAAGACATCAGTTAGGATAGTTTAGCTAAGAAAGTTTAAACAGAGCCACACTCTAGAGATTCCACTGCACTACAGAGACAACGTAGCTTCCTGTTTTTCTATTCTACATGTTTACCCAAAAAAAAAAAAAAAAAAAGACGTGGGGAATGCTAAAGCTAGATTATGAATCCAAATCCTGAATGTGCTAATTAACTGTGTATAATTGGCATGTATACTTATCCCCTGGGTAGCTCAGTTTCTTCATCTGGTAAATGGGCAAAAAAGAGTGGATTATCTGCAAACTGTTTTTAGATATTTAGTAAAAGAAAATCAATTTCAAATAGGGGCAATGATTATGTTTTGCTATTGTGCACTTATTTCCTCAATCTGCTATGAAGGAATTTTAGAAAACCACATCACAAATTAAACTATAATCATTTTTCAACTTTTTCCTAAATATAATATTTTTATTTCAAGATTTTCTCTCTGCTGTGGGCTTTAAGTTGGTCTTCTGGGGAAAACAAACAGTAATTATGAGCACATCATTCTTGACTAAGTTAACAACTATAATCTGGTAATGAGAACCGACTGGACAAATTAAAGTCTTGTTTGTGATGCAAAAATGTGTAAGTTCAATACATTAATAAATCGCATCTTTTTTCTTTGATCCCGTGTCTAAACTCTACCTGATTGTTATGATTAAAATCATAACATGGATACACATTTATGTTTCTTTATTGTTTTTGTTGTTGATTGTTTTTGTTGGATTGTCTTGTCTTAGATTAATAATACACAATTTTAAGTTTTGCCTATCATACTGATATAGAGTGTGATATTAATCGTATTATCTCTAATACCTAGCATATTACTTGACATAAATTAAGAGCCAGTACAAATTTGTCAAATGAATGAGTAAATCAGCAAATCTACCAATTAAAACAGTCATGTAAATAAGTTAACCAATGAATTAATGGACCATCTATCTCTCTGAGCCTCTGAATTGCTCTTCTCTTTTCCTAGCCAGTGAAAACTGGCCCTCTTCCCTGTCTGGATTACTACATGAAATGCTGGCCATTGGTTTCTCTCCTCCTATGTACTCAGAAATTTGGTGTACTTTCTAATCCCTTCACTTCTAGCAGCTTCTTCCCCACCTGAAGGTAGAGTCTTCATTTCTTGGCTTCAGGCACGTCTCAACGGAAGCTGGTACTAACATTTTTGCTCCAAGAATTTCACTTTGACAAATATCACACAGGAAGCCAGAATGTGGAAAGAAAGTTTTTAAAGGACCGCAGTCCCAAACATATAGAATCGCTAATAGATCATGACGTGTAAACAGAGACCTGAGCTAAACTGACAGTAGGAGAGAATAGGTGGTTAATACCAAAGGAGTTAAAATCTAAACTCGGATAATAAAACTGCAAAAGTTTAGAAACACGCACTTTCCCAAAATGATTGTTTCTGAGTTCCTGCCCCACCTCCCCGCCTTAGGAAAGAAGTATAGAGGTGGAATCATAAGGCTAAAGAATATACATTATTTTAGATTTTAATACTTACCATGGCAAAGTATATGACTTCTTTGGATTTCTAGATTGTCACATGTAAAGTTTGTGTATGTGTGTGTAGACAGATAGGAAGGAGAGAGAGAGAGAGAGAGAGAGAGAAGATGAGAAAACCAGGGGCCTATAATTGACAGACAAAAGGCACTGGGTTGAAGGATCACAATCTGAATCCTAACTTTGCTACACAGTGGGGGCCAGTTATATCTAAAATAGATTTTATTGTATTTTTACTTTTATAACTGAAAAAGTATATGTATAATTTGGCCATTTCTAGCCGCAATAAAACTAAGGACTGTAACGTAATTCCAGGGTCTTCACTTGCGTTTTTATTTAGAAAATTTATTTAGAAACATTTTTATTTACTGGCACTGAAGGATCACTTAAAGTATTTTATTATTATTTTTTTAATGTAGTGATTCCCAAATTGGCTTCTGTGGGCATTTCGGAGTGGTTATGAAGTTTTATGTTTGAGAAATACTGTTATATATCATTATATGTGTGTGAGAGGAAAAGTTTATAACTTAAATAGGCAAAAATGGGTTTATGTCTCACTTCTAATGCTTATCTGACCTTGAGGTCATGTTTAAAGTACCCAAATGGTCTAAGCTCCAGCTCTCTTACACACCAAATGGGACTAATAAAAGTTCCCCTGCAGAGATACTGTGAGTTGCCTGCGTATTCCACAAATATTAATATTTTCTCCAATTTAGAAGCCATGTAGGTGATAACTCTTGCTAAACAGACACTCAATTTATTACCGAGTGGTTCTCCAGAAATATATTTGTCAATGTTTTCTAAATCCTTTTTTAAATCTTAGGGATCCACCTGGCTAATAATCAGTCTACTTCTCCTTCTCATGAACCTTCATAAAAGAGTAGTCTACCTTTATAAAAAACCCTTTTACACTAAAGTGACCCATAGCTCTGAGGACTTACACAGACATGTAGATATATGACATTAAGATGGCAAGTGGTGTCCCTTTGGTGTCTGGTCAACACTACTAATTTATCATAGCACCCACTAATACGTACATTATCTTGTCTGGTCCTCAGGTATGATCATTCCCCTATGAGGTAACCCACTCTCTACATGTCCACATATCCACATGTTCTGTGCTTGACTTAAACTTAAAACACATGTATACCTGTCAGCCCACTTGGTGCACCCTTTAAAGTCATGGAAAACTTTTAGATGTTCTTCCACAGAAATCTTGCATTGTGAAACGGTGCTTCAGGCCCTCTCTGACTAGATGTACCATGCCATAATTTTAATCTACTGCTTCCCAACAGAAAAATGAACACTCATTTCTCTAAAACAGACTCTGCCCAGGAACTAAGGACATCCTTCTCAAAGACCCAAATCGGCATCTCTTCCTTATCTGTCCTATACCTAGGCGAGAGTTTTCAAATTTAAAAATCAAGAATGTGTCACGTTGGAATTGTTTTCATGTTAATGATTTCTCCCTTAGCAAATTTTCTCTTGTCCAGTGGTACAAAGGGGTGAAGGTTTGTAACAAAGTAAAGGACTACAGGAATTTGGTAAGGTAGGGGAAGAACAGCATATTAATGCCATTGCAATATAAATGGACAAATGCCACTTTTAACAAATCTCACAACAAAAATTTAAAAGAAATATAATAAATTCGTCCTCATCAGATTTAATTACTTATAAGTTTCTTCTATCAACTTTTAGTTTTTTTATACTTACATTGCTCTGTGTATTGTCTTCATAGTCTTTGAACCTTCAGTAAGAACTACTCACAACTTAGCATGTTAGATTTGACCTACTGGCATAGAAAGAACACTTTCTTGTCTTCTTCAAATCAAAGGCTTAAGCTAGAAGATCTTCTATCTGCTCCACGGGAGCTCAACTCTCTAAATTACTTTTGCAAAGTATTTCACAGGACCTGCAGACAACTAATTTAGAGTTTGCTTTTCAATTTAGCAACTTTTCTACTGTTTTTTTTTATTTTTTTATGGCAATGCTGGATATATCATTTGTATCTGTAAAATGTTATCTTATATTTTCATGTGAAGTGATTAACCAGGACCACAAAATAACTACTATTTCAAAAGGTATTTCAATAAATACCTTTGTATCTGTTTCATAAAATTGGGATTTTACTGTACACAAGTTGGTGTATTACACTCTTTGAAAAAAAGTCACATTAGACTGCGAGCATTTTACAATAGTCTACAACGGCCTCAAATGTTTTTTAAAAATATGTTTTGTAAAGTTGCATAAAATTATGTGTTGCTGAATAAAACAAAACACCCCATTTCTTATTGTTAGACATTTAAGCTTTAATGGGAGTCAGTGAATTATAAGTCATGTTGAGACAAACATTTCTTTACACACATCATTGTCTAAGTTATATTTCATTATGTTTTGCTTTTACTTTTTAATTAGGATAGATTTCAACATGTCTTTATGAATCAAAGAGAAGAAAAATTGAGACCTGAAACACATTGCTTTCATTCAATGATCTATTCTTCAAAAATATTTTTTTCTTTTGGTTACTGTATCAAGAGAGAAGAATTATATGATGACAACAAAAAATTGAATTATAACTAATTCCTGACTTTCCCGTTATTGATTAATCAGAAGAACCTTGGGCCAAGAGGGATAATTTGTTAAACTCATTAAAAATGTTATGTGGGTGCAACTCTTTTTTTTTTTTTTTTTAAGATTTTATTTACTTATTTGAGAGAGAGAGAGAGAGCAGAGCAAGAAAGAGAGCCTGAGCAGGTGGAGAGGAGCAGAGAGGAAGGCGGAGGGGCTTAGGGAGAGGGAGAAGCAGGCTCTCCACTGAGCAGGGAGCCCAACACAGGGTACATCCCAGGGTACTGGGACAATGACCTAAGAAGAAAGCAGACACTTAACCGTTTAACAGACTGAGCCACCCAGGTGCCCAAGTGGACACAGCTCTTGTTCTCAGAGTGGTGAGTTCAAGCTCCAAATGGGGTGTATAGATTATTTAAATAAATAAAACTTAAAAAAAAAATGTTATGTGGAGAACTAACACCAAGCAGAAAAAAGTAGGCTGTGAAACTTATTCTGAAGAGAGAAAATGTTCTGTTAGCTATTATTAATGCTTAATCTATACAAATGAAGATTTTAAGGAACCATAATTAATTATTAGTATTAGATTCTCTAATATTAAATATTAGAGAAAACCATGTTTCAATTGTAGACTAAAATTTGATTAATTTTTTTTGTTTTTACTTACAAAACATACAGTATTTTTATCTCATAGTCAAATGGAAGCTACGAATTGTTTTATAATACAAAGTATACACACACTTTGTATGTGATGTTTGTTAATTCTGTAAAACGGTCCTTCTGAGATTGGAAGAATTGCGCGGTCTTTTCATAGTCAAGTTAATGGAAGCGTGCGCCATCTGGTGTTGACCGTGTGGAAATGCAGACACATAGTCCAGAGGCCAAGTAAGCATAGGAATATGTGTTAAATTTATTTAATCCATCTATTTATTCATATCCGTATTTATATTGACATGAATATATTCTAACTAACCTGAAGGGTGAACGAAAGAAAAAAAACATGAGTTCTTACGATTTCAAATGCTGGCTTCACATTTTTTTTAACAAATCAGGAATATCAATTAGAACATCCAATCCATAAATTATCAAGATCATTTTTAAAGGATCTAAAAATATGTATATACACTAATATCTCTTACCTTCTAAGATTTACAAACTGCCAGCAAGTGTAAATGTAGCCACAGGTATGTATGTCTATCTACACTGAGCTAAACCTTTGCCATCTACAGAGTTGTGATACTAGGACAATACTGGATACTAGAGACAGAGAGAGTGTGCAGGGAGAAGCAGAGGGAGAAGGATAAGCAGACTTGCGCTGAGGAGGAGCCAGATGCAGGGCTCGATCTCACAACCCTGAGATCATGGCCTGAGCCAAAATCAAGAGTCGGATGCTCAGCCAACTGAGCCATCCAGGTGCTGCTGTGTGGCTATCTAAGATTCTTATTTTAATTCTGAACAATTTTGAATTTGACAGTGTGTCATCTCCTTTTCTTAATATCATTGAAGTTAAGGAAAGTCATTCAGTTGAACCTGAATAAGGAATGTACATTCTTTACTGAGCAGTTGGGGTACAGTGGAAGGAGAGTAGATACATGTGTATGAAAGAAGGATTGTTAATATTTTTAGTAGCCAGACTACACTTCTAGTTGGTGAAGGAAATACATGGTCCTCATTGTATATTCAGATGTGTGTATTAGGTGGGTGATGTGCATACTATGTTCCTTCTTGCCTTTCAGTTCTTTCTACCCAGGGACATTAGGCCCTCCTTGTGATATTTACATGAACTGGGGTAAACACCTGGATTTATCTTTCCCTGTTAGGAGAATTCTAAAACAGTGAAATCTATGTAGATAAAGACGGTTCCTTTTTTGCATGGCATTTGTTTTTCTAGTAGTAGTAGTAGATAGAGAGAAATGGTATGAAATGATCCAATCTTGATCACTGATTTGACCTGTCATTTAAAAATCTGCTAGTTCTTAACTATATGCACATGTGTATATAAATATTTTATGCATGACAAATATAAATGCATAACGATTAAGGATATATTATTTGGACCAAGATTTCCTGGATTCAAATTCCAGGTCTACCACTTGTTGGCCTGTGTAAATTCGATGTTGTTTAACCTCTTTGCTCCTCATGTCCTCAAAGGTATTACTTGGTATGTTAGGACTTATCACATGGGGTGCTTGTAAGGAACAAGAGTTAATATGTATAAAGTACTTGATAAGCCTTGTGCATAGTTGAGTTCTCAAAAATATGTTTTAAAATATATGATATTTCAATAGAGAGGAAGAGGATAGCTGTGTATTTCATTAGGTTCTATAGAATTTGGGTTGGGAAATGTTCACTTAGACTCTTATCTAAATCTCATTTTAACTTAGGACAGAATGAGGACAAATCTTCCTGTCTCTTCAAAGTCACCAGACATCTTTGGTGACAGTTCTCAAGCTGGATTTTTACTAAAATTCAGTTAGCAAGATAAATAAGCTCTTATAAAAACTTCATATTAAAATATTTCAAAAATATTCTTCAAGCTATTGATTCACTGATTAAACTATGATTTAAAACCTATTTTTAAAACTAATATGCACTGTGATATTAATGATCAATTCTTTCATTCAGCTAAGTGATAATCTTAAAGCAAGAAAGATGATCAACATTTTAGATAGACTTCTCTTCGAATCACTTCTTTGTTAAGAGATATGTTTCATACATATATTCTGGTAATACACTCCATATAACACATATTAACTATATGCTAAAAGGCAGTAACATTACTTATCCAAATTCATTTTGGATACTTCCTACTTTTTTATGATGATCTCTTTATGAATTAAGTCAACACTGTGCTATTTTTCTATAAAGTTTATGTTTAATTTTTTCATGGAATTAGGTTGTAAGAACTATTGATCTGAGCATAGTCAAATAACTAATTCTCTATGAGAGGTGTTTCTCAGCTCATCAGATTATATTTGTGGTTCTTAGCAATTATGGTTGCAGCTGCCAAAACAGAAGCTTATTGCAGGGACCAAACAGATGGTGTAAAGAAACAATGAATGTCATATGTCCTTTTGCAGGGGACAGTGGACACCGAGGCAAAACAGGTATTTATGCTCCATCTGAAGTGTACACACACACATACATTCATACACATCCATGGATGTGTATGAATATATACACATGCATATATTTAAAATTGAGTTCTATACTCTCCAGTGGTTGCCGTGTATAGGATCAATCCCCCACCCCAAATTCAAAATTCATCCAGATGCGGAGACTAATAACATTAGCACAAGAGAAAGTCATATACTAAAGTTGTTACACAAGAAAGAATAGTCTGCTACCTTACAATTTGTCTTAAAATTTTTCTATAAATAAGCAGCAGAATCACAGGAAATATAATTGCACATTTCTTGAGAAAAGGAAGAGTAATACAATGTTGTAAGACCCGGAAAAAAAGGAAAATGATTTTAAAAATGTTTTCAAAAGCATTCAGGAATGAAGAAACTGTATAGTAAGTATGGGGAGGTGTTTTAGGCCTGCAGAATATGTTTCTGTATCTTATTTAGAGGGACATCACAGCTGGGAGTAGAAGAAGAGCTGCAAATATCAGAATTGATCAGCAAGAGACAGATGTGTATGCTAATGTTACATTCTGAGAATGACAGTTTTTGTTACCTCTGTATACTGTCCTCCTTCTGCATGAATTATAAACATTTCTTGAATCTGCCTACAAAAAAATTGTGTGTGTGTGTATAATTTCCAAAATATCAGTGAAGGAAAGGAAAAGAAATATACGATTAGAAATTAAATGTTTGCTATAAGGCTTCACTTTTTCTAAAACATGTCCCAAATATTCTAATTTTTATATATAACCTTCCACAACGTTTTTAGTTTTTAGCAGCACTGTTATTAATATCTGCAGTATTACCTTCCACATGTTAAGAATAAACCAGAACATTGTATTCTAAATTACTTTCAAAATGTTCTATACGTTATGATGTTTTGACATCACAACATCCATTTACAAGTGCACATAGGGTTGAAATTAACACCACCAGACCAATTTATGTTTCTTACACTTGACTGCCAGGAGACTGCCCCTCCCAAGGCTACCTAATTCCAAAGATGATAACAACTTGCCCAAGAGCATATCTTTCATATGCAAACCAAGCAATCCTGAGTTTATACTCCCAACTACTTGCTTATCTAACTCTCACACACCAGGCCAATATTTCCCATACTCTAAATCACATCAGGGTCATATACTAGGCAACTGGTGACCACCTCCAGAGCCCAGCCCAAAGCCCACTGGTATTATTCAAACTAGGCAATCCTACACTGTTTTTACTCTGCTCTGTTTTGCCTTTCCACTACCCCTGGCCCTTCTGCCTCCTGACTGACACTCAGGTCTTTGTAGGACATGCAGTGGCCCCTCTTCCTGGAACTCACGAGTATAATTAACTTCTTCCAAGTCTTATTTCTTCCTGGGGGTGTACTGACTTTACCATACCATATCCAACAGGTGCTCTCCTAAAGCACATATCGTGTCTTACGTGTCCATGGAATTTTAATGCCCTGGTGGATATTAATTCATGTTTCACAAAAGGAAACTTATCATTTAAGTTAAGGATCAGCTAGATTTAATTAATTATTGTTGAAATCATCACAGACATCAATAGGCTAATTTTACTATGAACTTCCAAGAGGTACAAACAAAATTCAGAATTTTGCAAGTTTACTATTACAAATATAATTAATAATGGCTGGTATCTGGAGTTTGGGGGGAATTTTTTTTTTTTTTAATATTTAGGGGAGGGAGGTAACTTGAATAGTTTTGATTTTATTCACTTGTCACTGTGGAGCCAGTGTACTATAAATAAATGATGGGTGCCTAAAATTGTTTGACCTGAATGTCAACTGAAGTTTTATTATATCCATATACTTGTGTTCACACTAATTCAGTTCCAAAATGTTATAAAACAATCTTCAGTGTGTCATAGAAGATATACATATCCTAGCTTCCTCAAAGAGAAAAAAGAAAAAAAAAAACTTTAAAAAGGAGAAATGGGTTTCCAAGGTCATGGATCATAAAATATTGACAACATCTGCAGTAGTATAAACCACGGGAGCTATTTCCTCAGTGCCAGCGTGGTATCCAAACTCGTAACTGACATATGGAATCAGCACTATTTATATTATCAGGAAACATACTGCCAGTCAGTGATCTCACATGCAGGTCTGCTCAGCCAGCACTCCTGTATTTCTTTATTAACACTGACGGAGTGCTTGTCAAAGACAGAGGATCCCTGTCTCAGTAATTTTATCTGAGAGTCACTGGCCAAAACTTGGCCCCTATCTGTAGAGTTCCGGGTCTGATTATCCTGATTTTACCTTCTTCTGTTTCCCTAAAGGGTCTGAGATTGTGTATGGTGTACTTCACTAGTCAGCATAGTTCTTATTCCCTTCCTCTCATCTAATCTCAGAGATCGTGCTAGTGACTGGACCTGATAATAAACTCACCCTGCCCGGCATCTTCTCAGCTTTGACGGAAACATTCATCCTCAAGAATGACACCCATCCATCACCTACAGCAATGAGAACACAGTGTCCTGAGTCCCTCATTCCCTGAGAAGGTGTTCTTTTTTTTTTTTTTTTTTTTTTTAAAGATTTATTTATTTATTTGACAGAGACAGCCAGCGAGAGAGGGAACACAAGCAGGGGGAGTGGGAGAGGAAGAAGCAGGCTCCCAGCGGAGGAGCCTGATGTGGGACTCGATCCCGGAACGCCAGGATCACGCCCTGAGCCGAAGGCAGACGCTTTAACGACTGCGCTACCCAGGCGCCCCCCTGAGAAGGTGTTCTGAACGTCATTAGCACTCTTGCTGAGCCCACTTCCATTCCTTGGAACTATTAAGTTAATGGTTAAACACACTGATAAAATGTTCATTGCTGAATTAATTGACGTTTTTTTCCCTGTGTAAAGTTCAATCACCAGGCACAGCATTCCCCACACATGCAATCCTAGCACTAGTCCCACGATTATGGAGGGAACACATATAATCTCTAAACGCATGGTCTTACTTTTAAGCAAACACAAAACCCCCACAGAATGCATAGGCATTCTTTAATTTTTTATTTGAAGTACACGTTCATACTAAACTGTGCATGTAGATACAGACGTAGTGAAGAGAAGGGCCATATGTACCCCAATGTTCATAGCAGCATTGTCCACAATAGCTAAATCGTGGAAGGAGCCACGATGCCCTTCAACAGATGACTGGATTAAGAAGATGTGGTCCACATATACAATGGAATATTACTCAGCCATCAGAAAGAAAGATCACACAACATTTGCAGCAACATGGACGGGACTGGAGGAGATTATGCTAAGTGAAATAAGTCAAGCAGAGAAAGACAATTATCATATGATTTCACTCATTTATGGAACATAAGAAATAGGAAGATCGGTAGGAGAAGGAAGGGAAGAATGAAGGGGGGCTAAACAGAAGGGGGAATGAACCATGAGAGACTGTGGACTCTGGGAAACAAACTGAGGGCTTCAGAGGGGAGAGGGGTGGGGGAATGGGATAGGCCGGTGATGGGTATTAAGGAGGGCACATATTGCATGGTGCACTGGGTGTTACACGCAAATAATGAATCGTGGAACATTGCATCAAAAACCGGGGATGTACTGTATGGTGACTAATATAACAAAATAAAAATTATAAAAAAAAAAACAACAACTGTGCATGTAGAATGAGTAGGTTTCAGGAGCTGCTTTTTAACTTTCTTTAGTTCATGCCTGTCCCCAAGCTTACAACTGCACTGGCTATTTTTTTTTTTTAAGATTTTATTTATTTATTTGACAGAGAGAGACAGCGAGAGAGGGAACACAAGCAGAGGGAGTGGGAGAGGAAGACGCAGGCTCCTAGCGAAGCCTGATGGGGGGCTCAATCCCAGAACACTGGGATCACGCCCTGAGCCGAAGGCAGACGCTTAACGACTGCACCACCCAGGCGCCCCTGCACTGGCTATTAACTTTCATTCCTGTAATGAGGGATGTCATGGACATCATAGTTGTCGTCAAGATCCAGTTTAGCCCTCCGTATCGTGAATGTGGTTTGGAAGGAATGGGCTTTGACTAGGCATCCTTGCCGTGGTTATTGATTTGGAGATGACCCAAGGCAATCCAAGTTTCTGATTTATATTTAATGAGTATGAGAATCTTCTTTCTTCCCTGGATGTGAACAAAGGATAATGATAATAGTAGCTAAAATTTATGAAATGCTTACCATGTGCCAGATAGCAAGTATCCTAACTGTATTGCATGAATTAGTTTAATTCTCAGATTTTTTCTATGACATAGATCCTGTGCTCAGTCAAATAATCCACATGAGTGAACAGAGGTTAGATAAATGCACAAGGTCACATATAATCAATGTTTGAGCTAGACCGTGAATTCACGCAGTCTGAGACTAAGACCATGCTTATGTCCAATCTACTGTTGACATTTTCTTTGTATGAAAATCATGAAGGTAGTAATCTTACTCTGGAAAAGAAGGAAGCTGAGAAAATCAAAGAGAAACGTAGGCTGAGCCCTAGTTGAACAGTGCCTAAAGTCGGCTCTAGGTCTGAACTATTCAATTTTTAAAATAAAGCTTCTTAATGTCCAAGCCAGTTTGAATTAGATATTTCTGTGACCTGTAGCTAAAAGCATCCTCTCCTATCAATTAGTGCCAGAAAGACATACAAAAGAACCTTGAACAACACGATTTGAACTGCATGGGTCCACTTTTACACAGATTTTTTAAAAAATAAATACAGTACAATACTGTAAATGTATTTTCTCTTCCTTATGATTTCCTTAATAACATTTTCCTTTCTCTAGCTTACTTCATTGTAAGAATACAGTATTTAAACGTATAACATACAAAATATGTGTTAGCCAACTATTTAAGATATTAGTAAGGCTTCTGGTGAACAGTAGCCTATTGGTAGTTAAGTTCTGAGGGAGTCAGAAGTTATACATTGATTTTCAACTGTGCTGGGGTTCAGTACCCCTAACCCCTGGATTGTCCAAGGGTCAACTGTAGTTACAAAGAATAGACTTTAATATGTTGGTTTGGTCAAGCAAGAAAGGGAGAATGCAAGACTCTCAGGACCTTTTTTATTTCTGGGTGGGCATCTGGTAATCTTTTTTACATGTTAACAATTAGTGACTTTCACCCAATTAGGATAATGGCATTCCTCTTGCTTCAATGACTCAGGGATAGATCAAGTCAAAGACAAATAAGGAGTAGGGCTTGACATTATGGATGTGGCTGTCTCGTCCTGTCTTTCTGCATGTCAAAAATTATGCTGCTAGGGGCGCTTGGGTGGCTCAGTCGTTAAGTGTCTGCCTTCAGTTCAGGGCGTGATCCCGGTGTTATGGGATCGAGCCCCACATCAGGCTCCTCCGCTATGAGCCTGCTTCTTCCTCTCCCACTCCCCCTGCTTGTGTTCCCTCTCTCGTTGGCTGTCTCTATCTCTGTCAAATAAATAAATAAAATCTTTAAAAAAAAAAAATTATGCTGCTAGCAGCCATTTTGTCTATGGGGATAGACACCCAAAGACAGAGCCACAGTTGGAAATGCACAGAACCAAAAATACTGGAAAGAAACAAAGGAACTCCTACTTCAGACACTTTAGGTTACATGAATAACTAATGCCCTTTATGGTCTATGACACTGTCAGATGGGTTCTGTGGTGCCATCCAGAGCATGCTAGGTGACGTGGTGTGCCCTCACTCCAGTTTTGTAGAAAATGTTTCCCTCAGGCACTCTTGTCTTTTCAGGCTCCACGCTCAGTGGAAAGTCTGCTTGGGATTCTCTCTCCCTCTCCCTCTCCCTCTCCCTCTGCCGCTGCCCCTGCTTATGTATTCTCTCCCTGTCTCTCAAATAAATAAATCTATCTTTAAAAAAAGAAAAAATAACTGCAAAACATCTTAATTGAGATTGTCATCTCCGGTCACGGAAAGGGACGTGAGAGGTAGGAGGATGGAAGAGGTGAAGGTTATAGAAAATGGCATTAAGAGACTAGGGTTTGATCACTAGCAGGAATAAGTGTATCTGATATCCTTACATGGCCAAGTATAATTTATTTTTAGCTTCTTCAGCTACCTTTATTTCCCACAGGGCCAAAAATTTCTCAGATCAATTATTAAAGGTTAAATATTCCTTTAATAATTTGGTTGTTGTTGACATTTAAATGTTTACCTGTTCACCAAAATTTGTATTGCTTTTTGTTGTCTTTGCAGAGCAATAACTGAGCCATTTGACTTTCTTAACAAAAAATACGATAGGTGGCTATAGTGACCACTTATTAATCCTGGCACTTCCTTGCATATTTATAACATGTCATTTTAAAATAGGTACTACAGAGGGGAAAGAAGTAAAATGTGTTTCTTGTATAAAGGAGTTAGACTAAACTCTTCAGTATTTTATCTCCTAAATGACCTTATAAATGTACTTACACTTTTACTCCTGAATATAATTTTAACTATATAATATTTTAAGAATATTTATATAAATACCTGTCACCTTAAGTAGGCTCCTTATTCAAAACTGAAATATCCATAAGTATTACCAAACAAATATGACTCATCTTTATTCGTAATCCAATATTGTTTGTTTTAGGGGACTTGTTCTAAACAGAAGTATCTCTCCTCTGTAGTTAGATTAATCAGGATGTTATTTTGTATTGCCTACAGCAGTGCGTTTAGTAATTGGATAATTTGTCTTCCCCATCACAATAATAGTGGATGGAATCAGTACACTTGCCATGAAGAAGTTTGTTTCTGCCTGAGCTCAGGGAAAATTTGACTACTTCTATCCGATTAACATCCATTTGAAAATAAATTATTCCTGTAATCGTCAACAGAACCCAAAAGCCTGCTAGGCCTTCCTGAGGGAATTATTATTGCATTGGGAAGGAAGGGGAGGGCTGGGGAGACATCCGAAGGGGGTGATGAGGGAGAGAATCTCAGAGATGGCTCGCCTCCCCTTCACGCCCAGGAGGGCGGACAGTGAGAATCATTCTGCTCACAAATGGGGAGACAGAACTAAATCAGTACGATTGTATTGGCATATGGCTTAATGCTTCCGAATCGCATGGGGAAATGAAGATCACACATTCATGTGTCACGCAGGGCTATTGTGAGTGGAAAAGAAAATACCAGGAGAGTTTGCAGTGCCTTGATAAAGCATCGTATTTGCAACTCAAGAAAGTTCTGTCCGAGTGTGACATTCTGCCGTAATCGTTATGGGACATAACTAACTGCTGCCCCATCACAGGAAAGCCCATTTTCTGTCCATATATTCATATGAATGTCTGGTCTCATAGACACAATGCAGATACATATCTGCACATATATATGATACCATTTAATTTCTTTTTACTAATCATGAACAATTAAAATATTTTATCATAGTCCTCTTTACACATTGCACAAAGAAAGAACTGAGCTATTTTCAGGTTTAGGAAAGTCAGTGGCCTAGCCTCTCAGTCTATGAGCAACTCTTTTAAAATTCTAATGTTTTTCTTCACAGCTGCAGGCCCTTTTGCGATCTCAATAGTTCCCTCATTTTGCTGCTTGCAAAATAGGTCCAGAGGAAAAAAAAAATAAGAGTATCTTTGCTTCATTATTTTTTCCCTCCAGTTTTACCACCTTCTATTCTCACCGCAGAAACAAAAAGATGAAACAGCAAAACACAAAAGTCACCTCTATGAATGAATCGCACAGTCTCCTATGACTCTCCAACTGTAAGTGTTCTTTCCAATTTATAATTTAGGATGATCAATGAAGTACTTCTCTCTTACCAGTAATCCTTTCTATATTGCCTTTCATACTGATGACTATTAAAATAAGAAATGTATAGATTACTTTTCTATTACCATCATTTCTATTAGAATTTTCACATGTAGAACCTTTTTCGACAGAATGCCACAATTTTTATGCTCTTGTTCTCCTGAAGAGATGACATGTCCTCATCTTAAAAGAACTAATCGTCTCAGACATTTTCTTTTTATTGACCTTCTCATTTCATATTTGTAACTTTTTAACTTATTTAAACACAAAAGGTTAACATGATTACATAGAATTAAAATGGTTTTATAAGCATCTTTACAACATCTACTCTGTGTCCTCACTGGAACTCCTCTGAAGCATATTTTCAGACCTAAATTATTGCCTTTTGCTCAGAACGTCTATGAACTAACAATTCTTCCCCACTAATATAAAGGTAAGATACTGCTGGATTTTTGATCAGTGGATCATTCTACCATTTAGCAAGCACTCTTACTTTTGCCTGAAATTAGGTAATTTCTTTTTTTTAATTACTTTAAAAAAGAAAGTAGGACCAATTGTTCTCTCCTGTTAATAGCAGATGAAGTTCATATATTAATTAGCATATGTTACCATACCCACATTTTAAACTCTCTGCTCATCAAATCTTTGCTCAAAAGGAATGTTGCTGGGATGCCTTGGTGGCTCAGTCAGTTAAGCGTCTGCTTTCGGCTCAGGTCATGATCCCAGGGTCCAGGAATCGAGTCCTACATGAGGCTCCCCCAGTGAGGAGTCTGCTTCTCCTTCCCTCTGCTCTTGGGCTCTCCTTGCTCATTCTCTCTTTCTCTCCCTCTCAAATAAATAAATAAACAAAATCTTTTTTTTTTTTTTTTAACGAACATTTCCTTTCTTTATTACATTAAGAGGACAATGTCAGTTGTAAAGATTGTCCAGGGCCATAGCTGGTTACAGAGTTTCAAGCTATCCTTCTATAAATTCTTAAGCATTAGTTTTGTTTTTTGCTTATTGCTTGTCATCTATGAACGTGTTTACTATAGTTCAGATCTCCAAGCATCTTCCTTTCTGCAATGACATTCTAAATGCAAGAAACTCACTGTACTAGCACCTCACAGGAAAAGGAAATGTTGCTACAACGCCTAAAATCAAGATGGCTGACGGCACAACATTACCGATGGCACAGTAACTATTTATATCAGGTACTGTGTTAGTTGTTTTACAGGTATTATCTTCGTTCTTTATAAGAATTCTACAAGGTTGACATTAGTTCTATTTTATAGTAGCAGAATCTAATGACTAGAAAGGTTTTATTATTTGCTAAGTCCATACAGTAATTGAGAATTAGAGATGCACAATGGACTCATTTTATACTTGACCCCAAACTCAAAGGCACTCTCCAATACTAAGATACAGAATTCTATGAATGAATTTTAAAAAATGGCAAAGTTACAAACAACAGCAAAGAAAAAGATAACATAAGAGAAAATGCCATGGAGATGCAAAGGAATAGGAGTTTATTTTGATTGCAGAGATACAGAAATGTGTGTGAGAAAATAAAATTTTTAAGAAGTGCCTTGGAAAATATGATAGTAGCAATTATGGGAGGATGAGAGGGGCAGCTCAAGAGTAGGATAAATTATGACTTAAAACAGAAGGGAAGGAAATTCTGGTCTAGAGAGTAATCTTGTTTTGTAAAAGGATGGACATCAATAATCTTAATATGAGTTTATCTTTAAGAACATTGTTTAAGTGAACAATGATGATTTTATTCACTGGTGTATATAGATGGACACAAACATTACATTAAATAGGAGTGCCTGGGTGGCTCAGTCGTTAATCGTTTACCTTCAGCTCAGGTCATGATCCCAGGGTCCTGGGATTGAGCCCCGCATCGGGGGTCCCTGCTCAGAGGGAAGCCTGCTTCTCCCTCTCCCACTCCCCCTGCTTGTGTTCCCTCTCTTGCTGTCTCTCTTTCTGTCAAATAAATAAATAAGACCTTTAAAAAAACAAAAAACAAAACCATTACATTAAATAGAAAATATTTATCTTGGATCCACAATATTTTCCCTTTGGGAAATTAACTCCCTTTCGGAAAACACTCCCTAATCTTTTGCTAGTGTGCTTCGTAGACCTATGTACTCCTGTACCTCATATTATTTGGTACTGTTCAGAGTTATATGGGGCACATAATTTGGACAACGAAAGGATGTGGAAAGGAACTAAGGTTACCAATCATATACTGCATGCAGAAACATCTTCACAATTGATTTCTCATTTAATTCTCAAAATTATTCTAAGAGATAAACATTACTAACCCAGTTTTGGATTCTGACACTGCCGTTAAGGATAGTCAAGAAGTGGAAATACTAACATGTGAACCCATATCTACCCCTTTCTACTGCCCCCAAAGGCCAAATATAAGAGAGCATTAAGAAACAGCTGGTCATTAATGGTATCCAGAGCCACTTTGATATTGAAAATAAGGAAGGAGGGAAGATAACTGTTAGAGGAGAAGCTTCAAGAAGTAAAAAGTGAACAGGTATAAAGAAGTAGAGACAGTGGATGTAATCGGAAAAGCGGGCAGAAACAGCTCTGTGGGAGTAAGACATTATGAAATTTTTAACATTTTTATTCCTTTAGCATTGAGAAAAACAATATTTTTGTAGGCAGATGCCAAAAGCCCATGGTGATAGATGGAAGATGTGAACAAAAGGGGAAAATGACGCTGTACTCCTGCACTTTGTGTTGGTTCTTGATCTCTAGAGGAGAGTCGTAGGTAATCCGTAGTATGCACTAGACCTTCAAGAGTTCTTTGATTCGGAAGTGACCAAGCAGCAGAAACAGGATGAGAGAGAAAACACAGAAGTAGAGAAAATGAGGAACCATGGAGACTGGATCCTCAGAGTTCCAACTTAGCTTCTATTCACTACCACAAACTCATCAATACCCATAATCTTACTAGAAGTCCTCTGAAACTCTCCACTCTTATTTTCCTGTCAAGAATCTTTGGAAAGGGGACATCTGGGTGGCTCAGCCCATTAAGCATCTGCCTTTGGTTCAGGTCATGATCCCAAGGGTCCTGGGATCAAGCCTCAGATCAGGCTCCCTGTTGAGTAGGAAGCCTGTTTCTCCCTCTCCTCCCTGTGTTCTCTGTCACTATCTCTCTCTGTCTCTCTCACATAAATAAATAAAACCTTAAAAAAAAAAAGTATCTTTGGAAAGGTATATAGTAATTTTAGAAATGAACTCACTCATTTAACAAGACATTGTTATCTAAATTGTATTGTGTAGTATACTGTGCGGCGTAAATATGATCTAGTTACAGTTTTCTTCATTACATTCTTTGCATATGCTATGTTCCAATTCATTTGTGCAGATATACCATATTTACCATGCATAATTCTGAGTAGCCAAGGTTACAGTCTCTCAGACTAAAACTGCAGACTTCCTCCTAAAGAAATGGAACACTCATTCTAATATCAAATTTGAGAATGTGTATTTTATGAAGTATGTTTGTTCTTGGTATCAGAGCATAAAGAACAGAAAGTTCTGCATCTTAAATTCTACTTTCAGGGAATAGTTGTCTGCAATCAATTTGGTGATGAGCATTCTACACTGCTACATATTACCAAATGGAATCAAATGCTTTCAGGACACTTATGCGTATGTGGTAGTGGCACCAATGTCTTTTAAGACTTTCAGTTTGGTAAAATTTCATTTTATTTAGAAATAGTATCTATTTGTGTGTTTTCATCTTCACTTTTAAAAAAGGAAATCGTGAGTGTACATTTTGCACTGAAGTTGCATTGACTGGTAAGTGTCAGACACACCAGGCTTTCCCAGCTTAATCCTTCAACACCGTCACAGTGACTTAGATGACTTCTGGACACCATCTTTCATTCTTAAATCGTGTATATATATCAACTTTACGATTTTTGAGTAGATATACACTGTTATGGGTTGAATTGGGTATCCAAAAGGATATGTTAAAGTCCTAACCACTGGTGACTTAGAGTATTGCCTTTTTTGGAAAAATGGTCTTTGCAGTTGTAGTCCAGCTAAGATGGACTCAGCAGGATGGGCCCTAACCCAATACGACTAATGTCCTTATAAGAAGAGCAAAATGGCAGATGGACACAGACACAGAAAGGCAGACCGCCATGTGACAAATGCTACAGAAGTTTTCCAAGAATGTGAAGGGTTGCTGCCGGCCAACACAGCTAGAAAGAGGCAAAGAAAGATTCCTCCTTACAGGTTTCAGAAAGAACATTCAGCTGACAGCTGGATGTCGAACATCTGACCTCCAGAACTATGAGGTAATACATTTTCTGCTGTTTCAAGCCATTCACAGTTTGCGGTTCTTTGCTACAGCAGCCCTAGGAAACTGATATACACAAATCACCAAATGGAAATATTTTCTGTCTTTACTATACTACTTGCAAAGTTTGTTCCCATTCATACCCTCAACAGCAAAACACTAGTCAGAAATTACTCTCATTATTCCTTTCCCCTTAGAATAGCCTTTTCAATAAGTCAATTCACTATTCAAATAATCTTCTTATTTTTAAGTCCTCAGGGCAAAGAAAAGAATGATTAAATATTTTTTTATTGTTAGTATACTATTGTGTGGATTTCACTCTACCTCCATGAGAACATTACTGATAACATAATCCTTAAAGATTATTTAATAACCTCATCAGGCATACTATACGAAAAGACAGTTAACTCTATTAAACAAACCTTCCCAGAAAAGAAATACTATCTGTGTATCTCAAATCCTTTATATGTATGCAACCAAACACCCTGGAATTTTGTCTCCTGACTCCAATATAAGATCCTACGAATGTTTTTTAACTATGAACTTTTGCTGTTTAAGGATCTAGATTAAAAAAAAGAAACAAACAAAGAGGAAAAAAAAAACAATTTTACAAATACCAGACTTGGTTTTCTGAGATGTTTCCAGATTTTTCAGTCTACTATTTCAGCCTACAACAAGCTTATTCACAATATCAAACATTAATTTCTGTAAATGACAATCAAGTGTAAGAAACATAAACTGGTGTGACAGAATTAATTCCCAGGCTCCATATATTTGCCAGTTGGATGTACTGAGTCTGAGCGTACTTTCCCATTAAAATAATACTGTAATTTTCCACTGATGTGTAAGAATCAAAGTAGTCCATGTAACTCAACATTTATCAAACAGCTCCTAAGAATACAAACCACTAGTATAGAAAATAGCACCAATGCACTGAATGGCACCTCTGTCCTTGAGGAGTTCATGGTCTAGAAGTTAAGCATGGTCACCTGACTTCAGATTCAAACTGTAATCTGTGCTCCAGGACAACCTGGAGGCAGGGTGAATGTGGCTTGCAACCAGCATATCTCTGTGGCCTGTGAAACAGGCCCAAGTTCACATCCTGAATCTGTCTTTCAGTGATCACGGGCAAATGATATTATTTTAAGCTACTTTTCTTATCTTTTGCAAAAGTAAAATAATACCCTGCCTAGTACGGTCTGTGTGAGGATTGTCAGGGAAGAACTTGCAATATGGGCACATGGTAGTCAATGAAGCAACACCAAAGGAAAGAGAAAAATTAAAAAAAAAAAAAAATAGAGAGTTGATGGTGTCAGCCAATATACAAGGATTTAAGTGATGTTAGCGAGCAGGCTACAGACATCCCACTCCGCTTGGTAGGTGTAAGTGATGGTCAGAAATCAAGCACTTTGATGAAAATCTAGGAGAGTCAATAAACGAATGCCTCTTATAAAGTTGTAATAGGAAATGAAAAGCTTGTAAAAAGAAAAAAAAATGCTATTATGAGCTAATTTAGATGATCTATTGCAGAGTAACTCTACTACAGTTGTTCCCAAAATACAGTTCATGGAAATGAATATATGTTAACTTGAAAAAAAATTACCAACATCAAATAAGTTTGGTAAGCACTGGGTTAAATAAAATGCGGTGGGTTACAGGGCTGCCAGCCTTCTGAGAATCTTCAGACCAGGGAGGACACATGACCTAAGGGTCTGTTTTCCTGGCAGCAACATGCCAGCTTTCCTGGAGCATCCCGCGGGTTTCGCGAGTCCTGTCTTTCCTAGAGCTCCCCACCACAGCTCCACAGAACTGACTTTGGGAAATGCTATTCCACTGATATGAAACATTCGTAGTTGCCTAGGAAATGAGGCAAATTTGTGACTACTAATTCTAATCAAATCTTTTTTTTTTTTTGGCACTAAAATAGTTCCCCCAATCAACTCAGTTTTATTTTATATGACACATAGTTAATGGGTTTCTATAATTAGCAATACATTCTAATTTCCTTAATAATCATGATGTAAGTCATCCTACAATTACCTATGACTCAATTTTCTTCCACTTGATTCATGAACAGGAATTAATCTATAAATTCTAAATGACAGGCATTTTTCCTCTGAAAATCACAGATGCATAACGAAATATTACACACACCAGCACAAAACACAACTAAAATATGTATGTCGGTGTTTTAGACAAAACAAAATCATACTTATGATAGAATTTACAAATGGAGAAATTTAATAAACTATTTGTAGTATTGTCATCAAAGAATATCGCTGAGTTTTACTCTAAAATCTACACTTGAAATGATTTGAGTCCCTATTCACACCAATTGACATAACTAAATTATCAGTTTATTCAAATTAATCAGGACTAACTCACAAAAATTGTAATGTAGACAGAATTGTTATTTGGACAACAACATTTAGCGCTTTCGCCAGTGCCCTTATAAATATACTTAACTTTATGTTCTAAAGTGGGAGGAAAAGCATGTTTTCCCAATTATGATCACTCATACTTAAATGACAGCCAATCACTACCAGTGAGATATTTCTGTGACAGTTTTCTGCATTTAAGAGCCCTCAAATTCTTAAGATAAAAAGACATAGCACCCGTGAATTTTCTTGCATCGTTCAGTGGATGTATAAGGATTTGTGAAAACATTGGGCTTTTCAACTCCCTATGACATCACATCGAATAAGGAAACAGATTTTTCTCTCGTAATTTGTTGGGCCTTAACTAAACAGAGGTTAATTTTAGAAAAATTATCCTTAACTAATATATATTCGCATGTATATTATATCTGAAATGTTCTATATATATTTCATACATGTAATACAAATACATTTGGGATGTTCTATTTCCTTTTTTAAAAAAAGATTTTATTTATTTATTTGAGAGAGAGAGAGAAAGAACAGGCGGGAAGGAGAGGCAGAAGGAGAGGGAGAAGCAGGCTCCCCGCTGAGCAGAGGGCCCATCTTGGGCCTTGATCCCAGGACCTAGGATCATGACTTGAGCCAAAGGCAGCTGCTTAATTGACTGAATCACCCAGGTGCCCCAAGATGTTCTATTTCTTATCTCATATTCTCGTGTTTTGTTCAGGTGGGTTTTTGGTTTTGTTTTCTTGTTTTTTTTTCTTTGCGCGCGTGTGTGTGTGTGTGTGTGTGTGTGTGTGTGTGTGTTCAGTGGGTATGCTGGCCTATGTAGTAAGATGCGCTTCCCAAATATAATTATGTGCTCACATGACTGTTTTCTTAGTTTCATATGACCTGGCCTGATTTTTTAGCTTCTTACATCAGGATAGCATGGAGACAACCCAATAACTTTAGCACAACAGCAGGAATTTTTTTTTAAATCACTAGTTTGAAATTATGCTTCTAAAAACTATAGGTATCTTCACTATTGTGTAGGTCATCTCAATATTTCCTCTTCTAAAGAGACCTGAATTCAAATAATTGTGTCTGGGTGAGAATAAATTCTATGATCTAAGGTTAAGAATGTTAATTGCCACCTCATGGAGACACCAGGATCCAGAGAAATACAGAATTGGGCCATTAGAAAAATCAATATGCTGCAAAGATACAAAGAAACCCAGCATTTTACAGGAGATTTCATTTATGTCCTGCAGATCCAGTGACAGAATAGCATTCTAGATGCGCAGTCTTCCTTTACAGACAATATTTCAGGGAAATAGTTAAGCATTTAACTAAGAACTGTGAGGTAGACATACTCTCACTGTTCCAACTTTCCCTTCTCTCTCTGCTAACTTAACAGACTGATTTACTCTGTTCACACTAATTTATTGACTGTCTGAAAGACAATCACTTAATTGTAAATAAAAATTACATGCAAAATATGATTACCTATGGAATTTTAAGTGAAGTTAAATTATTCAATCTATCTACATCACTTTTTCCTCAAGTAGGGGCAATAATAGTGATCACATCCTCAAGCTAGTGTTGAAATTAACACACTACTAGAAGCATCAGTAGAGGAAATGTTTCAAGTTATTTTTTGGATATCATATTTCATTGAGTGTATCTATATGAAAAGAACTGGGGTGATCTAGTAAGATAGTATTATTTTATAGTACAAGAAAATATCAGTTTCACACAAGATGGTACCTTTTTGTTATCCAATAAATTTAGTTCCATTAAACTATTTTAAGTTATGCTTTTAATTCTTACTGTAAAAGAATGTTACATAAATATTATTTCATTATATAAGTAAAAAATAAAAGATAAATTGTTCTTTCTATAACACAGCCTACTCTATGGAACCTAAATGTGCATCTTTTTTTTTTTTTAAAGATTTTATTTATTTATTTTGACAAAGAGAGACAGCCAGCGAGAGAGGGAACACAAGCAGGGGGAGTGGGAGAGGAAGAAGCAGGCTCCCAGCGGAGGAGCCCGATGTGGGACTCGATCCTGGAACGCCAGGATCACGCCCTGAGCCGAAGGCAGCCGCCTAACGACTGCGCTACCCAGGCGCCCCCTAAATGTGCATCTTAAATCATAAAGTAAATATGTCTATGGGTGACACATGGTCATTAGCATAGTTTTTGTTTTCAAAAATCAGTATTAAATTTGTGGTTTGTCATGTCTCTGAAAATACAATTTAATGATTGATAACTTGCCTCTTTTATGCTGGTAAATTTTGAAAGAAATGAGTTCTACGAGACTTTCCAATTAGATGTCATAAAGTTAGAAGACAAATATACGTACATACATATATTTCCATGTGTTTATACCTACATATTTTGATAAATATAAAGATATATTTTGCATCAATGCTAAATAATGATATAAAATGATATTCACATAAGAATATTAAGTATTTTTTGGAACAGAATAGAGAGCCCAGAAATGAACCCACACTTACTTGGTCAATTAATCTGCCACAAGAATATCTAATGGGGAAAAGACAGTCTCTTCAATAAGTAATGCTGGGAAAACTGGGAGGCTACATGCTAAAGCATGAAACTGGACCACATTCTTACACTATACACAAAAATAACTCAAAATGGATTAAAGACCTAATGTGAGACCTGAAACCATAAAAATCCTAGAAGAGAACACAGGCAGTAATTTCTCTGACATTGGCCATACCAACATTTTTCTAGATATGTCTCCTCAGGCAAGGGAAACAAAAGCAAAAATGAGCTATTGGGACCTACATCAAAACAGAAAGCATTTGCACAGGAAAGGAAACCATCAACAAAACAAAAAGGCAACCTACTGAATGAAGAAGATATTTGCAAATGATATATATGATAAAAGGCTAATATCCAAAACATATAAAGAACTTATACAACCTCACATCAAAGAAACAAAAAAACCTGATTTAAAAATGGGCAGAGAATTCACAACAATGTGGATGGAGCTAGAGAGTATGATGCTAAGTGAAATAAGTCAGTGAGAGAAAGACAAATACCATATGATTTCACTCATATGTGGAATTTAAGAAACAAAACAAACAAAGAAGGAAAAAAAAGAGAGGAAAACCAGGAAACAGACTCTTAACTGTAGAGAACAAACTGATGGTTACCAGAGGGGAGTTTGGTGGGTGGGGGGGATGGGTGAGATAGGTGATGGGGATTAGGAATGCAGTTGTGTTGTATGGAAGTGTTGAATCACTAAACTGTACACCTGAAACTAGTATCACACTGTATGTTAACCAACTGGAATTTAAATAAAAATTGGAAAACTCTTTTAAAATTTTAAAAATGGGCAAAAACCTAAACAGACATTTCTTTCTAAAGAAGACACACAGATGGCCAAGAGACACATGAAACAATGTTCAACATCACTACTCATCAGGGAAACGAAAATCAAAACCACAATGAGAGATCACTTTATAACTGTCAGAATGGCTAAAATAAAAAACTCAAGAAATAACAAATGTTGGTGAAAATGTGGAGAAAAAGGAACCCTTCTTGCACTGTTGGTGGGAATGGAAATTGGTGTACCATTGTGGAAAACAGCATGTAGGTTCCTCAAAAAATTAAAAATAGAATTACCATGTGACCCAGTAATTCTACTATAGGGTATTTACCCAAAGAAAATTAGAACACTAATTTGAAAAGATAAATGCACCCCTATTTTATTGCAGCATTATTTACAATAGCGAAAATATGGAGGCAACCTAAGTGTCCATTGATAGACGAATGGATAAAATAAAATGGTATATGTATACACACACACATACACAATGGAATATTATTCAGCCATAAATATGATGAGATTGTGCCATTTGCAACAAGGATGGACCTAGAAGGTAGTATGCTAAGTGAAGTAAGTCAGAATAGGAAAGACAAATACCATATGATTTCACTTACATGCGGAATCTGAAAAATAAAGCAAGTGAATAAACAAACAAAAAAGCAGAATCAGATCTATAAATACAGAGAACAAACTGAAGGCTGCTAGAGGGGAGAGGGAGATAAAAGCTTCCACTTATAGAATGAATAAGTCACAGGAATAAAGGATACAGCATAGGGAATATAGTAACTATTGTTCTATATTATATTATGCGTTTCCCCCATTTTGAATGAATAAATAAGTGAATACTTAAAATTTAACTAAGAATTTGTGTACAAAAACATCTGGCAAAAAGTCCAGATTCACTCTGATGCAATGGAATGTATTCACAGTCTCAAAAGTGCTTAGTGGTTTCACCCAAAACTAAGGCCATGTTTTGTTAAGGATATTTAACTATATGCAGGAATATGTGCCTGAATATTGTCTCTCCACTGAACTGTTGTTATGGTATCTTTCTTAAAATGACAAGAAAAGGTTTTCCTTTTTTTTAATTCATGAAAGGTAGTCAATAACCCAATATGCTAATGAAATAAAAAGTATATTTTTCAATGTTAGACTCTTAAAACCAAATTTCCCTCTAGCTACTTTAGTACTTATTCAAGTATTAAACATGCATTTATTTTTGTGACTGAAAGACATTAAGATGAATATTTTAGCAAATCGAGTAACTGAGAATTTACAAAGCTTAATTCACATTTAATAGGCAATCTCAGTAATAGGTTCTATATATGCATGGAAGAGGACTACTTATAATCTTAGAGTTTATACTTTTGGCTTAATTTGATTCCTGGGCTAATAAAATTCTGATAGATACTTACATAATTTTATAAATATTTACATGTAAAAGTGAGTGTTTATATAAATGCTGGTATATACATAAACTTTTAAATGCCAGTATATATAAAACTTTATTTAATTATATATAATTACACATAATATGTAATTATATAAATGTATAAATACACAACATATATATACACACACATACATGTAGCCATGTTCATGAAACCCTTACCAACAAGAAATTCTAGATTTTTTTCCAGTAAATCCTTCATCCTTTCCTACCTCTCCTAAATTTAAATATGATCATTTTAACTCCAAAAAAAAAAAAAAAACAGGTTTTAAAAAGGTTCCTGTGCAATCATTATTTTATAAGAAGTAACTTAATAAAGCACTTTCAGCATTTACAACTGGGAGATCTCGTTTGTACAACCACATGTAGCCTGCCATTCAGCTTTTGTTCACTAGTGAGAAGATCACAGATCACACAGTGGTACTTGGTCAATATCAAACCGGGGAGGACACAGACCATGTGGTGGTGAGGTTAGTACAGGCTACAGAATGGAGTGACAGGGTGTTCATGGGGCCACTTTAATCACGGACAAGGCTAGGGACCAATATGGTTTTCTATTCTACTCCATGTACAACAGTTCACCTCGTCTACAGTATTTCTCTTTGTGCAATGACAGATATTTGGATACAAGAAAAGCCACTTGCTTTCTACACTTCTATTTGTAGTGAATGAGCTATTTTTCAAATGTTGATTTAGAGACTAGGTAACTGGCTTGACTCCGTATGTGGGTTCATAGTGTCCTCAGATAAGAAGACGGGACCGCCTTGGGGCGCCTGGGTGGCACAGTGGTTGGGCGTCTGCCTTTGGCTCAGGGCGTGATCCCGGCGTTATGGGATCGGGCCCCACGTCAGGCTCCTCCGCTGTGAGCCTGCTTCTTCCTCTCCCACTCCCCCTGCTTGTGTTCCCTCTCTCGCTGGCTGTCTCTATCTCTGTCGAATAAATAAAATCTTTAAAAAATAAATAAATAAAGACGACGGGACCGCCTTCTATTTGCTTCTCTGGCGAGCATTTTGGGCGGTGCTTTCTAATCACATATTAGTTCCCTCACTATCACTTTCAACGTCAACTGAGCTATCTTTGAAGAAATAAAGATTCCCACTATTATGAAACTTCAATCCTGTCTGAGGTCCATGGGCCACCAGGGCAATCATGTCAGCACTGCTTTGGCTCTAGTTAGTCACAAAGCCAACTTTCCTATGTACTGGACTTCTTCACAGAATATTATTTGAAACATTTTGTGCATAAGCATCCAATAGTGTTTGATACATAAACAACTGAATATGATATAAATATTCAAAAGGAAATATCTTTGACTGTATGTGAAAATGGACTGTAATAGACCATCATTCCAGGTCAGGTGATGCCCAGGAAGGTAATCCGTGTATGCAAAAACTCCTGGTCCAGTTACCTCCATTTCTGTTGTACCACCATGACACTCCACCTCCCACCCTTACCCATCACCACCTTGAGCCTGAACCGTCAACCATGACGACACTAACCTGAGAACTTACACCATCAAGTCTTATATTAAAACAAAACAAAACAAAACCACACACTCACACACAACCCTCCCCCTCCACACGCACCCCATGTTTATGTAATCTTACATCAACTATTTTTCAACGTTTTGAAGATCTGTTGCTTTGACAACTCCTTATTTTTTAAAGCTGGTTTCTTATTGTTTGTTTCCTCCAACTACATTTCCTCCACTTCCATGACACACAACTTTCTATTAGAAATCTTCACTCTCATTTAGGATACAGGTCTTAACTTATCTTGGCAAAAACCAAAACTGCGCATTCTCTCCTTTGCCCTTCAGCATCCGAGCACGCAGGCTGAAATTTGAAAGTCTGACTCCCCTTTCACTCTTCATAATTTCTCCAAAACTGAAAATAATTCCATGATATCCCACAGCCTTCATAAGATAAACAGCAAGCTATTTGGCCTAGCAGTATTCTGGTCTCATTTCTCACTCCTCCCCTCAGGCCACACAACCCCACATGTGATTCTCATGCTGCCTGCCCCTCATGTTCACACATGCACATATGCTGCTTCTGTCACTGTGACCCATTCCTCCTCCCTCCTCCCATTTTCTCAGAAGTCATCACACCAAGAGTTTGTTGACTTCCCCGACCCCTACACAAACACCACACAGGCACACGTATCTGTTCCACAGCACCCAGGACTAAAGAACCTATCACTCAGTTCTGCAAACGGCTGCTTATTTCCACCATTTTCTCTCCTGACTTAAAACTTTTGAGAGGAGTCCACATATTTTCACGCATTTAGCAATGACATTTAGTACAGTGCCAAATATCAAATAGATTTCAGAAAAGCTTCATCCTTAAAGACTGGACAGGAGATCTCACCACTGTAGTGACCCTAAAAAAACACAAATACACAAACGATGTTTCATAATCCATCTCTCCAGGATATCTTATGTTTTGATAATCTTTTTTCATAGAGCTTAGCCTGTCCCTTTATGATTTTATTTTATATTTGGTAAAGAGTGCCTTACAATACCAATTTTCATGTAATAAATAATGTATGCCTAGGTAAGATTTTTTTTTTAAAGAGTGAAGTACTATTTGCATAAAATAAACATGATAGTTCATGGTTTTAAACAATTTTTCCCATAGGTTATCACACTGTGGACTATAGAGTTGCAGTCAATTTTCAGACTGAGTGTGGGTGTGTCTTTTATCTCCTTAATCGTCTCTTATTTTGCTTCTCAGTGTCTATCTTGGCACCTGTCTCGAGTTAGTTTCTATAAACAGTTTTCTGGATATCAACATAGAGGATGATTGTCCACGTTAAGAATATTACTATAGAGCAAATAGCATTATGTGGAACCCAACAAAATTGTTATCCTAACATTGTTTTTGGTTTTTATTTTAAGATTTTTTGTTCTAACTTTATACCACCATATGCAATTAAGATAAACAATTGATTAATACTTATTATTTTGCAACATGCTTTTCTTACTACAAAACATGACAATTTATACATTTCAGGCATGACCCATCTCTACATATAGAAATTATAGTTTCCAATAATTTGAGAGACAGTAGACACTCCTGTTGTAGAAAAAATCCCCCTTGTCCCTAGTTGTCTTCATCATTCCTTATGGGCTCTCTGCCTGTACTTCCATTCAACTAGCTGGGGTAAACAGTTAAACAGCTGAAAAATTATTAGTCTGCTTGCGGTAATAGTGGTATCCAGTGTAATGGAGAAGCTAACTTATTTCTGAAAGAAAGAGGAAAAGATAGGGTTGCAATATTGGGAAGAAATATTCAAAGAAGAGAAAAAACTCTGTTTCACAACAGTCTTCATGGCCTGGAACAAAAAGTTGAAGAGATATTAAAACACTGAGGGGGGTGGGGGTGGATGAGAGATGGAAAGGAGGGAAAGAGGGGGACGAGGGAGGGAGGAAGAGAGAGGTTTACAAAAATGTTCGAACTTTCATCACTGACAAATTCTGATTAAGTTGCTTCTTATGGAGGAATACGGTAAGCGAGGTTCATTTTTATTGACATTTTCCTTAGTCGAAGCATTTTTTCTTTATTTCTTTAGCACTAACCTAATTTGTTCTCAGCATTAGGCTTATGGGTAAAAGATAATTTGCATGAAGACTAAGTTAAAAAGATAAATGATGAGGATTTGTAGAGTAGTGAATTTTATTTTGTCTTTAATATCTACAGAGATTTTAAGAGTGTTTATATAATATTTTATCTACTGAGAAAAGAAACAGCCAGTGCAATAGGAGATATATTTGCTTGAAATGCTGATGTTTAAAAATAGTTCTGTGACTGATAATTTATTGAATGGGAAACCATATTATGTTTTAAAGCATGATTAAAAATCTCTTAGTGCAGAGGAGTGAAATGTGGGGATTTTTCAGAAAGAACACTGTTCCTCCTCGAGGAGAATTTCTAGAAGGAGCTAGTACTGTAATAATGCAAGGACAAGAATCCCTGGATTCCTTGTCTTTGCTTAACAAAGGATAAAAAAACAACAAAAAAATGTAGTTAAAGACATCCTAAGGGGCACCTAGCTGGCTCAGTCAGTGCAGCATGCAACTCTTGATCTCCAGGTTGTAGGTTCAAAACCCATGCTGGCCATAGTACAGATTACTTAAAAATAAAATATTAAAAATATTATTAATTAAATAAATTAAAAATATCTAAAAAATATGATGTGTGATGTCATTTGTAAACCTAAAAAATATACCTAAATAACCATTTTTCATTAAATGACGTGGCTAACATTTTTTTTTAAAGATTTTATTTATTTATTTGACAGAGAGAGACAGCCAGCGAGAGAGGGAACACAAGCAGGGGGAGTGGGAGAGGAAGAAGCAGGCTCCCAGTGGAGAAGCCTGATTCGGGGCTGGATTCCAGAGCGCTGGGATCACACCCTGAGCGGAAGGCAGAGCTTAAGGACTGCGCCACCCAGGCACCCCAGTGTGGCTAACATTTTTATGTAAATAAATTTTAAGATAATTCCTATGGAAGAATGAGTTAATTCTGTAGAAATGAAAGAAGCAGGAAGAAAAGCCTTTTTAAAGAGTTAATATTCCCAACATCTACAATGCATAAATAGCAACATTATAAAATAAAATGTACAAAATAGTAGTATTTGAAGGATAGCCAAGTCATTGAACTTTTACTGGTAATGATATTCATGTTGTTTTATGGCTGCCACTTAATTTAATAAGATGAAAGCTGGATAGATGGCATAACTTCCATTTTCTGATAATGAGACTAGAATATAGAGAATAAATAATTATCCCATTGACAGACCAATTCATCCAGCAAATAGGCATTGAGCGCCTATTATTTTCCAAGCACTGTTCTAAGAGCTTAAGTCTCAACAATGAATAAGACAGACTCATCTGTTGCCTGTTCCGTGTTTATATAGATTATGCGCTTATAATCATCTAGTAAACCGATACACACCAGGTCTGATGTCCAGATTTCCTTACTTCAAGTCCAGTGTTTAGCATGCAGGTTCTCTAAACTCTTAAAAATAAACTACTTAAAAATACACTGACAAAGTAACAGTAACTGAAAAATAATATCTAACTTAACCAAAAATCTTAATGAAATACATAGTAAACATTTTATTTGTTAATTAATGATATTTAGGCCAACCCTTTTAATACTTACACAGTAAGTAAAGAGTCTCTATTCACACTGAATGAATTATAATCTACCAAGGCTTCTAAAGGAATGACTTTTTTTTTTCTTTCAGTAACACAAACCTGTTTATGTGTAATAGGGTAATAATTATTGTGTAATCCTCCCTCACAAAAGTCTACCGATTAATCCTGATGTAGATTTGTTCTGGATCAGAACCCTACATCTACAAATATTCATTCAACAAATATTTAATAAGCATCTATAACATGCCAGGAACTCTACTGGACACTTGAGATGTACCAGTGGAAAGAAAGACAAAGACCTCTGTGCTTGTGGAGTTGTATTTCAGGAGAGGAAACACACGACGGGCAATGCTCATAATAAGTACATCACACTAAGTAGGTGGGATCATGAGGAGTACTATAGAGGAGAACATTAAGAGCAAGATAAGGAAAATCAGGTGTGCAGGGCAGAGGAATGGGTTCCAATTTTTTTTAAAAGTTGGTAGGGGAGAGGTATCACTGTAAATACGACCTTTGAGCAAATACTCGAAAGGCGTGGGAGTTTAATCAGCCTGGCAACTAAATATTTTTGAGTTTGGCATGAGGGGGGAATCCTGTTTCTTTTTCTTTTTTCACATTGCTAACCAGTCGCCTCTATATCCTTTATTCTTCTCCGAACTGCAATGCTAATTCAGTCACAGACCAATTTTCTGTATCAAAGTGGGTCGGTCTACAATGAGATGGGGTACTTGCCTCATAGGGCTGCTGCGAGGCTTGAATGATACCAATCATGTGAAGTGCTTAGAACAGTGTTTGGTACTTCACAAGCAAACAGTGAAGTTCACCATGAATAACACGTTGCTGTTTGTGTTAGTTTATTAAAAAAAAAAAAAAAAAAAAAAAAGATTTTTCTTTATTGATCTCAGATGAAGCTATCTCTCTAAATTCTTTTTCTCTATAATTCCTCTGTTGTATTTTCTATACAAACAGTCTTATTATCTGTAAATATTGACATTTCTTTTTCTTCCTTCTCAATCATTATATATTGTACTTATTTGGCTTGCCTTAAAAACTTCTAAGAGCATCTGAATAAAGCTGAATAGTAACAGTGAAAGTATGGGTCATTAATTTTCGTGTCCTTGAATTTTTGTGATACTTCCTGTCAAAAGCAAATAGCCAAACATTTTTTAAAAATGTATTCCACATATTTCTGCCTTTACTAAGACTTTTAGTCGATTTAAAACTATTATTATGTTTAATGATATTTTTCCTCTACTAAACTGGAAATTATAAACTCAATATCTGTTTTTATTGTTCACTCCCGAAATTTTACAATATATATTTAATTTTTAAAAGTAAAGTGTTAGGTTCTCACTTCTTATTCACTTTTTTTGTCCCATCTTTTATTTTTTTAATATTTATTTCGTATTTTTAAGATAATTACAACTCTGTCATTTATTCTGAAATCAGGATTTTTTTCTCACACATTTGATAATTTTTTATTCACAGCTTATAACTTTCCTTAACTCAAACTTTGAGAAATCTGAGGATTTAAATTGTGACTGTTTTCCTCCAGTAAGGATTTCTGTTTGCCTTTCCTGGAATCCAGAGTGATTTGTTCACTCCGGGCATTTTCATCTCCTTCAGAATCTGGTTTTAATGATTATTTCAGTTTTATTCTAATGTCTTACCCTGTCCCAAGGCTTATTATAAGATCATTACTGGCCTAAAGGAGAGGAATCCTTTTTCAGTTTGCTTTCTCTCCACAGCTTCCTAGTACAGTCTTGGATTCCAGTTATTATTTCTTTTTATTTTTGATCTATGGCGCATTCCTTTACTTTCCGGTGAGTCCAGTAATGCAGGAGAAAGCATTATACACACACACACACACACACACACACACACACATATTTTTAAGATGTTATTTTGAAGTGATCTCTACACCCAATGTGGGGCTCAAACTCACAACCCCTAGAACAAGAGTCCCATGCTCTATAAGCTGAGCCAGTGAGGTGCCCCCCCCAGGAGGAAGCATTATGATACCAATTTATTCAAGAAATACTTGAATTTTTGCAGGAAAGTGTTTCTGACCTAGACCACTTTATTGTCAGAGTGAAAAAACCTTCTTTAAATAGTCAATACATAACTTCATGCGGGTTGTTAAAGCAAGCAATTATTTAAAAATAAGAAACAAGAATAAGTTCCTGACCCAACATTTTTTCATCAAGTATATTTACATAAAATGGTCATGGCTATCAGTCACATAATAATTATTTTTTACTGTGTACTTTTTTATATTTCACTCTGAAAGTATATCTAAAATTTGAATAAAAAAGATAGCATTTTGTTCAAGATTGCCATCAATATACCTACTATTATGAAAGTAATAACATTCTCCTAGTTGTTGACTAAAAGCAATAAGTATATTTTAAATAAATGAAAGCTAGTAACAAAATATTTTCTCACCCCCTAAGTCAACAATCACGGCATAATCAGAACAAAATATCCACTTTTGTTTTAAGCAGCCTGTTAATTTTAGAAAAATGTAGTCAAAACCAGGCCCAGAAATAGATCTGATGAGCCAATGACCAAACAATTGTATTTACAGGGTTCTGATGGGGTAAAACAAATTCCAGATACTTATATACCAGGGTTGAAGTATGTATAAATATTTTATAAACAGATTGATATATACACATACACAAGATATGATACATATTCTATAGTAGATATAATTCTAATATATTTAATAGTAGATATAATTATAATATATTTAATAATTTTACTGTTTGCAGTTTTTAACATAATTGATACTTTCATATTTTCTTTTTCTCTAATGAGGTACTTAATTAGACTTTACTCGTTTGTTCCTTAGGTAAAGTGGTTGTGTTTATTGCTTGAAATTTCTTGAAGCAGGCATGAACAGTAAAATGAATAGATACAAACTTCAGTAGCTATGAGAACGTATGTGCATATGTGGGTTTGTGTGCATATATCACAGAGGGGAGTCTGTTCCCATTTGACTGCATTTCATTTGCTTTTAAAATATTAACTTTGATAGCATCTTTTTAAAGCATACACAAAGCGTTTCAGAATCATAATACAAGAAGCTTCATTTGCCTTTTTAAAAAACTTTCCAATTGTGCATAGACAGATTTATATTGACAAATCTTATTTGCAGTGAAAAAGAATACAAATTATTTGGTTTGGGAATCCTGCCTGTATAACTTTTGTAATCTATAGATTATATTATGACATGTAACTCCTAATCCTGAAGTACATGTCTTGTTACCTCTAGAAGATTCTGTCTTCCTTAAAGGTATATAGCTCATTCCTTATTTCTAAATGTATTACCTTTTAAAGGGCATTTTTTCCTAAATACTGGTCAAATGAAGGAATGGATGAATACAAGAATTAATATTCCAAAGTCATTAAAGTATCCAAAGGCAAGAATGCAAGAACTGCATTGGTCTCTACTGAAGGGTACTTATAGCTCTAGTTAATAACAATGATCTTTCCAGATAAAAAGGTGATGACACAATGCCCTACGATACAATAGTGAATAACGGATGCAATAAGCAGGCTGAACTATACATACATTTAAAGAATCTATAAATTACTTCCAGATTGCTTAATTTGTTGACATATAGTTGCTGGTAATAATTTCTAATAATTGCTTCTATTTCCTTGGTGTTAATCATGATCTATCCCCTTTCATTCATGATTTTATTGATTTGGGTCCTTTCTGTTTTCTTTTGGATAAGTCTGGCCAGAGGTTAATTCTTATTAATTCTTTCAAAGAACCAGCTTCTAGTTTCATTGATCTGTTCTGTTTTTCTGGTTTCTATTTCATTGATTTCTGCTCTAATCTTTATTATTTCTCTTCTCCTGCTTCGTTTAGGCTTTATTTGCTATTCTTTCTCCAAGTCCTTTAGGTGTAAGGTTAGCCTGTGCATTTGGGGTTTTTCTAATTTTTTTAGAGAGGCAGCAGCAACGTCCACAATAGCCAAACTGTGGAAGGAGCCAAGATGTCCTTCAACAGATGAATGGATAAAGATGTGGTTCATATATACAATGGAATTTTACTCAGCCATCAGAAAGGATGATTACCCACCATTTGCATCAACATGGATGGAACTGGAAGGGATTATGCTAAGTGAAATAAGTCAAGCAGAGAAAGACAATTATCATATAGTTTCACTCATATGCAGAACATAAGGAATAGCATAGAGGACCATAGGGGAAGGGAGGGAAAACTGAATGGGAAGGAATCACAGAGGAGACAAACCATGAGAGACTCTGGAAAACAAACTGAGGGTTACAGAAGGGAGGGAGGTAGGAGGATGGGGTATCTGGGTGATGGGTATTAAGGAGGGCATGTGTTGTGATGAGCACTGGGTGTTGTGCGCAACTGGTGAAGCGTTGAGCACTGCATCAGGGACTGGTGATGTGCTGTATGTTGGCTAGCTAAACATAATAATAATAAAAATATAATTAAATTTAAAAAAGAATTATAAATTACTATTTCACTTGATTTAAGAATTCAATCTTTAGGATTAGATACTTTATGTAATCCTTACCACTTGCATGCCGTTCTTTCCAAAAGCTAAATTTACTTGACTCGCATATGCAAGTGCAGAGAACCTCATGTCTCTGGAACAAATCTAACCTTTGAGAGGGAGGGATTTAAGAAGAATCGCTAACATTGGAAGATGCCCTAAAATTGTTATTGACACCAAGCACCCATTTTACTACTGAGACTTAATTCCTAACTGTATCCCATTTTGATAACCACAGCCTTATTCTGAGAACCTATCCTTGGTCTAAGACTGTTCATTGCTCCTGATAAACTCCTCTGTAAGTCTTAGAATTCTGTTCCTGAACTCAGGCTTGTGACTATAAGCTCATCTGCTGACACTATCCTTAAGGTCTTCAATATGATGTGCCTTTTCTCCTGCAAATCCATGGAATTTGGGGCCAGACATCCCCGAGACAGATTTCTGATTTAGTTTCTTTCTAACTGCATTACTTCAGACCCATTTATTAAATTACATGAGCTTCTATTTTCTGTAAAAGACAGCATCTGTAAAAGATGGTTACCAGTGTTACTATTAATTACAGCAATATCACCACAGCTTATTACGTGTTAAGACCTGTTTTCAGCATTTTACATGTATTAATAAATGCAATCTCATGACAATATTTTGAAGCAGGTTGTCTTAGCAATTTTGCAATTATCCAGTGTCTGCAATACAGTAAGCATTCAGCAATTCAATTAGTGTTATTACCTTTTACTAAAACAACTGAGATATATTTGATAACTCTATCAGTCTGAATGTCATTATTGGACTTTGAATAGACAAAAATAAATAAAACATCTATGAAAAACTTAAGTTTCCTTTCTCCTTTCCTTTCTAATCTCTAACTTTCTATTAGCATTTTTCATAAACATTATAGTCTCCTCATTAACACACAAACAATAAAAAAGCAACAACAACAAGTTTCTTTAGGTTTTTTTTCTATCCTCCTTAATTGATTCCTTTATTCTTTCCTAATATAACAATTAAAAATATTTGTGTTTCTCTCTACCCTCTATTCTCTTCCACGAATTAACTCAAGCAATATATCTTGATATTTCCCAGAGTCTACTAGAATTATTTTTTCTCAAAAGTCAAGGCTGACATTGCGAAAACAGTGGCTTTCTCATTTTATTATTATTTTGTAATAGTGATCCTGGCATTCCTCAACTGCTTGGGTGTCTATGACACAACTTGCTTTTGATTTTGGTCTTACTTCCGTGACTACACCTAACCTTCCTAATGAAGGTGCTCTCAAGGGTGGTCTTCATCAGCTCTCTCCTCCTTTATTGTATACTCATGTACTCTGAATTGTAACCATAATCTCTGTGAATAATTTCTAAAACCATGTTTTTACTTATATCTCTGCCTTTCATCTTTTTCCCATGTTTTTGAATGTTTCCCAGTTCCTCTGGTTGACTCTCAATGATCTCTGCTTTCTGATCCCCATCAGATTATTCACCATTGTCCAAAACCTCTATGTCTTTGATTGCCTATAATTTCCTTCTACTATCTCTATCACCAGAGGTGAAGTATGTCCACCTCTCAGGGAGGTAATCTATGGTTCACTCAATATATATTGTAATCAATTCACCCCTTGATTCATGCTACCATGAAAGCTAAAATGCTAAAACTTCACCCTTCTCAAATTTCTTATGGCAAGGGATGTTCATATAACATAGTTCTGAATAATGAGGTAAAAGTAGAAGTGTCCTGGACATTTGGAGGACAGTCTGATCTACTAATACAAGTGCCAACTTCTCCTTTTATTTTTTTTTCCCCTGCTTTCTAAATAATGTTGTAATGGCTAGAGTTCCAACACCCACCCGGCAGAATGAAGAAAAGAGAAGAGAAACTTTACCCTACCATCCTTGAGGCCCTGAACCAGGCTATGAACATTATTTTATGAGAGTGTATTTTATATATATATATGTGTATATATATATCTTGAGGGTATTTATCTTGAGGGTATTATTTTGCCTTTTGAAGTACAGTGACCATATTCTAGTCATAATGTATTATTTATAATCATTTATTTATGATTAAATAAAATTATTGCATAATATAGATCACAATGATTTAGGGATGATATAAATTCATTCCTAAAAGGTTTCTAGTTAACTTTTAATACTATTGTGTTTCATTGAAACTATCAAGCTAAAATCCTCAACAAAATATTAGCAAATTCAATTCATCAATACATTTCCAGATTTGAATGGGATTTATTCCAAGGATGCAAGGATGGTTCAATATCTACAAATCGATCAACAAGATACACAAAGAAGTAACCAGTTCTGACAGGGATGTAGAGAAAAGGGAACAATAGCGCACTCTTGGTGGGAATGTGAATTAATTATTCACTATGGAAAACAGTTTCATAAAAAATTAAAAAAAAAAAAAACTATGATATGATCCAGCAGTTCCACTGATGGATATTACCCAATGAAAACAAGAATACTAAACTGAAAAGATAATATGCATCCCCATGTTCACTGTAGCATTATTTATAATAGCCAAGATATGGAAACATTTTAAGTATCTATCAATCAGTGAATGGATAAAGAAGCCATAACTTGTGTGTGTGTGTGTGTGTGTGTGTGTGTGTGTGTGTGTATAAATTAAAATATAACATATATATGCAACAGAATACTATCCAGCCATTAAAAAATGTGAATCCTGTCATTGTAACAATATGCATAGAACTTCCTGATGTTGTACCAAGTGAATTAAGTCAGACAAAGAAAGATAAATACAGTATCATCTCATTTATATGTGGTATATAACAAACAAAAAAAAAAATGAGGTCATAGATACAGAGAACATACTGGTGGTTGCCAGAGGCAAGGGGTGGGGGATGGGTAAAACTGGTGAAGGGGGTTAAAAAAAATACAAAAAAAACCCCAAAACTATCAAGGTAAAATTAGGCAAAACATATGAAATAAAGTGATTTTATCCTTAAATAATATTTTTTCCAAACTACGTGATCATATATTGATGATTAAAGATTATTAAGAACCCTTTTGTATTAAACTAATTTCTGAAAATGAGTTTGAAAAAAAGAATGTTTTACGTGTTTTTTTCTAGAATTCAGCCTCTGTCCACAAAATGCTTGGTATATATAAAATACTTTGGGTAAACATGTGTATATAACAGGCATAGCCCTATCTATGCACTCGGGGCCTGATAATCTGCTTACTTTTGATACAGCTTTAATTTTGGTCACATTCTTGAACTCTGACATTTGAATTCTGGTCGCTTGGCTTTCCAATTTCTCTTTATATTTTGAGTCCAGTGGAAATTCAGGTAAAAACTCCCTTCACTATTATAAAATAGCTGAAATATGCCAGGATTCTCTGTGGACATTTTTCACAATTTATTATTAATCCAATAGACTAAGAAAATGGATCTACTCCATATATCCTATAGAAACCTTACTAAAACCTTTTTCCTTTCCCTTATAGAATATTTTGCTATAATGTATAGTTATTATCATTAATCTAATTTTTAAATTTCTTATCAAACAAGATAACTATTTTGTATGTTCCTGAATGGCCAGTAACTACTACATAATAATTATGGTTCTGCTTAATAGGATCACAGAGATATCTCTAAATTTTTTGTATCAAACAATTCAGCTCCAATAAATATTCCATTTTTCCCCCCTGGGGAGCAAGAAGGGAATGTAGTTCAATGCTTAAATGTCTTTTTAAAAGATTACATGATATCAAACTGAAGACAACAAACAAACATACTTGCCATGTTAATGAACAAATAGTTGCAATGTCTAAGTAACTGGATATTTAAAAAGTTACCTCCTGTTGTCTCAGTTTTAACTGAGAACCAAAACTGGGCATAATTGGTGATAAGTATTCTCACATAACTAAGAAAAATGTTTGCTCATGTATGAAGGACTTTGTAAGGTTTTAGCCCAAAGCTGGGTCTTCAACCTTTATCCTGTACTATCTAAATCTTACATATAAAGAAAGAAAGATGAGCAGTAATTTTTGGGAAGAATTGTTAGACTGTTCTATGTTCCTCCTCCACACATCTAACTTCTTCAAATCAATCAAATCAATCACCCAGAGAACTTGATGTGGAGACCCTAGAGTTTGGAGTGCAAGATACATGACTCTGGCTTAGACAATTTTTTTCTTTTTAAGTGAAGCTGAGGTAAAAGAGGAATAGAACAGAGGATTAAAGAGGAAGCAAGAAACTATTAAAAAGGGTGAGGCACAAGTATATTATCTCCAGGTCCAGGAAAATACTAACCACAAACAAGGGATAGAGGCATGAATCACCTTGAACACTGATGGACATTATGAGAGAGGTGACATCCCCCGGAAGGAGCCTTTCCATGGTGTAGCACCAGAAGCAGGAAGTCAGAAAAGAGTAAAAGCAGACTGTTGGGGGTATAATGACCTCATTATGAAATGTTGCAGTGTGAGACCTCCCATGGGGGGTGGAGAATTTACGAACCCACTAAATATTCCCCTGGGGCACAGAGACTCATTGGGTCTCCTATTGCAACTCAGATACACCATCAGATTACCCATCCACTAATCACCTATGACCTTGCTTTTATCGTTAAGAAACTTCCTTCTGAATTGACCATAGGAGTAGTATGAAAGGACAACCACTATTGAAGAAAAGAGTCAGAAAAAGAAGACAGAAGAAAGTGACCAAGCACCCCTTCTTTAAGCAAGTTTCTGGACGTAATTCAGGTTCAAGCTGGGGTAAGGGGAGATGCATAGAACTGAATGAAAGAGTCACATTTTGATTCAAATAAGACTGAACACTATCATATCTGAAAAATTAGACTTGTAATATCTAAAATAACTACAAATGCTACAGGATCTGCCACAAATATTGTCCCCACAGGAAAGAGAGTTCTACTATTAGGTTTCAAAGACAGTGGTGTGAGGAAAAACTGAAAGGATTTCATTATTTCACTTCCCACAACTCCAGTTCATTTAATGAACATATATCTAAAAATACAGCATAAAATAGAATGAATATACACTAAATAATAGACGTTTCCTTGTCTTATCAATTAAGTGTCTGCCAGGGCCATCTGGATGGTCCAGATTTGCTAGCATTCTTGAGTTAGTTTATTTACACTCCGAGAGATAAGGCTGTATTCAGTCAGATGGTGTGAAATGTCTACATCTGGTGCTACTCTCTCTGCATAGTCATGCCCATAAAGATGCTTCATCTGAGATTATCTTCAGGGAATGGCTTTCAGCCACCTCTTGGAATCCTTACCCAAAGAACCCTGTGAATAGTACACAGGGGGTTCCCTATTACTGCACTCACTGCTGCTTCCAATAGACCTCCTTCCCCTTTTCTTTCGTTTTCTCTCCAGAGTGATCTCTATTAAAGATTCTCCAAGGGAACGGTGCTAAGCCAATTAAAGACAGAGAATTAAGTTGCACATTCTTGAATGTAATAAATAGTCTTTTAACCTAATATTTGTGATGCAATACTGGTATAGCCTCATGTGAAATTTATCAATAACTTAATCACAGGAGTGGTCTCCAATAATCACAGTATATAACAACCACTTAGAATAGTATCATGTTCATGAAGTGGGGTGAATATCATAAGAGTAATTTCAATTGGGTTGAGGAAGCACTTATAAATAATACTCAATTTGCTTCATTTTGAGCTAGAAATACCAATTTTTATACTTCAATGAGATTTTTATTCAATTTTTCTAACAATAATTTAGAGATGTTTTCTCTAGAGCTTAGAAAATTTACCACTGAAATATATTATACCCAATATCTATGTCTACATTTGCAAATACTTAACATAATTCAGAAAAAATAAGCTAGTGATAATAAAATTCTAGTGCTGCCAGGAAATTTCACCAGTAGCAATAAAATTAGCTTCCAGAGAATTAATCCAGGACACTTCTTTTACACTGTGTCCACTGACTCAAAGTCTAAGCCTATGTGAAAAACCTGTTACATTTTCTCTTTCTAGACTATTCAGCACCACTGACCTCATGCTTGATACACAAAAGCAAGTCAAGTGTGGCACTGTTTAAAAGGAACTAGGGGCACCTGAGTGGATCAGTCTGTTGGCAGTGGAATCTTGGTTTCGGCTCAGGTCATGATTGCAGGGTCCTGGGACTGAGCCCTACTTCAAGGCTCTGTGCTCAGCAAGGAATCTCTTGAGGATTCTGTCTCCCTCCTCCCCTCCCCCTGCTTGCACACACCCATGCTCTCACTCTCTCTATAAAATAAATAAATAAATCTTAAAAAAAAAAAAAAAAAAAAAAGGTTGGACCTAGAAATAGAGTCAAATCTTGAACCCAAATGTGGGGTATCACCATTTGGTAAAAATTATTTTCTTCCATACACGTACTGGTGATAACCTTGTACGACCACCACAATGATCATTGTGGTATAAGAAATGAGAAATACAGGGCTTTCTCTTTTGAGCATTTTCTCCTTATCTTTATGCATTAACTTAGCTACAGTAAAAGTGCATCAGCATCTGAAACTTATTATTTCCTCTTACAGGCAGAGCTTTGAATGAAAAGCTCATAAGGAAACAGAACCATAGGCATGTTTGTTTCTCAAAATGTGTCTAAATAGGTGTTAGCTGTGATATTACAAAAATAGCAGAAATTTATCAAATACTCATATATGCCACAGATGGTTATAAATAATGTTAAAGCATGTTTAACTGATCATTTTCACTGCTTAATTTGGGGCATTTCTTTGCCCTCCTTTCGGAAACATTTAGTTGATGTAAGTGCAATTTGTAAGGCTTTTGTCCTCACAGTTCTTAAGGGTACCAGGAGATAAATATGCATAGAAATATCTATAGTTAGTATTTATCTTAGGGCATAATCTGGTATATGTCTTAGGAGTGACAGTCAGTGGAAAACAGGCAGAGAAGGAGGGCAAAGACCCTAGCTGGATTAAGGAAACTTCATACAGATGTTGTTTCAGCAGGGCCTTAAAAGATGAATAGGATTTGGATTGGCAAATATGTGTACAAAAACTTTTCAGACAGAAGGAACACCCTGAGTACAACCAGCTGAGCAGACAGAAAGTGCCATGCATGCACAGGACTGAGTATTTTGTAACCAGAGGAAAACACTATTATTCTCTTTGAGGATATTGGGAGTTAAGGTGAGAAAAGCACTGTGGGGTCAACGTTTATAGCGGCACAAGGTCACAGGGTGCGGGGTGGACATTCTAGTGCTTTATTTAGTCACTGGAGAGATCTGTGATACTTCTAGGAAAATGTGTACAACAGTGACCTGCAGAATTTATTGTGCTAGGGATTAGCTCACAATGAAATGTTATTATTCGAAATGGGAGACAAAAGGGACCCAGCTCTGGAAATGTTAAGAAAGGAGGTAAATGTTCTGTTAATGAATGCTTACACACTGGCTAATGTTCTTAATATGCCTTACATGATTAGGGAGAATGCTGTTATTACATCCATTATAAAATCTTGATTCACTCCACCATTTTAAATAAATGAAACCAAATAGTAAGAAACCACATGTCTGTTTGGAATACACATCATCATTAATTCTGTTTGTCCTTTCCAGCTCTATGCCACATACATTTAGCATTTTCACCAAGCATTTCTACAATTTGTGATGAACCAGAAAAGCTGTGCAGTAAATTTAAATATATTAGGATATTTAATGGTGATGTAAGCATGTGAACAAATTTCTTAGACAATTTTAATGGGAATCTGTGGAATTACAGTATCCTGTTGTCTGGCAGGTTTTTATTTAATGGCAACATCTTACACATGATGATAATGTGGTAGCATAATTCTATGAAACTCTTAAATTCTAAAAATTTCTTAAAAATCATTGAATCTGAGTGACATAAAATACAGTATTTTGATAGAGTTTCAGCATGGAAAACAGTATTTTTAAATTAAATCTGGTAATTTGCATTTATAAAGGAGGCCAGAACATATAGGCAGCATTGCCCACTATTAAAACATAGGCTGTGGGAAGATGCTCCGCTATTTTAACTCAGGCGAGATTCCCTTTGCTTCGCTTATGCATAAAGTGCATCCAACAGCATTTCAAAATATGTGATTCCAGGGAATATATATTTAAGGACAATTGTCACAATTAAAGCACAATTTTTTATCCAGAAAGAATATATTGTACTAAAAGTGTACATTAATTTATCAGTTGGATTGCAATCTAACAAACAAGCAGAGAAATGATTATTTGCTTCTAAGAGAAAGGTCCAAAAGACAGCTGAACCTATCAGAAGGACTCGAGTAGATGGATTCTTAGTGTAGGGAAACAAAATTAAAATAAAAATTTAGCTATCTCAACTTTTGACTAGAATCATTTTTTTTAATTTTATTTTTTTTAATGATTTTTTATTATATTAGGTTAGTCACCATACAGTACATCCCCGGTTTCCGATGTAAGGCTCGATGATTCATTAGTTGCGTATAACACCCAGTGCACCATGCTATACGTGCCCTCCTTACTACCCATCACCGGTCTATCCCATTCCTCCACCCCCCTCCCCTCTGAGGCCCTCAATTTGTTTCTCAGAGTCCACAGTCTCTCATGTTTCATTCCCCCTTCTGATTACCCCCCCTTTCTTTATCCCTTTCTTCCCCTACTGATGACTAGAATCATTTCTGCTTAAAACAACACAAATCTAAAAAGAGTGGTGAATTTCATCATGGACAATATGGTCTCTTAAAAAAATGCTTCTAAAAAGTATGATTATCTCAGACATTGGCCATTATTTTGTCAATAAAATCAGATAATTATACATAGTATTTACAAAATTATGTGTTTAAGTTAATTTTAGAACAATGCATCTGCAAAAGAAAATTAAAATCCAAAATATACGGTTATCATAGATTACTAAACTATAATGAAACTTCCCAATGTTCCTGAAAATAAGCAAAATAGAATTTACCTATTTTCCTTTTCACTTTCAATCTACTTGGTTAGGGAAGTTAGGTAAAATTAATGATTATTTGATACAATAGTTCAGTTAAGTGTCAAAGGCACTGGAAAGCAAAATTAAACTGAAAATTTTTCTAATATTTTAAACACCTGTTGGGGTCTTGTACACAACTGCCTCTGAATAATTCTGGGGGGGCATCTGCGTTGCTCAGTCGGTTAAACATCCTACTCTTGACTTAGGCTCAGGTCATGATATCAAGGTCATGAGATCAAGCCCCATATCAGGGCTCCGTGCTCAGTGTGGAACCTGCTTAAGATTCTCTCTCTCCCTCTCCATCTGCCCCTCCTTGCCCCTGCTCTCTCTCTCTCATAAATAAATAAATAAATAAATAAATAAATAAACAAATAAATAAATAAAAATAAATTTTGGAGTTATTTACAATGAAGCTTTTAATAAACAGTGTTTTGTACCATCAAAAAGATAATTTTGAGCAGAAGTAATATTCCCATATTACAGAATGCATAAGAGAGAGAAGTATTTTGGTTCTTTTCACTGAATTTATGGTAATTTTTCTTAATATGTTTCATGTTTGAACTGATTATATCTTCAGGAATCGTGATCACTGTAAGCCTTTACTGTGCCCCTACTTACGTAGAGTATCTGTGGCCACAGTGCATCTATTCATCCCTCTGAATAACTTTAAACTTTGTATAAGTTTTGGGCACACAGAACATGTTCATTCAGGCTTTTGGTTCCAGACTTTCTAGTAGCGATTCTTCCTCTATGGTTACAAAAATGAAACTCTAATTTTGATTTCCAGGAAGTCATTCATACTAATGTTGAATAATGCAAAGTGAAGAATAATGCTAGATCCTTCATCTTCCTGGTAGAATGGACTGATAATAGAATATGAGTCCAAAATCATTTCTGACAGCTATATAGATTTTGTTTTTTACCATCCTTTTGCTCTACAGAAAATCCACCTATTCTTCAAATGCATTCATGCCTCCCTTGGATGATTTTACTGTGTTTTATCTTTCTTCCAGCCTATGTCAATATATTTATCTTTTTGGCAAAGGAAAAAAAAAAAGCCTCAAATGATCCCTTGCTAAAACACGGAAAGCTGCCAGAATGTGAGAAGTAAAAATAACAGAAAAAGTACATTATCATTCTCACCAAATAGCTTTAAATCATTATTTCATATATTAAATGGAGTTGGCATATGAGTGTTCAGTGGTAATGTATATTTTTGGCTTTCACATTGAGGGTTATGGACTTCATATTTATTTTCTTCATAATGATATTTATAAATTACCTTAATGTGATCTTGAAACGCGTATGTTAAAAATAAATCCTACTGCATAGATTATTTTGTTTGTAGGCACCTTACCATGTGAATCAATAAACATATATTGAACTAGGAACACTATAATTGAACTGGTAATGCTATAAGTCAGTTCAATGCATCACTTTACTACCACCACCAAATTAGGATAAATAAGGTTATGCTGCTTTAGGCATAATTAACGTAAATATCTATGGCAAAAGTTATTCTCAGGCTTCAAAAAAAAATTTTTTTTTAAGATTTTATTTATTTATTTATTTGACAGAGATAGAGAAAGCCAGCGAGAGAGGGAACACAGGCAGGGGGAGTGGGAGAGGAAGAAGCAGGCTCATAGCGGAGGAGCCTGACGTGGGGCTCGATCCTGCAACGCCGGGATCACGCCCTGAGCCGAAGGCAGACGCTTAACCGCTGTGCCACCCAGGCGCCCCCAGGCTTCAAAATTTTAACTATCCATTTCTCTTCATGTGACTCTGTATTATTAAGGTTATATTAATAGGAATAGATATTTCTCAGAAATTCTAGTTTTATTTCACATGTTGGCTAATCAAGACGGTTTCGGCTAAAAATTATGTATTTAAACATCTCTGAGACTATCAGATATAGAATAGGCATGTGACCTCTACCATTGATAAAATTATGAGAGAATGACCCAAAGCAATAATTAAGAATTTATTTGTATTTTAACAAGAGCGGTAAACTTGAATAGAACCTTAAACTTCATACATAACTATATCTATATAGAGCCAGCTACCTTTCTATCTACCTACCTCTCTCTCCGGGTTGGACAAATGATTTTACTATTATAGCAGACAGCTGATATTTAAGAATGTATTGTTAGAATCATCTACATGTTCCATCATATGAAAAATTATAATTTTATGTACTTGATATTTTAGTGATTAGTGCAAGTCCCTATTAATTATTCTGAAAAGTTGCTATGATATTTTGTTTGTTGTTGTTGATACTGGTATGATAGCATGAAACTGAGTTGTGGATTTATCTCTGATGCATTCTTCCCATTGTTTTTGTTGTTGTTGTTTTTGTTGTGTTTTTTTGTTTTGTTTTGGTTTTTGGTTTGGTTTGTTTGGAGGGATGTCTTTAAAAAGTGCCTCATAGAATGGAAATTAACAAAGGCATAATAATTTTATTTTGCTGTCAAGGATATGGAAAATATAAAAATAATAATAGTAAAGACTCTTGTTGACTTGAGATAGAATTCTTACAAAAGTAGACATGTTGAATTGTTCAGTCAACTTTGTGTCAAGTTTATACAAAGTGATGCTTATTTACCTTTCATTCCAATTGCCAAATTGGTATATGTCCATTTGTAGATAATTTGAAAATTTTTGAAAAATATAAAGAAAGTTCACCTCACTCCAACTAATAACAAAAATCTGAAAAAAAGTACTGTTAACAAATTGATGTTTTGTTTTATTCTTCTATTTTTGATATATTAATTTTTGGTAAAAATATTTTAAAAGAATTCATATTTGGCTTAACTGATCCTCTCCATTGTTTTGTTTTATATTTATTATATTGTGCTTTAACAGTTATAATCTCCTTATTTCTAATTTCTTTAGGTATAATTTGATGTATTTTTCTGGTTTATTGACATGAATATTGATATGATTATAGTCAATTATTTGTTCTTAATTAATGCATTTAATGTTCTAAATTTACCTATAACTTTCACCCTTGCAAGTCTGAATTCTTGACCAGATTATTATTTTTTAAATATTTTATTTATTTCTTTAGAGGGAGAGTGTGTGCAAGCAGGGGAGGGGCAGAAGGAGAGAGAGCGAGAACGCCAAACAGACCCTGTGCTGAGCATGGAGACCGATGCAGGACTCAATCTCATGACCCCGAGATCATGACTGGAGCTGAAATCAAGAGTCACACGTCAACCAACTGAGCTACCCAGGTACCACCAGATTGTAATTTTTATCTTGAGTCAGTTTCCTTTTTTTAACTCCAAAAGTGAGTTAATAGTTTGTCAAATGGTAGTTAAATTTGCCAATACCTCATCTTTATATAAATTTTTATACTTCACTATGGCTTCAGTGTTCTCTCACCTAAGCCACATCTTATTCTTTCAGAAAAGGTCTTTGCTGGCTCACTCTCCTAAGACTGACTTCATTTATATTTGGTATAATTCTTCAATGATATTTTAGTAGAGAATGTGTTTTATGTGGATAGGTATTTTCCTTCATTTCTTTGAAGCTATTACATACTGTATCCTGAAAACTATTTTACTGCTGAGAAATCTGTTTCAATCTCATTTCATTTGTTTATAGGCAATTTTCTCTTTCCTCAGTGCCTTGAAGATCTCTTAATTTTTGATAATCTGTGTTTCATAACAGTGTGCCTAAGAAGATATGGAAATTTATCTAGCTCAGTACTTTCAATGTGAAGATTTACTTATTTTCTTAAATTTAAATAAAAAACAAACAAGTCTCTGCTAGTATTGCTCCTCCAATATTTATTTTTATATTCAGGTAATTCTATTATTTTAATTAAGATTGACTGTCACAATATATACTACTTCTAGTTGATTATTTTCCTATATATCAATTCTTGTTTGATGTCATTTGTTTATATTCTATAAATTTCTTTTTTTTTTTCCCAAAGATTTTACTTATTTATTTTAGAGAAAGAGAAGAAAGAACATGAGCAGCGGGAGGGGCAGAGGGAGCAGGAGAGAAAGAATTCCAAGGAGACTCTATGCTGAGCATGGAGCCTGACAGGCAGCTCCATCTCACAACCCTGAGATCATGACCTGAACCGAAATCAAGAGTCAGATGCTTAACCAACTGAGCCACCCAAGCATCCCTATATTCCATAAATGTCTCTCATTTTATAGATATTTGTCCATTTACAACTTTGGGACATACACATACTCTCAATTTTTTTCAGGCTGTTGGATTATTTTGATTTGATGTTTTAATTATTGATATATTTGGCTTTGTAGTATTAACTATCTTTATAGCCTATAGGAAAATTTTAAGTAGTTTTATCTCCTCATTCACTCTTTTTGTATTGTATTCCACCATCTCCAAAGTCCCCTTGCACGGTGGTTATACATCTGGCCACTCAAGTCTCCGAATGTAAACTCAGCTCTCATATGAGCAGTTTGGTGTCCCTGCACTATGGTAATATTGGGAAATTGATGATTCAAATGATCCATCCAACTATTTGGCTCGGCATCTAATTGCGAGCTTGGGCCTGTCTTCCCACCTGCTATAAACCGCAGCCTCAATCAACAGCTTTCTCACGCCTCTTGTGGAATATCATTACCCCAAACCCTGAGTTTAAACGTTACTTCACTCCTCCAGCTTACGAAGAGCAATGCTGAACAGTCTAAGAGCCGGACTCCCCATCATTTAATTCCTCTGCTCTAGGACCTAGAACACAGTAGGCTGAGGTCTTCAGCCAGGTTTATCTCCCTCTTTTTATTTGGTTTCTGAGACATAACTTGACTATCTTTTTTTAAAATTTATCTATCATTGCTATGGGTTTGGAGTCTGAATAAGGGAAGGTATTCAAAGCATAATCCAAAGTAGCATAATCTTTCAACACAGACCCAGAACTAGGTCCTTTTCATATTTAAGAAATGTTGATTCCTTGATACATATACTTTTCCAGTCTATATTAACTACATTGTTAAATTTTCATGCTTTATTATGCTATAGAGAGCCTCCTCTCATTACACTTTCACGCATACTTTTCAGTACTGGTCACACATATTTATTCTTGTATTCCCTTGTTGCAAAATTGCTTCCTGTAGTTCCAAAAATTTTATTCATTCATTCATTCATTCATTCATTCCCTCTCTCTCATAACTGACAATTTTTTAAATCTTATTTTTTTAAGATTTTACTTATTTGTCAGAGAGAGAGAGAGAGCACAATCAAGGGGAGTGGCAGGTAGAGGGAGAAGCACGCTCCCCGCTAAGCGGGGAGCCCGACGTGGGGGTCAATCCCAGGACCCTGGGATCATGACCGGAGCCAAAGGCAGATGCTTAACCAACTGAGCCACACAAGCATTCTGACACCTTTTTTAAAATGTAATTTTCCTATCCAAAAGTTTGAGATGCTTTTAATTTGCTCAAATTATCTTCATAATTTTTATAGAGATAACATTACAGACATAGATATAGATAGGTAGACACATTTCTAAGTATTTTATATGTTTGTTTTTCATTGTGGAAAATTACTTAGCTTTATGTTTTCTAAATATTTATTGCTGTTATTTAAGAGAAGTATAAATGTTTTGTTTCTCTTAGCACTAATATGTATTATTAATTTGCTTAATAAATGTCTATTTTATTGAGTTTTTAAGTATCTAATGATATTATCTGCCAAAATGATGATTTAATCATCTTTCTATTTGTTTTACTTCTTAATATTGTTTTGCTGCCTTATTTCAACTATGACTTTTAGGAAGAAATAAAGTTATGGTAGCAGGTATCTTCCCCTTTACCTTGCTTTAAAATGATTATCTTTACTCTCAATTTTCTATGAAACATGACAAAGTGAACTTTTGAGTTGGTTGGTTCTTTGCCCTTGTTAATTATATTTCTTTTCAATATTTACAGTTTCAAATTAGAAATGGATAAAAATGAATATTTTAAGTAAGTGCTTGGATTTATAATTATTAATTATCAAATTCATATTATATTAATGCTGACCATGCTACAGAAAATAATAACTAGTAACTTGGGTTTTTATCATGTGCCAGGTGGTATTCTAAATTATTGAAATGTATTAAGTCATTAAATCCTCATAAAATTTCCACAAGTGGGTATAATTATTAGTCATGTAGAAGATAAAAGGACTGAGCACAGAGAGTTAAGTACCTCTTCTAAGATGACAGAGCTGCTAAGTACTGGACTGGGATATGTCTTTGTGATTAATGGAGAAACCTTGCCATCCAAACACTCACATATATACATGAAATTCTGTGATTATATTAAATAGCATATTTTCAATGTTATTACTTTAATTGTAATTATTTTCTTCATAAAGTTATAATTTGGAAACTGATGATTCATTCATTTGATTAAAAGAAGTACTATAGTTAAGCCCAAATGGTGAAAATGTTAAAATTCATCAAGTTACATTCTTTTAGGAAGCAGAAAGAATTTCAAAACATGAAGCAATGCTGACTTCAGTTTTCTTTAAAGTAAAATCAGTGTTGAAATTGCTAACAGGCTCACTAGTCAGATCTACCTTTGTATTTTCAGTTATTTAAATTTCTGTACAATTTCACCATGATCTGGTCCACTGTCAATTCATAATAAGTGATTTGGGGAACTGGACAAGTAAATCCCTTCAGGGAAAAAAAGAGAAAGCAAAAGTTAGAAATTAAGAAAATAGTCTGATTATTCTTGAAATATTCCAAGTAATTCATGCTAAAACTGCATTACCGGCACACTTGTCTCTCAAACCTTATGAAGCCATCCCCTTCAGCTTGCTGACATTTCCAGTACTTTAATTGGGACACCAACCCCTTATTATATTTGGCTTCAGAGATCCAATAGCACCTCTGGAAGATTTTAAACCGAATACCCTCAGGCCAGTTTCTCCACTGTGCCCAAAAGATAATTGATGAATACGCTTGTCTTAATTCTTTATTTTAAATGGTCCTTTTCTCTTTTGCTCTTCATTTTCAAAATTATTTCCTGCATCATTCCATTAGGTAGTTGGTATCATATTATTAGATTCGAGGCATTATGTTATTTAACTTTAGTTAAGTGGTATGTTGTTAAAAAAATTAGATGATATCTGCATTGTCAAATGAGTCATAAGAGAACAATGATAACTCTGCAAAGATTCTGAAAATTTCTTAAATGTCATTACATTATATTGAACTCGCTTGGATTTCCTAATACAAAAGTCTTGTTTAAACATTCATAAAGCAAAAGATGAAAACAGAAGTGACAAAAACTCAAAGAAAGACAGCATAATGCCAAAACAATAATATAAAAACCAGATAAAACTAATTTAGAAAAATTGCATAGTTGACTATATTCTTTTAATTATAACTATTTTTTTCTAAGAAATTCATTCTGAGCAAAGCTAAAATAAAGTTGATGTATGAGGCAAAAATGGTCAGATAAAAGGAAAAGTTTAATATTTTAAAAGACAATACAGTTCATTACACATATATTCTAGAAAACACACAAAACTGTTCAAACCAGCACTGTTCATGATGTCAAAAACAAATCAGACACCATGAACAGAAGAATAGATAAATAGATTGTTTCATATTCCCACAGTAAAGTATTAAACAACAATGAAGAAAGGAATTTTCACTATATACAAAGCATGAATAAATGTAACAAAATACTGACTGAAAAAAGTCTCTGAAGATTACATGTGGAGTAGTATTTGTAATAAATTTTAAAAAACAAGAAAATAAACAACGTATTTTTAGGTAAACATATATTCAAGAAAATTACAAAAAAATGTACTGATAAGCATAAAATTCATGATGGTGGCCATTGGGGTGTGGGAAAGAGAAGGAGAGACTAGGGATGGGCATGCAGGTAGGTGTTAAGTTAGTGGTTAGGTTCTAATTGAATTAAATTAAAAAGAACCAACTGTTATCCAATATTGACAACAAATTAATAAACAAGGATTTGAATGAAATCAAATCAATGCACCTAAAATTTAAAAAGAGAAAATGTTGAGAAATTTGAAGAGAAAACTTACAAATCACACTCTGTTTGAAATAGAAGTTAAATGCAACCAAAAAGAAAACAAAATATTGAGTTTCTATAGATGATAATCTGAAAATGAATCTAAAATCTAGTTAGTTAAAAACAAAATCAGACTCTTAAAATTTAAGAGATGAAAGAGGCCTAAGAAATCACCTTTCCAATCTCATCATTTTCAGGATAGGGAAATCGCATTGGAGATTTGGGTGGTAACTTAAAATATGCCATACTTCTCAAGTTAAAATAAGATAATTTAACAGCAGAGGAGAACGTCTGGGGTTTATGTTGAAATATTATAACTCCATGAATCATTAGCTAATTTTTTTAAAGAATACTTTCTAGAAGTTTGGGTTTACCTTGTTATAAGCCTCAAAGTTCTTGCTACATGGACAGAAGATGGGTTTACTTTTCTCTTTAAAACAAAAATAGGATAGGAGCATCTGGGTGTCTCAGTCAGTTACGCATCTGACTCTTGATCTCAGCTCAGGTCTTGATATCAGTCAGGGTCCTGAGTTCAAGCCCCACGTTGGGCTCCACACTGGACGTAGAGCCTACTTAAAAAAGAACTTTAAAAAAATAGGATAAAAGATGAAAAAAATAAGGGAGTTAGCTGACTCGGTAGAGCACGTGACTTGATCTTGGGGTTGTGAGTATGAGCCCCACGTTGGCTGTAGGAATTACTTAGAAATAAAATCTTTTAAAAAAAGATGAAAAAAATGAAATTGTAGCTCAAGGAATTTGGGTAACATGTAATTAATGAAACACTGTGTTGAAGATTAGTAGCCATCAAAATGAGTAACTAAAGATGTCCTAGAATGTAATATACACTATGTATTTTACAACTGTGCTGTTCACAGCTTGAAACCGTTAATGGAGGAGAGAGACTGAAGTGCCTAGAACTCTATCCCTTGTTCCTACCTTTCTCAGCAAAGACAAATCAAGACACGCTTTGAAAACTCCTAATTTGGGGGAAAACTTAAGTGCATACTTTGCTAAACACACACCAAGGTACAATTATGTCCGCAAGGTCCTGTTTTAGAATAATGACTAAAATGTGAATCCTACCTCTGCCAGTAGCATACACATCCACTCCAACAGGGAAAATATACAAGTGTATGTGCATTTATGTGCTGTGTATGCAAGTATTTATAGAGAAAAGGTCCACAGGAAAAGCACAGAAAAAGTGCCATTGGTTTTGAGAACAGGGACAGCTTCTGGTGAGTTTAAATATGCAAATTTTTGCAAGAAGCATGTACACTCAGTCTTGGAAGAGACAGAGGTGGAATATCTGTCAATGACAGAGTGCTGAGGAAGAGAAAGGGGTAATTACTGCAGGAGGCACAGAGACAGGAGACCGGCTCACGGAGATGAGCAAGCAGGATGTAGTTCACTGCAACAGCAAGTAGCGAAATCATTCCCTGAATGCTGTTTGGACTGGAATCTCTGGGCTCTTTCTCTAAGAATATTTGAGGTTTTAGAGCAAGCAAGTGACACAGACGAGATTTACACCTTAACATTAATGTATCACAGACCGGAAAAGAGACAGACACTCCCCAATAAAAGAAAAACAAAACAAACATGAACCACCCAGAAAATTTCTAACAAAAATCTCAAGATAGAATACATTCTCATCTGTCCAAGATGAAGAAAGAACCTCATGACGCATCTCCAGCTCTATGATTCGTTTGAGTACTTTAATATCAAATAAGGTAATTAGCAAATCACACGTTCCTTTAGGGTCAATAACAACTAACTGAGCATAAAAATTAGGACTAAAGAAAATAATTATCAAAACATAAGCAAACTTTCAAAAAGTGTTAGAATTTTTTACAGATAAAATAAATGATATTACAAACTTTTAAAAATTAGTGCATTAAACTATAACTCAAATTCATATTACTACCATTGATTCTTTAGACACTGTTTTCAGTAATCTTCCCATGATTTTGAACATAATATATTACCCTAAGAAATGGAAAATATTTTAGGAATACTATATAGATTCTAAAAATAGGTAACAAAGGGGCACCTGGGTGGCTCACTCGATTAAGCATCGACTCCTGATTTTGGCTCGGGTCATGATCTCAGGTTTGTGAGATGGAGCCCCATGTTGGGCTCCAGGCTTAGTGTGGTGTCAGTCTGAGATTCTCTCCCTCCTCCTCCCCCTTCCCCTGCTTGTGTTCTCTCTCTCTCTAAAATAAATAAATAAATCAAATCTAAAAAATAACATTTAAAAAATAAAAATAGGTAACAAAGTCATTAACCATGTATCAAATTCTATCTGTACTGGCTATTCCTTCTCGCATTTTTTTTGTGACTGGATACCTTTTATGAAAAGGACTAATATATTCTTAGCATTCACCATTTGTTGAAGGAAGGAAAGAACAAATATATAAATATATTACAAGATAAATGTCCATTTCCATGCATGATCTTCATTGCACATAGTCGCTGAACAAAGTACTTATCTGCTGCTCCTGTGACTTTGCATATCCTGTTCCCTCAATCATTATTGCCCCCCCTGTTTCACCTCTTCTAGGTTAAGAGGACATTTCTCCTTTAAAAGCCAGATCAAAGAAGAACTGATATTAGGAATTGATAATTTCTGTTTTATTAGGAATTGATAATCCCATCTTTTGCATTAACCAGCACTCTATGAATAATACTGTCTTTGGTTGGGGGCGCCTGGGTGGCACAGCGGTTAAGCGTCTGCCTTCGGCTCAGGGCGTGATGGGATCGAGCCCCACATCAGGCTGCTCCGCTATGAGCCTGCTTCTTCCTCTCCCACTCCCCCTGCTTGTGTTCCCTCTCTCGCTGGCTGTCTCTATCTCTGTCAAATAAATAAATAAAATCTTAAAAAAAAAAAAAAAAAAATACTGTCTTTGGTTAAGTGTATATATGTTTTATTAGACTAAATTATTTAAGCACAATAAAATACCATAATCACATCTGCTTTCTGTTATCTACCATAGTGAAATGTTTCAATGAATGAGGATGTGTGTCTGTGTATCTGTGTATATATACGTACATATATACACACACGAATATACACGTCTATACTAGTTTAAATCATGTTCATATATATGCCTATATATTCATATATATATTCATTTTATAATATACACTAATAAAAACCAAAGTAAAATGTATTTGAGTTAAATACTGATGTATAGATTGGAATGAATGACTCGTAGTTCCCTTCCAGCTATGAAGTTTTATGGTTATGAAGAACAACTACATTTATCGATGGTTTTCAACACTGACTGAACATTACAATCGTTAATAAGATGCTTTCAAAATAAACATTTTCAGGTCTCTTTTCTGGAGATGCTGAGGTAGTAAGTCTAGAATAGATATTTCTCAGGCTTTCAGATTTCGGAACTTCAAAATTCTTTTATAAAACGCAGCCAGGATTGGTAATTATTATCATAGAGGGACTACGGATACAACTATGTCTGTGATACTTTGTCAACTTCTCATTAATTTTACATTAATGTTCCAAGGTTCTTGTACATTGTAAGGGTAGATATACATTTTTCCTCTGTATAATTTCTTATTTATAAGATGCTTTAAGCTGGGTAAGAGTAGTTTAAATGGTATAAAATGCTTTCTGCTGAAAGAATAAGGACTTATACTCAATTACAATTTACACCTCTTCAATGGCTCTATCAAAATTTCAAAGCTTGAGTGCCCTGGTGTGTTCAGAGTCTGGTTTGGAGAATTTATGGGCATAATTTTTTTCCATTTATTTTTTTTTTTATCTAGATACTCTTCAAATAGGATAGGAAATTCAGGAATCTAAATATGTATACACATATCACAAAAACAATGTGTCTGTGTCTACTTACAGTTTTGAGCAATATTTGTTTTTTTATTACAAATGCATATTCTTAGCCACATAATAACATTACGGTCTTTAGGACTACACCTTTAAGTTATTAGCACGTTTTATCATGAATGCTCTTGCATATTATCACAAAATATCACATAAATGAGATACTTGCTGGGTCGCCTTAAATCAAGACCATTTGCCTCTTAACAAGACAATGATTATGTAACTGAAACACAGGGATCTTTATAAAGTATGAATGCTCATTTCCGAAGTTCACACATTATTCTTAGTAAATAGGACTATTTTCCATCACGGTAGTTACCAGATGGTGGCTCGCTGTCAGATTTACTAAACTAGAGAGTTAAATACATGCATTCTGGCATAATATTCCCAAGGTAGTCTCTTTTTTCATCTTTTCATTTTCTAATTTCCATCCCTTTCAGGTGGAAATCACTTCTGTAAAAAAGATAATTGGTTGTGCTTTTCAGAACTGCGATGTTTGCCTCAGGTTCAGACTGTCTCTTAAATTAAGACAGACAAAAACAGTACCTTAACTTTTCCTCCCCCCTGCTATCTCATCATTTGTAAATGTACTTTCATGAGATTTCTTATTATCATTTTCAATAAAACCCAAACTTTCTCTTTCTCTGCATATTATTTTTATTTAATGTTGTTCTTTTACTCCTTCCTTTCCCTCCCCTCCCCTCATCTCATTTCTTTCCAAAGGAATGTTCTGCAGCCTAGTGTATAAAACTCAGAAATACAGTTAAGAATCTCCTCATAGGGGCGCCTGGGTGGCGCAGTCGTTAAGCGTCTGCCTTCAGCTCAGGGCGTGATCCCAGCGTTATGGGATCGAGCCCCACGTCAGGCTCCTCCACTTTGAGCCTGCTTCTTCCTCTCCCACTCCCCCTGCTTGTGTTCCCTCTCTCGCTGGCTGCCTCTATCTCTGTCAAATAAAAAAAAAAAAAAATCTCCTCATAATGGGCAGGAAAACAAAACTCTTTAGATAACAATGCCTTCATCCGTAATAGTATCTGTAAAAAGGATAGAATGCAGCTTTTCCAAGGATGCTTCCAGAAGCACTGTTTTATGAGAATGTCAATTTTTATCATTTGTGTAATTTTAAAATTCCTCCTTATAAATGTATAGGTCCCGCCATATCCTTCAATTAGTACTTTCTTTCTTTCTCATTTTGTTTTTGCATTTTGTTTTTTGCTTTTCTCTTTGGGGCTATTATATTCTAGTGTCTGGATCTTACAGAAAGGATTTGTCTTTCCCCTCATTGTGCTTTGTGAAACGCAAAGTAGAACGTAGTGTAGAAGATACTGTTACTCATCAGTACAATGAGGAAAAGGGGAGCAAAAATACTTAGAGAAGAGACTTTGGATTTTGGACATCTTGACCTTGCAATCTCTGATATATGAAGAGTATGTTACTCACTGATCAGAAGTAAAATTAAGGATCATTACTAGTAGTAAGAGAGATTCCAGAGTGGGAACTTGGAGTAAAGGCACATTGCATAAGATCGTTGATTGTCACTCAAGAGACAAAATTTCTATAATAAAACAGGAGGATCCAGTTTTACGCGTAAGAACATACAGCAACGAATAATTTGAGTTTAAGAAACGTAAAGGTGTGATGATTTTTGTGTAGCCTACAGACACAAAAGTTGACATTAAACTCTTTCCACGCATGTGAAAGATCTGTCTGTTCCCAGATCCTTTGGGAGAAAAGCAAGCAAGTCATGTACACTTAACAATTATACTTACTAAAAATGAAAAAATAAATAAATAAATAACTAGACTTAGTCAAACAATCTACTAGAACTAATCAAAATATCACACGTGGCTCTGAGTATAAATAAAAAACATTATATAAAAATTCTCAAGAATGTGGTAAATACCCTATAGATTTACTAATTTTTTTTTTAAGATTTTATTTATTTATTTGACAGAGAGAGACAGGCAGTGAGAGATGGAACACAAGCAGGGGGAGTGGGAGAGGAAGAAGCAGGCTCCTAGTGGAGGAGCCTTTGGTTTAGAACTAATTTAGTATGTTGACTTCTAAAACTTGATTTAAAAAGTTAAATGGGATTGTTTGTCCATTTTCTATTTTTTTTTCTGTTGCAGCCATGTAATAAATGTTACTCAATCGATTCATTTAGTCAACAAACGTGTCCAACATACTCACTACCTAGATTACGTGATACGTTAGTGCTGAGGGTACAACCACACGGAAGGTTGACATGGTCTCCTGCGTACAATTTGTTAAGATATTATTGACATATTAATAAAATACTACGCAATTATTTTTAGTATGTAATCATAGATTAAAATGCCTCCATAATAAAATATGCTCCGAGCTACATTTTGTAATGCCATGAAGACATTTCCCACGTTTGCAAAATCTGGCCAACATTTGGATGCCTGGGTGATAATTACAACACAGCTGGGTTATGGGAATTGAGACTTTCATAGTTCCATAGAGTCTAGCTCCTTCAAAGTTAATACCACAGTTGAAAAATAACTTTTGACATTCTAATGAAAATGAGGATATAGTACATTTTTGTTCAATCTGCCTCACTCAGTGACCTCCCATTCTATGAAAAAGGCATTTCCCACCTACATAGGTGGCCCATACCACCCGTGACCTCATGCTTATATCCTGTTGCCATAATTAATTTGATTAGGGATGAAAAAGTGAATAAGCTGAGCAGAAAATTCTAAGCAACTCTGCACTTTGAGGCAGTCAGGCAGTCTGCCAGGAAAATAGAAGTCTTCACGGTTTGGATAAAAAATTGTGTAATTCTGGATTCATCAGACTCTCACTTAATCTCCAACATTTTTCAGCCTTTTGCCATGTACCTGTGGCCTATGTAAATTATAACTCAGTCTTCTGTCCCTGGAAAAATGTTCATTACATATTTTTTCCCTAGCAGTTAATCTTTATTTGATCTCTGTTTTTCCATCTCATCTCCTGTGCCTTAATGGTAACTCAGTTCTCAGGGGTTCTGATACCAGCTCATCGAGAAGAGTAAATGCTTTGAACTGGTCCAACTTATTAAATACTAAGTGTTTGTGAAGGTTGAATTAAAAAAATTTAATACTTTATAGCCTGTACTGTCACCAGGGAGTTTCTTAGACTTTTTTCAATTTTTTTAAGTAATGAAGTATTTCCTATACGTATTCTCCATTTGAAACACAACCTTGCTCTATGCATTAACACAAAGATTATGATTTTAATATCACTGCAGTTTCTACAATTTTCCTCTTAATTAGAGTGGCTTTCCTAAGACTCATCCTGGCTTTTTCTGGGTAGCTCTGTACTCCCTTTCATGACAATAAATCAAAGGGGGTCACTGTTCAAGTGTACTCTAGGATCATTTCTACAGAACAATGAAATCTAAATTGTATTACAAATCCCAAATCCAAGTAAAAACCCCAATGTGCTCTGAAAGTACACCTAAAACAGTTTTTGGCCTCACCCAGCTTATCCAATCAAAAGATATGGCTCTTCTCCACCCAAATAAAACATCAAAAATACAATTAAATTTTTTCAGTATTTTTCAAAGATTTGCCGAAGAACGATTCTATTTCATGACACACAGTAAAATATTCTAAAACTCCTCAAAGCAACTGGTCAGAAACCTTGTTCCTCCTTGCCCATTCTCCTTTCCTGCAAATGTCAGCCCATACTGTTTGGAGGGATTTTTTTGGGTCTCTCTTTCAAACTTTGTTCTCATCTATATGCTTCATTCTGTGTGTAGCAGTCCATATGTACATTAGAGGTGTAAATACAGTACTTTCATTTATTTTAGGAATATTTTCCCCTATTTTATCCCTGAATTCTTTTACTCTTTTGTTAGTCTTATTTTATTGTTTGTCCATATTGATCACCTTCTCTCCTGATGCATGAATTGCAGGATTTCTTTGCTTAACTTCTATAATTAGCTCAAGATGTTCTTTATGTTATTAACTTGGTTTTGGCTCTGGATAGACTTCCGGCTAACTTGGGAAGCTTCTCTCAGACATTCTATTTGCTCTGGTAGAGTGTACCTTGGCTGCCGTCACCTTTTTCTGTTTGCCTTCACCATAGCTTCCATTAAAGAGCCAACTGGACTTGGTATTTTCTGTAGCCAGAAAGCATGCCAGTGAGGGAGTGGGAATGAGGTTTCCTGCAGGATGCAGTTCTGGCTAGGATACCTGGCTCTGTCTGATCAAGGACCACGCATGTAGCCAGTGGTGCCTCCCTTTCCCAGTTTGGCACTGTATCTAGAAAAGGGTGAATTAGCTGGTATTTCTTGTTTTGTCCCTGGGCACTACCTGCAACAATGGAGATTTCCTCAGTTTTTCTTTGGTGCTACTACAGGCTGCCTACTGAGTCCGTTCTTCCCTTCTCTCTGAATTATAGCGTCTCACTATGCCTCCGAGATCTTGACAACTCACGTTCCTTTCTCAGTACCACCACAGAGATGAGGTGTGACTATTACCTTCTGATGTTCATCTTAAGTTCTTTTAACCTTATTGCCATTCTGTTACTATGAATTGTGTCATTCTGTTAATATGATTCATACAAAGCAACAGATGAGGCTTGCAAGCCTGTTAAGTAACAACAATTTGCAATATTGCAAATTTGCAATTATTGCATATTTATCATATGCTCTATTACATCATTTTGATTAACTAAAATTGTGATATGATGCCATTTAATTTCATTTACCTGAAATTCGAGTTGACTGTAATGACAGTATGACAATCATATGTAACTGACTATACAAAAATAACCACCCAGATTGAAATAGAGAGTACTTTTGCCAATAAATATCTTCAGATTAACTCATTAAAAGAGATGGTTACACAGTGTGAAGTGTCTAAACGGGGAATGAAAATATTCTATTCTGCCTGACAAAAGACCTTGTACAAGTCACTTAGAACCTCCACACTACTCAATTCCCTTATCTGTAACATGTACAAAATGTCCCACATGACCAGCAATGATATCAACAGGTTAAAGTTCTATAAGAATTATTTATTGCTTTGTGGCTTCATTCATTATTCTAAAAATAGTCAAACATATATAGAGAGAGATAGACGGATTTCTTTTTTTTTTTTTTTTTTTTTTTTTGAGAGGGAGAGAGAGTGGGGGTAAGGATAGAGAGAGAGGGAGAGAGAATCTTAAGCATGCTCCATGCCCAGTGCAGAGCCTGACACGGGGCTCGCTCTCACAACCCTCAGATCATGACCTGGGCTGAAGTGCCAAGAGTTGGACGCTTAACTGACTGAGACACCCAGGCACCCCCAACCATATATATTCTTGACCTTATAAGAACTTCACATAGGCATGGATACATTTCACAAGAAAACTATATCCATGTTTTATTGATAAAATTTAATTTAATATGATTAATCATTATACTATACTATACATTAAATACTATATTAGGTTTTGAAAAGTTTATAAATAAAAAAATTTAAATTCCAAAACTTCCTTTTACAAATTACTTTGTTACTAATTCCCTTTTCCTAATATCATAGAGTCTGAAATTTTTATTTACTACTATATACACAGTATATCTATAGGCTTCATATTTCTCAAAATTATTTTCCTTTGGTGCTTAGACTGTAAATAGAATGTAGGATTGACTTTTCATTTGGTACCTTATGTGCAGATATTGAATGCAAGCTGAAAAACGAAAAGTAAGAAATGTGCTTGCTTTCTATTTGTTTGACTTTGGAACAAATGTTAGGGAGAAGACAGGTCCTGTGTTGCTTACATAGAATTTCTTTGGGGACATATAAGAAACAAACAATGCTGCATCAGAGGAGGAGGAAGACTTTCTGAGATTCTTATTTTAGAAAAAAATAAGTGAGGATGAAAATGAGACCAGTTAGAATGGCTGGTTTGGGCTTCATTTATTTTTGAAACTGATTTATTGTATTTTCATTACTCAGCTTCTGTCTTCTACTTTTACCATTCGGTGACGATTTTAATCTTCCTCTAGGTAATGAGATCACAGGTCAGTTCTGAGTTTAATATCAATAAGTTACCTGGTAATATGGATGCAATAATAGATGTTTGGTCATTTTATTTTCACACTGAAGAGAAGTGATGATCATACTAGGCATGGCATGAGACTAGTGTGTGTTAAAATTATTCTCATAAGCAAAATAATTTTTTTCTTCACACCATTTTCAGAACTGGAAAGACACTACAGAATACTGTGTTGATCTTATGAATACTGACAATCTCCAATCATACTAATATTTTTGTTATTATTTTTTTCCCTAATGATCAAATGTGACTGTTACAGTGAGGTGGATTTAAGTAACTACATACGTGAGTTAAAAGTCATGTGCAATTATTGGACAGCTAGTTAGTTAAAGATGAAACAAGGGGCAATTAGGCATTCAATGAATAACAGACACTTTTTGTGACCTGTTTTTTTTTTTCTGTGTATTTTAACATTAACAAGTGTCAACCTGTTAGAGAGGTTCTTCAAAGTGAAAAGTCCTGCCACTTACATGACCAAGTTTCTATTTAAACACTTTGATTCACTTATCGAGCCTTTTCTAGACTTTCATCTTAAGTGATAATCTTGTGTCTACACTTATCCCACCTTTTTCAGTGCATCTTTCACGTGAAGTGTTTTCAGGTGCTTTCTCATCCCTGTCTCTTTGTAGTTCCTCTCAAACTATAAAACTAGCCCCTGTTAAAGATGAATATTTTCAAATTAATGTATTTGACTTGTCTGGAGTGATCTCCTATACTTTGAACCTTTTTGAGATATAACTACTTTTGTTCTAATTACACGGCTTCTTTCTTCTCATCTCAGTTCAAGCATCAAACTCCCATTCCTCAGATGTTCTAGGTATTTCTGTATTCAAATAGTGTTTCTAATCAATGCATTCAAAGCTCCCAATATGATAGCAGAGGGTCTGAACCACAGGCATTTTTCCTGCATAGTGCTTGTTTGTTTGTTTGTTTATTTTTTGCTATTTCCTCTTTTTCTGTTTCTACACTGTCTTTCCTGTACAGCTAGGGGTTGTCTCTGCCCCCATTATTCTTGCCTTTGTCTTCTCCTGGAGTTCTCTCTCCAATGACCCTTCTCTTTCTCTGTATGATGTACTTTCTCCAAGCATTAAAAACAATGGACAGCCATTATCAACATAAAGAGATACATTTTTCCTGCAATGTAATGCCCATTCATCAACTGTTTACCTTATTTCTTCGAAAGCACTGCTAAATAATTGAATAGAACTACTACATTCAGACTGTATATTTATTTCCCCTGCAGATACTCTGAATCAACTGCTTAAAGATAATATTCTAAATCAACCCAAGGTACTCTTTTAGGCCACATTAAAATTCATCTTGTTCTAGAACCCCTTATTATCAATCTTCAGTCAACATAATGTCTACAATTCTTAATACTCATTCTACATTTATAATGATGCCTGATTGCACATCTAGCCTGTCTTATAGCTTCCAAATATTCTCTTTGAAAAGATCCTAATAGGCTTTTAAGAGTTCTGCTGTGATCCAATGGTTAAAAAAGAAAAAAAAAAAGTATTTGTCATTGGCTCCTTAGCTAAATAATTAAAATACTGACATTAATTTAAAAAAGACTAGATTTTGGCAAAATAACATTTTATTATACTGATATATATATATATATATATATAT